>NW_022900944.1:33263520-33279439 GCF_012274545.1 Fukomys damarensis
TTGTCTTTGCCACCCCCAGTGCGGGCCGAGCCTGTTCCCAACCCCCTTTCCTGTGGCTCTGAGTATGGAAAAACTGATGCTCCTTGCAGGAAAAGTTGGGCAGCCGCCGAAGTGTGTCTTGCAGCCCCTAAGGAAGACTGAGTTGAGATTTAGCCAAAAGTGGCTGCGAGTGAACGCTCCCAGCTTTGCACGATAAGCTGACACTAAGAACTAGGGAGAGGCTCCTGGCTTTCTAGGTCTCCTTTGCCTGCTGAGAAGTACCCAATTGGAGCTTTCTTTACTCACTTCTGACTCCCTGGGCGGGCGCATCTATTTAAAAAAAAAAAAAAAATCCATCCATGCCAATGCCAGCGGTGTGCTTGGGCAAACCACCAAAGCACTGGTTAATTTATGGGAATTTAACCCATCATTGGCTCTCAACAATAACTAAAGGAGATCATAGCACTTCATTGAAGCCAGAGCTGAAACAGCAAGTTTGTGTGGTTAATGAGCCTTGTTTAACAGTGGAGGCTCACGTGTTTGAACATTTACTGCCAACTAGAGTTTTGCCCCTTTTGCAAGATACTGATGCCAGCTTCCTACTACTCAGAGGCTTGCTGCTTCAAGACTAGTAGGCTTTGTATAAGAAATGTGAGTAATACATCATAAGATGGGTTTGAAAATAGTCAGGATTATTTTAAGTATGTAGGTGACCTGTGTCCTGGTTCTTTTATGATGAATTTATGGAACTAAGAAAAAATTAAATTCTACCGTACTGTATGCCTAAAATGTACCAATAAACTCAATGAGAAAAAAAATTAAATTCTATCTCCAAAGACTCCTGCATGTTGGAGGAGAAAGGGTTTTGTAAATGAAAAGTCAGTTTTTTACTTAACAGTTTTTGGGGCTATCAGCTTGCTGTCCCTGGTGATTAACTAGTCATTGCAGAAGCATTTGTTGGGGGCTTTATAGAAGAGAATATAAAAGAAGATGCTATCCCTACTTGGTCTTTAATTGGGGAAATAGTGATAGAAAAATGCAAAATAACTTATACAAAGGAAAAACATGACCTACATTATTGTGTCTTGCAAACTACAAGTGCTGTGGGAATGGAGTTAGGAAGTAGTTCGTGGAAATGGGATTGGTCAGGGAACACTTTTTCAAGGAGCTGAATCATGAGACAGGTCTCCAAGGAAGGGATGGACAAAGATGGACAGAGATGAGTCAGCCTGGTACAGGAAGAACAGGAGGGCAGGGCTGGGGTGGAGTGGGATGAGGGGGCCAATCGTCAGACTGAGGCCAGAAGTGTAACTTGAGAAATATTTTCACTGTTTCTTTCAATAAATCTGCTTGCGAATATTTGGAAGTTTGCAAGAAAATGATTTCATATGGTCCGGTTGTGAAGTTCCAGTGCCCACCTTTACATGACCCTGTTTATAAATCTTACTTATGTGCTACTTACAGGTGTAGCTAGACACTGCTCACAAATTATTGTTAATAAAAGGAATAGAATTAAGTCTCTGCGTAGTGGCACATGCCTATAATCCCAGCACCTGGGAAGCTGAGGCTCGAAGATCACCTTGAGTTCAAGGCCGTCCTGGACTATATAGTGAGTTCAAGACCAGCCTGAATTACATATTGAGTCCCTGTTACCAAAGAAAAATAAAATTGCAGGTGTGTGTATAAAAAAATTGGGGCCGGGGATTTAGCTCAGTGGTACCACCACCTGTCTTGCAAGCACCAGGTTCTGAGTTTGATCCCCAGAACCCCCCCCAAATTTTTGTTATTCTAAATATGTTCCTTAATTGGCCTACCCAAGCATTTGGTTACAAATTCTTCAAGGTAGACTATTGAATTTCATACAATTTATGTAGGACTCTAGTGATGGGTAGACAGTTCAAACTTTTACACTCTTGAAAAAAATAAAACAAAACCTTTTTTTTTTTAGATATATTTTGAACCCAGTATTCATACCAGTGAAATAAAGAACCATCTAGTTTAAAATAGGCCACATATACTTTTTTTTTTTTTTTTGGTACCGGGAATCAAACTTCTGGTGTTTCCTATAAAAAACCATAGTTTAAAATAGGCCACATATACTTTTTTTTTTTTTTTTGGTACCGGGAATCAAACTTCTGGTGTTTCCTCCTGCTCAGCCTTCTAGGTGCTGGGATTATGGATGTGTGCCGCAACGCCTAGCTCATCTCAACTTTTTTTCTTCTTCCTTTTTTTTCTTTTCTTTTTTTATCCCTCCGAGGAGAAATGCCAGTTAGGGATTTTTTTTTTAAGCTTCCGTCCAAGGCATGCATTCTGGCCAAAGAATGGTATAATCAACCAGGAACAATGCAGTTATCCACATATGAAGATTGATGAAAAGTAGAGTTCTTATAGTTTGGCAAAACAGTAAGACTGTAGCAGTGCAAGGGAATACAGAGTGAGGGTGGATAAAAACAGTACCTCTTAAATGGAACATTAATTTATGGTATTTTCCATGGCTCCTTCCTCCTACCACCCCAATTACTTCTGGGCTCCAAGGAAATTCACAGATCCTCCATGCATAAAGGAGAGGAGCTGCAGCCTTGAATCTAAGAAGGAAAATTTTTGCAATATTCAGATTTGGGACCAGATCATTCTTTTGTAGAGGCTTGTCCGGTGCACTGTGAATTTCAGCTCTCACTTTGAACCAGTAGCAGTTGAAGTTGCCTGATTCCTGCCCTTGGGAAGTTTAGAGTTGAGATAAGAGAAAAAGAGATAGAGCAAAGTGAAGGGCCAAGTGCTGTAACAATAGAAATCTGGGCACAGCATAATGGAGGGAGAGAGAGATTTACAGGGGTCCATAATAGGAATCAGAGGTTGAGAATTCTCAGGAAAAGGTTGATGGAGAAGTTAGTGCTTGAATTGAGCCTTCCCCTGAGAGAGTGCCACCAGTAAAAGCACAGAGGTGTGAGACATGAAGAAGTTATTTGGCCCTGTAGGAGTAGAGAACAAGTAAGGACTTTGTGGTCAGACATGGGTTTGTTTCTGGCTCGTGGTTTGTAACCCCTAGGCAAATTACTTCATCTGGGGACCTGCTAGTTTCCCCATCCTTAGGACCAGAAGGGTAATAATATCCCCCTCATAGAGTTGTTACTCATCTGACAGTTTATGTGTTGGTTGCTTTATTAGGCACTGGGAGTCCAGCAGTGTACAGCAATAAAAATGTCTGACTGAGGAAGGTAGGACTGGGTCATGAAGATGTGCAGTGAGTTAACAAAGACACTCTTCAGCCAGAAGAGCAAGCTGTTAAAACAAAACCCAAGATTGCATTTCATGGAGAAGAAATATGTGACAAGAATTGTTTTAGGTCAGTGGTGCAGCAGGCTGTTTGTATCACTGAAAGCTCTAAAAAGTTCACGATTACTGTTTTAGGTGAATAAGTTTTTCTTTTCTTTCTTTTGTTGTTGTTTTTGTATGTGGGGTGCTGTGCTGTATCTTGAGCTATATCCCTGGCCCTGATGTATTTACTGAAAGCAAACAACTTTCTAATCATTATTTGTTTTATTTTTTGAGCAGAGGTCTCCCTAGGTAGTTTAGGTTGGCCTTGAACTCACTATGTAGCTCAGGCTGACTTTGAACTTGTGATCCTCCTGCCTCAGCCTCCTGACTGCTAGAATTACAGGTGTGTGGCACCACAACTGGCCTGTTTAATCTTATTTTCTTGTTTTTCTTCTATTTCTTGCGTAGACCAACTTTTTGCTCTTAAATTTCACTTTTAGTTTCCTCTTTGATTTTTTTCCTTATACTTTGCTCCTGGTACTCAGAACCTTAGGATTTGTCATTAAGTGTGTACCTATAGTTGTAGCTGGTGACTGCTAGCATTGATATTAAGGCATGTGTGCTGATTAGATAGCCTTTGTATTAATAATGCAGATTGTAGGTGTAACAAGGTAACTATACTCGCCTATGAGATACTGTATGTTGAATTTACTGTGTCCTTCATGCTAGATGTAGGGTCTATCCAGAAAGTTTCTAGAATTTATATCTTTAAGGCTATGAACTTCATGAATAAACATGAATTAGGCTACACATTGAAAAGTGTGCCAGAGGAAGTTAGTGAAAGATGTTGTTTTTTGTTTTTTTTAGTGAAAGATGTTTTAAAGTATCCAGCTTGAGATTTGATATTTAAGAAAAAAAAACAGTTTTGAAGCAACTCTCACTGGAATATTTTAAAAATCACTTATTGTCTGAATACACTTCTAAAAGTATTGTTATTGAATCTACTGAAAGGAAAATGAGTACTTGTATGGAAGCGGAATGGCATGGGATTAACTTCAGAAATGAAAAAAAATTTTTTTGAGATAGGATCTCTCTGTGTAGTTGAGTCTTACTTTGAACTCATTATATGTAGCTCAGGCTAGCTTAAAATTCAAGGCATTCTTCTTGCCTCAGCTTCCTGAGTGCTGAGATTACAGGCCTATGCCACCATGCCCAACAGAAATTAGAATAATTTTTTATTAATAATTATTTGAGATTTTAAGTGTGATATATGTGACTCTTACTGTGTCAAAGGACATGTAACAAATGCTGCTGACGTTTTTAGAGCTGGCAAGTTGAAGGAACTGGTTTGGATTCCCATATTTCCACTTTCTTTTGTATATTGGGAAAGTTGAGTCTTCTAGGGAAAATATTTTTCCTTTTCTTTTCCTTTCTTGTTTCTTTCTCTCTTTTCCCTCTCTCTCCCCTTTGTCCCCCCACCCTTCTCTCTTTCATGAGGGTTGAGAGTATCCTGGGAATGAAGCTAATACCACTGAGCTATAAACCTGGCCCCTGCATTTTTGAGACTTTGTATGTTTATTCATTATTCTAGCTCTTAAAGAATATAACTAAATTATTCAATGTTTGTGTTTCTCTGCTTGTTTCTTTTTAATTAGTCTTTCTGTTTTGCTTGAATGATTAGACAGGCTTATATAGGAAGCTGTAGCATTCCTTTTGTGCTAAAATATGCCCTCCAAATTATTACCAAAGTTTGAGAAGTTGATTGGTTTTGAAAATTCTAAGCATTTTTTTAAGGAATTGTAACCAGGCTTTAATGTATCTCAGTTGATAACTCAGTGACTTCATTCTCTTCCTGCATGAAGGTTACTCTGCTATCAGATGTGGGCCTTTGTTCAGGAGGAATGAGGTACAACCTATGGCACTATGTTCTGTTCTGAGTTGACTGCAAGGATCCAGTGTTCTTAGTTGGGTCACACCACTTGCTAACTAACTGAAAACAGATAATGCTGTTCCCTTTGTATTCTTCACTAAATAGTATAGTTCTTTAGATTTTAAATTTTTATTTATTTATTTATTTATTGGTACCCGGGGATTGAACTCAGGTCCTTGTGCTTGCAAGGCAGTTGGCAGAACTACTGATCTAAATCCCCAGCCCCCTTGGATTTGTTTTTATTAGGGTTTTAAAGTTATGCAGTTTTTAGTTTAGTATCTTTGCTTTGTTTTGAGACAAGGTCTGGATATAGCCCAGCTTATTGTTCACCTTGTGATCCTCCTGCTTCAGCCTCCCAAGTTTTGGAATGTGCTACCCAACACAGTGGTTTTTGTTTTGTTTTTTGGGTTTTGGTTTTGGTTTGTTTGTTTGTTTGTTTGTTTTTTGAGACAGGGTCTCACTTTGTAGTTCAGGCTGGCCCTGAACCCATTATGTAACCCCTACTGCCCTTGAATTTGAATCAATCCTCCTGCCTCAGCCTCTCGAGTACTGGGATCAAAGCATGAGCCATGATGCCTTGCTGGTTTTTTTGGTGTTGTCTTGTTTTGCTCCTAGGAGAGACATTAATGTTTCCTTTGGATAAGCGATAATAAATATCTTACCTGGAATTTTAAAAGTTGTAAACTGTCATCTTACAAAGGAGGAATGAGCAGCTAGGGAGGATTAAATGGCATGATTAAGTTCTAACAAATTAGTGGACTGAAATCCAGGGCTTTTTCCCCTTTTCAGTGCCACCCTTAACCAGTCAGTCAGATCTTTTAGCATGTCCTGCATCTCATTATGTTACAGTGTGCTGTGAGATCAGTGTACAGAAAAAGCCAAAGATGGTCTCTGGCATCAAAGAACTTCAGAGTGAAACTGGGGAAGAAGACTACCACCACCTAGAGAGTGATTGCTAAAATGTGTAGTACTTGCAAACCTTCTCTGAAGGGAATGATCAGCTGGGGGATGGAAGAGTTGAGTATGACTTCCTGGGGAAAAGGAGAACTTGATCTGAGGTTTGAAGGACAGCTGTTTTCTCTGTAGCTGGAAAGCAGTCCCAGATGGAGGGGTTAGCGTGAACAAAAGCCAACACGAATGCGACATTTGATGGGAAATGAGGGGAGGGGCCCACTCGGTATGAACTTGGGGAGAGAAAGTAAAGTTATGTAGACAGATTGAAGCTAAATTAATGTAGGACTTTGAAGACCAGCCTGAAGAATTCAGGCCTTTTTCATTATGTCAGTTAACATTTATTTATTAAGTACCTACTGCCAACAAGGAGAGTGGGCAGAGGCCAGATCATCAAGGCTTTGCTTGTAGTGCTAAGCAGTGCTCACTAAGTGTGGTTTATATCTATTTTGCAATCTGCAAAAAAATTGAATAAGCTGATCTCTATTAATATTTAAAATATAAAAAGTGGTTATCTCAGTCTTCCAGGGTGATACCATTATACACTTGATATATTAGGTGATGTCCTAAGGGAAGAGTACATGTTTCACAAGGCAGAGGAGGGGTTTTTGTTTTTGCTTCATTTGTGTCGTTATTGTTGTGGTTTTTAATTTTTGTTTTGTTGTTGTTTGTGCCAAATAAAATAAATTCAGCAAAGTGGGTGAATAGCATTGAGTGTTATGTCCAGGGAAGGTTTTACTTTTGGAGTTGGTTGTTTTGTATTTTGAGTAGGAAAGAGTTGGGACATACTTATACAGCAAGGAGAAAAGGCCAACAGAGTAGGGGAGAGGTTGAGGAGAGTGAAGGGATGGTGAAGTGATACAATCTGTTTTTGAGTTAGGAAGTGACATGATGGGAACAGAATTTTGGGTTGGCAGCATGCATGCACTGGATGCAACGCAGAGGAAAAGACCAAAGTAGGGAAAATGACAGCTGTAGTAAAAAGTAATTTTTTTTTCTTCACTTGCCAGGCAGGCACAGCACCCCTGAGCTACATCTCTGGCCCTGATCCTTTTGTTTTTAAATTTATAAACTATTTAGAATGATTTATGAAAAGTAAACAATAGGCTAGAGAGATGAGAAAGTTGAACAGCATTTTTCAACTTTATGTATCTGTCATGTATATAAAATGTTATATCCCACTTAGAAAATGAAAAGCTTCAGTTTTTCAACAGGACTCCAAAAAACTACAGCTTCATTTATAGTAAAGTGTGTTAATCAACTATCAAAAATTAAAGAAAATACATGTACCTTATTCACAGCACATTGGATCTCAGTACATAGAAGCCCATTCAAACTAGTTCACATAAAAGGGTGGAGGTTTTGTACCCTACGTCTCAAGACTCAAAGAGCTGAAAAGAACCTCAGAAAGGCAGTGCTGAGGACTGGCTCATTGCTCTTTCATTTCCTCTCATCTCAAGAGTTTTTCTGTTTCTGAAAGTATCTTTTGTAGTAGCTTTGTTCTAGTCCTTTTATGGTTTCATCTTTTATGCTAAATTATTTGTGTAGAATTTATTCTGGCATATGGTATGCAGTAGAGATTTAACTTTATTTTTCCAATCAGTTAACTTTTTTTTTTTTTTCTTTTTGGTACCAGGGATCAAACTCAGGACCTTGCACTTTTGAGGCAGGCAGTTGCATGGTACCTCTGAGCTAAATCCCCTGCCCTTCCAAGCAGTTAACTGATTGTCTCAACATGACTTGTCTTGCATGCTAAGTCTGTTAGATTGATGATGCCTCCAAGAACGCCATGTAGGATTGGGTTCCAAGCCATCTGGGTGTGGCTGGAATGAATGCTGTGTTCAGGCCCCTGCATAATGATGCAAGCCTGTGATTCCAGCACTTGGGAGGCTGAGGCAGAAGGATCCCTATGAGTTAGAGGCCAGCACGGGCTACATAGTAAGTTCAGGGTCAACCTGAACTACACAGTGATGCCCCATTTTAAAAACAAAACAAAACAAATTAAGTGGAAATAAGGACTGAAATGTATAATGGATGTTGGGGAATGAGAAGAAAGTATTCAAACGGAAAGAGGAACAAGAGGAGGGAGGAGAAAGGAAGGAAAGGACAAGAAAAAAACTAAGAATAGAAGGAAAAAATGGAAACAAGGCTTTTGTACATAGGGAGGGAGCTTGGGAGATGGCATTAAAAAAAAATAAAATGATACCTGAGTGAGGCATGGTGGTGCACACTTGTAATCCCAGCACTGTGCAAGGATTAAGCAGGAGGATTGCAAGTTCAAGCCCAATCTGCGCAAGTTAGCAATTTACCAAGACTTTGTCTCAAAATACAAGATAAAGGGACAGGGATTTAGCCCAGTGGTTCCGAAGCCTGCCTCACAAGCCCAAGGTCCCAAGTTCGATCCCTGGTACTGATAAAAAAAAAAAACAAGATTAAAAAAAGGACTGGGAATGTAGTTTAGTGCAGAGTCTTGGTTCAGTTTTCAGTATCAAAAATAAAGTGATGTCTGCAGCAGAGTGAGGTACAGTGCAGTTGTAATCTGTGTGCTATCTGAGAATGACCTGTTTTTCCTTATTTGTTTATTGGTACCTAGGATCAAACTGGGTCCTTGCCGGGTGTGGTGGTGCACGCCTGTAATCCCAGCACTAGGGAAGCAGAGGCAGGAGGATCTGCTGTGAGTTGAGACCAGCCTAGGCTACACAGTGAATTCCAGGTCAGTCTCAACTACATAGTGAGGCCTGTCTCAAAAAAACAAAAACAAAAAAAACTCGGGTCTTTGCACTTGCAGGGCAGGCGGCAGAACCACTGAGCTAAATCACCAGTCCTCCTCATTCATTTTAAATGGAGCTTTTTTCGGGGGGATGTGCTAGAAAATGAACTCAAGACCTTCAGAATAAGCTACAGTGCCACCCTCTGCTTTATCTTTTTTGAGATAGGTTTGCTGAAATTTCCAGCCTGGGTTCGAAGTTGTTGTCCAGGCTAGGTTCAAAGTTATGATTCTTCTGGCTCAGTCAGAATGCTGGGATTACATGTGTGTATGTGACCACTCCCAGCTATATGTAATTTTTTACATTCTGTAGCTTGATTCTGGATTTTCTATTGTATTCTATTTGAGTGTTTCATAATGTAGCATGTTATAGCCTTAAAAATTAACTTTTAATATCTGGTAATTTGAGTAGATTATACCAGCCAAGAAATTTTGAAAAATAACAATAGACAATTGTTGACTTATTTTTCCAGATAAATTTTGGAATTATTTTTTCATTTTTAAGTTTTAAAAAATTTTTATTAAAATTATATTAAATCCATAATCAATTTGGAGAGTACTGATACTCTTATCTTTTTTTCATTCATTCCAACCACAAATACTAGTCATTTACCCACATATACCCAAACATATAGCCAGTAAGTATTGGATATTAAGGCTGGCCAAGCCTACATTAGGTATTTACCTTGAACCTGGAGTGATGTGGACTGAAAGTAGGGTTTTTCAAAGTATAATCAAGGTGATCATTGCCAGAAAGAGAACAGATGGTCAGTAGACATAAATCCATCTGGGGATGTAGCTCATTGTACTATGTCTGCCTCAGAAACTCAAGGTCCTGAATTCAATCCCCCATACCAAAAGAAAAAAACACCCAAACAGACATCCACTGCATTATTGTAAATATCATGAGAAATTAAATGGGAAACCACCATATTAGTTCAGAGCTTTAGAAACCTGTAAAAAAAAAAAAGCAAGAATAAATTTACTTGGGTACTATATGCTAGTTAGGGCTTTTCAAAAATGCTTTTGTTTTGTTTTGTTTTTTTGGTACCAGGGATCGAACTTTGGACCTTGTGCTTGCGAGGCAGGCAGCAGAACCACTGAGCTAAATCCCCGGCCCTCACAAACACTTTTGATACACTTAAGTGAATATTAAATTATTCTCAACATTTATTTTAGTAATATTTCAAATATTACTTTTCTGTGAATTTCTAGCAACTTTATAAGTTTGTGTTATGATCCTGTTTTTATTGCTAAGACGAAAATATATAGACCTCAGGCTAGGTCTTAAAGTCAGAGATGGATTGGGATGGCGAAAAATTGTTTTATCTCTCAAAACATATGAATACAGCTTTTCTTTTAGTAAGAATTATTTGTGTGCAGAAGTCAAAAACAAACTAAGTAGAAGTAAAATGTATTACCTCATGTAACGCCTAAGACTTGGGGTGGATCTAGGTTTAGGTACAGTAGGATCCAAAGGCTCAAATTATCTTGGCTGCGACAGTTCCTGTTGTGGCGGATCTAATTTTGTATAGTCAGCTAAGATGGTGCCAAAAGTTCTAGTAATATATCGCTCTAATTGAATAACCTTTTAAAAAATTTTTTTTCTTCTAGTATCCACATACCAATCTCAGGGAAGGACTTCAGTTAGCTCTGCTTTGCCTCATCCTTTGACCTATCATAGTTACCAAGATAGTGGATACTGTGGTCTAGGCCTGGGTCACTGCCTGCCTCAGGTATATGGAGATCAGAAGAATAATAATGTTATTATTACATTTTTGAGACAAGCTCTTGCCATATTGATTGAACTCCTGGACTCAGGTAGCTGGCAGAGATCTAGTTAATGTCTCTCTGTCTTTGTTCCTGGCTTTTAATGCTGGATACAAATCTCTGTGTGATTAATCAGCTCATATCTAATACCTGTTAGTCTCCTAGGCCCTAGATTTAACAAGTAACCAAAATAGGCTTAAAGGTACTAATTAAATGTACATAAACCAACCAAATTATTTTCTACATTACGAGTAATAGACAAATGCCAAGAGAATTTAGACTAAAGGATGAAGTAATATTAAGAATATGCTTTGGAAATTTAGCTCAGTGGCACCACACCTGCCTCACAAGCACAAGATCCTGAGTTCAATCCCACAAAGAAAAAAAAATATGCTTTGGACCTGCGTTGTGATGACACATGCCTATAAACTTAGCATTTCGGAGGCTGAGGCACGAAGATCGTGAGTTTGAGACCAACCTGGGCTATACCTGTTATTCAAGGACAACCTGGACTACATAGTGAGATTCTATTTCCAAAAAATAAGTTATAATTAATATAAACTTACTATGTAAATTGCAGAGAATGAAAGTGTAGTCACAAGATTTTGCTGTTTGTTTTTTGGTTTTTTGAGACAGGGTCTCACTATGTAGTTGAGTCTGACCTGGAACTCACTATGTAGCCCAGGCTGGTCTCAAACTCACAGCGATCCTCCTGCCTCAGCCTCCTTGAGTGTGCTCCACCGTCCTAGCTCCACCTTCTGCCCAACAGCCTTGCACCCAGGCATTTTTCATCTTAGGGATTTTTAGCTGATAAACTAGAAACCAGGGTGGGATCCCATGCTCCCCAAGCCACGCTGGCCCTTCTCAGTGGGTCTTAAGTAGAGTGCTGGGATTACAGGCGTGCGCCACCATGCCCGGCTTGTTTGTTTTTAAAGGAAGACAACTTTTATTTGGCTCACTGTTTCAGAGATCTCAATCCATAGTCTGCCAGCTCCAAGGGCAGAAGGGTTTTGTTTTGTTTTTTAAACAACCCCCTCACAAGCTAATCAAAGGATTTTTAACAGTAAAAAATATTCTAGATATGATTTCTTTGATGATTCTGAGTCTATCTTGCTTCCGATGGAGTCCAGGATGTGAAATACTTTGTGAATTTCATTTTTGTTGAGATAAAGCTTCACAGAAGTGCCAGATGAAAGATTCTGTATTGTAGATTTGCAGATAAATCATCTCTGCCCCTCCACTTTTCATTAGAGATGGCAGCTGATCACCCTTAGGTTGACACAGATGGCATTTATAAAAATAATTTTTTTCCTTAAGCAGAAGAATCAGGTAGGCAACAGAAAAATGTTGAGTAGATCTATGTTGTAGTTAATTTTACCACTGGTTTCTGTGTCACTTGGTGTTTCAAGTCATTGAACTTCAGTGAATGAGAGTGACTCACAGTGAAGGTTTATAATGTTTCCTAAATATTGGAAAGCAAGTCCAAGTCTCATATGCTAAATAATTCCATCCTATTCCTACGGTATAAAAAAAAATCAGGAAGAAGGTGTGAATTATTTCAGTTCTCTTAGGTAAATACTTGAGTCAAATTGATGACCTATAGAGCAGATGTGTATTTAATTTTACCAAACAGTTCCTTAGATAGACATAATTGTTTTAAACTCTCAAAAACAATGTTTGAAAGTTCCAGTTGCTCCACATCTTTGGTGACATTGTATTCCTTTTATGTTAGCCATTTTGGTGGATGTTAAATGGTATTTCATTGTGATTTTAAATTTCCATCTCCTTATTAGTATCTGCATAAAGATGCTAATTAGGCTCAGTGGTGCAGGTCTCTATTTTTTTTTTTTTGGTACTAGGGATTGAACTCTGGACCTTGCACTTGCAAAGCAGGCACAGGAACCACTGAGCTAAATTCCTGGCCCAGTTCAGGTCTCTAATACCAGCTACTCTAGAGGTTAAGGTGTGAGGAACCTAAGTTCAAGGCCAGCCTGGGAAATTTGGTGGAGCTCCTTCCTCAAAAATAAAAAATAAAGGACCAGGGATATAGCGCAGTGCTGCCACCGCCTGCCTTCCAAGAACAAGTCTCCTGCCTCCCAAGAACAAGGTTCGAGTGTGATCCCCGGTATCAAAACAAACAAACAAACAAAATAATAAATAAGAGCCAGGGATGTAGCTCAGTGTCCCAGTGCCTGCCTGGCAAGTGCGAGGCCCTGAGTTTGATTCCTGTTACCAAAAAAAGAAAAGTGAAAAAAAAAGCCCCTTAAAATTAATAAATACAAAGGACTAGGGTATAGCTTAGCAGTATCAACCCTTAGCCCTTGGTTCAGTCCCTACACTTCAGACAAAGAGCTGAGCACCTTCTTGTGTGTTTATTGGCCATTCATCTGTTTTAAGAAGTGTCTGTTAAAGATCCTGCTCCTTTTTTACTGGTATTTTTTAAATTGCTGGTTTATTAATAACTCTTTATATATCCTACATATAAACCTATTATCACTAAATGCATTTTTTTCCTGGACTGTAATTTGTCTACTCATTTTCTTCATGGAGAATTTTTTTCCTTTTTTTTTATGCAAAATTTTAACTAGTTGGAAATTTCTCTTTTTCTCTTTTCTTTTTTTGAAGTAGGCTCTTGCTGTGTAATTCTGGCTAGCCTTGAACTCAGCTAGGTCGCCCAGGCTGACCTCAAAATTGGGGTCATCAGGGCCAGATTTAGCTCAGTGGTTCCACTGCCTGCTTCACAAGCTCAAGTTCCTGAGTTCAATCCCCGATACCAAAAAAAAATTTTTTTTGGAGGGTGATCCTCCTGCCTCAGCCTCCTGAGTGCTGGGATTACGGCATGTGCCATTTTGCCAGGTGAAAATATTTCTTTATTGATGTCCTATCCAAGAAATCTTTGGTATTTCCTGTTTTCTGTGATACCTTGGTTTGTAGTATGATGCAATGGCGATCTCTGGCATGTAGGATTTATGGCTTCTCATGCTTTTTGTCTCTATTCATTGTTTTGATAATTGGTCACCCATGGGGGTGATCAATATCAAACGTTCTATCATATATGAACTGGTGTTTTTAAATATTGGAGGTCATAGCCAGTAAAATATATTTTTCAAAGACAATTTTCATTCAGCTTTGCACAAAGAGAGACACCAAATAATAGTATATCCGGGAAAACAATCCAAGGGCTAGTGGCAAAGAAAAGCTCAACATCTCAATAACATCTTAAGTGGAAAATTCGGGGACCCATCCAAGAATGTTATTTGGGAATGTTGCAGTTATCATTGTAATTCTTTTAATGTCACAGAACTAGGACTACTCATCAGGACTAATAAATGAAAGTGAATACTCTGAATCTAAAAGATCTTATAAATCTGTAAACCCTAAAATACAAATATATATTTAAAACTTAGGCTGAATTATTTTTATGATCTTTTTTTTTGGTACCGGGGATCGAACTCGGGTACTTGCGCTTGCGAGGCAGGGCACCGAACCGCTGAGCTAAATCCCCGGCCCTATTTTTATGATCTTGATGTGGTGCTAGATGAGAGGAAAAGTGACATAACATAAAGGATTAGGAATTGGGCATGGTGGCGCATGCCTATAATCCCCGTACTTGGAGGCTGATGCAGGAGGATCACTTTCAGTTTGAGGCCAACCTGAGCTGCACAGTAAATTTGAGGCCAGCCTGAACTATATAGTGTGACCGTATCTTTAAAAAAAAAAAGTGAGCGAGAGAGAAAAAGAAAGAAAGGATTATTGTTTATTAGTGTATTATTATTATTATTATTATTACAATTTAAGGGCTGGGTATATAGCCCAGTGGTAGAGTGCTTGCCTACTATGCTCCAGACCCTGAGTTTAATCCTCACTAACACACACATATTTTTTCAAAGAAATTTAAAATTCTTTGTGAAACAACTGTTTTAAATTGGTGGGTGGGAAACTGTTACTGGGCCATTGGGTATTAACCAGGGTTAAATACAAATGTAGAGCTGAGCAAGGGAGTGATGGTGCACACTTCATAATCTCAGAATTCTGGGGGAAACAAGACCTTGTCTCCAGGGGTCGTACAGCTCAGCGTGGAACTGAAAGAAATGTCGATCCTATCAGATTTTCCTTATGGTCAACAAGAACATTCCTCAAAAAACAAGGAAATAGTCGAGCAGGTGCATGTTAGTAATTCCAGCTACTTGGGAGGCTAAGACAGAAGGGTCATAAGTTATGAGCCCAGCCTGGGCAATTTAATGAGCCTTGTATCAAAATAAAATTTTAAAAAGGCTGGAGAAATAGTTTGGTGATAGAGTACCCCTAGGTTCAACCTTTAGTACCACAAAACTCAGTAAACCAAAAAACAAGCAAACAAAAAAACAAAAACACTTGAACTTATTCTCAGATTGTCAGAAAAAAGTTTGAACAGTTATTTTAGATTTCTTTTTGAAAAGTAATGATCTTGAGTTGGGTAAAATGTTGTGAGCAGTCAATCTTGTTAATTGTTTGTATTAGTCAGTATTTCCTAGAGAAACAGATATAACCCAAGATACATAAGTATATATGAATTTACAAGATTGGCTCCAATAGCCACCCAGAGTTGGATGAGGAAGAGTCCAGAAGGTCTTTTTGCACACTGGAGGCCGAAGGATTTAGTCAAAGGTCTGGAGTTCACTGTTGTATTCCATGCGAGTCTATCAGGAGACCAGTGGGTCTGCGATGGAAGGCTGAAAGATCTGCACAGGAAGCCAAAGAGTCTGTGTTAAAAGCCAGGAAATGATGTCCAAGGTGAAGGAGAAGATTGGAGCTCTTCCAAAGAACTGAAGCCGATCGTCCTTCCTCATTTCCCCTTTATACCATCCAGGGATGAGCAGCCCTAGGGTATAGATGTTGCAGCGCTGATTTAACTAAACTTCTCTTAACCAAACTTCTCAAGTAGACACAGTCAATCAACCATCACATTATTCATGTAAAGTTGATCAACTTTGCAGATAACGTTCCTAAAATATTTCATCCTAGGTTTCTCTTGGACTCCCTCGTTCTGGGTGGAGGATGAATTGCCACAGTCCGTTGTGTTTACTTATATGAGAGGGAAGGTGAATTTTAATATTTGCTTGAAAAAAATTTAGAGATGAAAAGCTGTTGCTGCAAAAAAATTTCCAAAGATTTAATTAGTGTTTGAACTACCCATTATTGTGGACTCTCTTTCTTTCCACTAAGAATGATAGAGTTACTCTGTTGAATTCCTGTTCCTTTTTTTTTTTTTTTTTTTTTTTTTTTTC
>NW_022900944.1:33279649-33316270 GCF_012274545.1 Fukomys damarensis
TTTTTTTTTTTTTTTTTTTTTTTTGGTACCGTGGATTGAACTTGGGACCTTGTGCTTGTGAAGCAGGCAGTGGAACCACTGAGCTAAATCCCCAGCCCCCTGTTATATATTTTTAACTGATCCAGTGTTATACATGCCTTTTCAAAGTTCTTTTCAGTAGTAGGAGTGAGCTGTATGGCTCTCATGGGTCATGGTCTGGGAGCTACACTTAAGGCAAGAGCTAGGGAATCACCAGCCCATTGCAGTTGAGGAGAAACCAGAAAAATCCAGAAAGCAGTAGGTCACCAAAGTGAGGGATCACAATAGGCCAAGATTAAGGCCAGAAAAAGGACTCTTGTGACTCGACCCAAGTGAATCTCTGCCAGTGATTGTGCTGTGTTGTAATTATAGCATTGGCTTTCGGAGCTGAGCAGACGTAGAGATTCCATGTTGTATCAGGAATATAACACATTCTTTTTAAGCTTTGGCTTTTTTAGCCAAGTGATCATGAAGTTTACATAAAATATTTTATATAAAATTCCAAGACTGTAAAAGGTATTTGAAAAATGTTAATTCCCTTTACCTCCTATACTTCATACCTAGATGGAAAAAATGCTTCAGGATGTCAGTCTCCCTGTCTGGAGAAACTGATACTAGCTAGGCAAGGAGCAGATCAGTTCCACAACACGTGTTGACTGGCCCTGGTTCATCTTTGTATATATCTGATGTATCGGTCATCTGCTCCCTATAATTTCAGCTGTTTACCTCAGTGTCCATAACATTTAGCTATATCTTCTTGTTCCTAGTCTTTTAGTTATCCTGGATTAGCATGTCAGATTTAACAATGTTAACCATGACTAGGCAAACTTCTTTTTTTCTTTTACTTTTTTGGTTCTTAAAAATATTTTGGTGCTGAGAACCAAACCTAGGGCCTCATGCTTGCTAGACAAGTGATCTGCCACTGAGCTAAATCCCCAGCGTCCCCCTTTGTTTGCAACAGGGTCTTGCTATGTAGTCCAGGCTGGCTTTGAGCTCAAAACAATCCTCCTGCCTCAGCCTCCCTAGTGCCAGGATTACAGATGTGTACCACACACTTAGTTGCAAACTTTTTTATAGTCACTTACTTTTTGATTAAAAAAAAAAAACATAGTCTCTGGCCCTGACTGTGCTCTCTTGCCAGCAAGGCTTTTTCATTGTTCTTGTTCTTCCTAAGTTTCATGTCAGTTATTATGGAGAAAGCAGAAGTTAGTCCACATCTCTGCTGAGTCGGCTTTATTTTGAATAAATACTCCTACTTTTTTACAAGCTTGTAATTGAAGGTAGCATGATGATTGCTATTCAAACTAAATATAGGTTATGATTATTTATTTATTTATTTTGGTACTGGGGATCGAACTCCGGACTTTGCACTTGTGAGACAAGGGGCAGAACCACTGAGCTAAATCCCAGCCTAGGTTCTGAATTTTATGTATTGTGTGAACTTCTAAAATAGTGTTAACCTTTGGATTTTTGCCCTTTCTCATTTAAAACTGTCCTCCTAAACCCTTCTTTTCCCTTTTATTGCAATAGGGAATCTATTGCTTATTGAGAGGCTTTCCCTAATATCATTTTATAAGCAAGAGACTACTGAGAATTCGCCTTTGCGTGGAGGATGAGAAAATAGACAGGATTGCTCTTGAGCTGCAGTTGCTTCCATAGGATCTCTAGGAGCACCAGGAGTCTCCCACCAGGCTCCAGACTCATTAGGTTGTATGCCATTGGGTCTTCTTCCTTATATGGAACTTTATTGCTCCTCAAAAGAAAAACATGTTGAGACAGTACTGTAGTTTCTAAGAAGTCAGACTTTGCCACAGTCCCTTTGACATAACAGCACCCCAGGCCTTTCCTAACAAGGATTTAAAATTCTTTCATAATCACAAATATTCTTCACAGGAATAGATGATTCATTAATTTTTCCCTGTGAAAAGAAAGGATTTCAAGTTAATGCCTACAACCTAAACAAATTGATGCAGATTTAAATTTTGGGAAACCTAAAACATACTTAAGAACATTCAGTCTTAAACTGAAGGGAGATATTTTCAAATGACCTGTCCAACATAGGGAGATGATTTTCAACATTGGCCCCTTCAATTATCCATCCCAGTTAAATGGTCTGTGGCCTAGGCACATTATTTTTCACTTTCCAGTTTATTACATCTTTCTTGGTTTCACATTACCTTTCTGCTTAATACAAATCACTATCTGACTGTTGGTCTGAGTGCCAGTTATGTAAATGCAAGTGGAAATTATTCCAAGAAATTCTGTGATACTACTAATTCTGTGATATACATATTTCACAGATGGTCATATATTTTATACTTCTACCTGACAACCACAAGCAAAAGGAGGAAAGGCTTACTTTGGCTCAGTTTGTAGAGGTTTCATTCCATAGTTGGCTGGCTCCAAGGCAGGGTAGCATTGCAGAGGGACATCGCAGAGGAGAAACAGTCCGTGGCCGGGCAGGCAGGAGGCAGCAAACCAGAAGGAGCAAGCCTCCCTTTCTCTTATGTCGCATCCAGACTGCAAGCCTTTTGAGTGGTATCCTTCCTACTCAGGGTGGGCCTTCCACTCTACTACTGAGCTATATCCCCAGTTCTGTTATCTAAGTTTAAAAAAGTAACTTTTATTTAAAAATAAGCGAGTACTTTTAAAAGTAGAGTCTCTTTCCTAAGACCTTTTTCTATTTATACAATTTCTTGTACTTAGGTTCATTTTATAGACTAAGAGTATATATCATTATACTCTACTGATATATATACAGAATATGATACTTTAGAACGGTGGTAGCTTAAGATAACATCCTGTGTTTTTATACTGGTCCCATGTTTTATGGAGTCCTTTCATCTGCTCTGTTATATACTACTGTAATATGTTTACAGAATGCCAGTTCCTTTGGTAATTAAAAGGATAAAATTATTTAAGTGTTGGGCATGGTGGTGCCGGTCTTATACCCCAGCACCCTGGAAGGCCGAAGCAAAAAGATTACATGTTCGTGACTGATAGTATCAAAAAGAAAAACATTTTTTCCCCTCATACTTGGGTCCTTGGGCTTGCGATATAGGCGCCAGAACCACTGAGCTAAATCCCTGGCCCGAAAAGAAAAACATTTTTTTTTTTTTTTTGGTACTGGGGATCGAACTTGGGTCCTTGCATTTGCAAGACAGGCAGTGTAATCACTGAGCTAAACCCCCGGCCTGAAAACAATATTTTAAAAGGAGTAGGTGTGTGGCTCAGTGCAAAGGTCCTGGTCCTGGATTTAATCTCAATACTGTTAAACAAACAAACAAACAAAAAAGTGAAATAAAGATAAGAGAGCTGGGGATGTAGCTCAGTGGTAGAATACTCACATGCACATGACCCTGGGTTCAATCCGGAGTATAGGAAAAAAAGAAGAAATAATTAATTGGACCAAGTCTTAGGATAATATCCTGGAACCTTTTGGGGAGAAACAATTCTGTAAATGTATTTTAAGTACATGCCCAATAGGTGCCTGTGTGTGTATGTCTTAACCACTTCAAATATAAAGATCTGAGTTAGCTTTTCATTTCTATAACAAAATACTCAAGAAAAACAACTTATATAGTGGGAAGGTTTATTTTGATTCATGGTTTCAGAGATTTCAATCCATGGTTGGTTGGCTTCATTGTTTTTGGTCCTATGGTAAGGGAGACCCTGATGGTGGAAAGCATGTGGTGTAGCAAAGATGCTCCAAGAAAGAGAGGGGCCAGGGTCACAGTGTCTCCTTCAAAGTCCTGCCCCCAGTGACCTAACTTCTTTCACCAGTCCCCACCTTCTTAAGGCTCCACTATAAGACATTTAACACACAGGCCTTTATATACATTCAAGATCCAAACTGTAGCAAGATCGTAATGATTTTTTAGTTACTCTTCAGTATAGACTTGAAGTCAAAAAAAGAAATAAGTTGGACTGCAAAAGATTTCCTAATGTGGCTTTTGTTATTTTAATGAAATTTATATATGAAGGCCAGATTTGAGAGCGCCTATATACAAAGAACAGTTTTACTAGATTACATGTTATTACTTGAGAGCAAGAACCCTTTAGCACAATGTGTTGTTCACAGCATCGTTGTGACGTGTTTAATGAATGAGATCTATGTTTTGTCTTTTCTTTAAATTCTTTAAAAACATATTTTTGGCTGGGTGTGGCAATGCACACATGTAATCATAGCACTCAGAAGTCTGGGGCAGTATGGTCACCAAAAGTTCAAGGCCAACCTGGGCTCCATAGTGAGTGCAAGACCAGCATGAACTGCATAGCAAGACCCTGTTTCAAAAAAACAAAAAGAATATGTGTGTGTGTCGCAATACACATTTATCCATTCTCATAAAATTTGTGGAATCTGTGTTTGAGTGGAGATTGCAAGCTCTGCTTTAAGGGAAAGTCCTTTATAATTTGGGGATACTTCTCTCTTTCATGTACTTATTTTGTATCTGTTTAAGGAAGAATAATCCATCACAGCCAAGATCAGCTTTCATGACATCTGATAACCTGTAACCGATATCAACAACCTTCAAAAAATCATTGCTTTTTATCTTGAAACTTTCCTAGCTACTTAATTTCTCTGAATGTTTCATTTTCTTCCTGCCTTTGTGTCCTTTGCCTTTATGCTATGAGATCAGCCAAGCCTGTCCAGTTCCACCTTGTCAGCCTGGAGCACTTCTTCCTGTCTTTCATTGATCAAGGTCTTCCATGTGAAACTTATCCTGGCTGACTCCACCCTACCCTCTCCTTCCGAAATTGAGAATTCTTTTGTGTTACCTTTTTACTTTGTTTAATGTATTTTATATATATTTCTATAGCAGTGCTTATATTAGTTATAATTGTTTATTAGTAAATATAGTAGTAGTTACACGCTTGATTTTTCTCTTTAATATTTATTGGCAGAGTGACAAATGACAAGTGTTCCTTTTACCTTCTTTAAGACCTCAACTTCCTCACTGTAAAATAGAAGTAATCATCTATTTCATAAAGTTGTTGTAAGATTAAATGCATTATATTTATAAAACAAAGCACTCTTAGCCAGGTGTGGTGGCCCAAACCTATAATCCTAGCACTCGGGAGGCTGAGATAGGAGGATCACTGTGAGTTTGAGGCCAGCCTTTGCTACATAGTGAGTTCGAGGCCAGTCTGAACTACATAGCAAGAGCCTATCTCAAAAAACTAAAAAAAAAAAAAGCAATAATTTTGGCACATATTGAACATTAAATGAATAATGGAAGTGGAGATGGTGTATTTGTGTCCTCTGTTTTCTTCTTGAAAATACGGATGTGTTTTACTCATTTTATTAGGATCAGTAAAGGCTTATCCCACAGTGTGGGAAAAAATTTTTATCAGCTGTTCCTCAGACAAAGTTCTACTATCTAGAATATATAAAGAACCTAAAAAAATCAGACCTCCCAAATTTAAAGACCCAATCCAAAAATGGGCATCTGAAATGAACAGACATTTCTTAGACAAAGAAGTAGAAATAGCGAATAAACATCATTGGTCATTCGAGAGATGCAAATGAAAACAAACCTGAGATTCTACCTCACCCCAAAAATGGCTACTATCATGAACTCAACCAATAACAAATGCTGTTGGGGCTGTGGGGAAAAAAGAATCCTTCTCTATAGTTGGTGGGAGTGTAGACTCAAGTAACAAATTTTAAAAGTATTGGGGCTGGGGATTTAGCTCAGTGGTTCCACTGCCTGCCTCGCAAGCGCAAGGACCTGAGTTTGATCCCCAGTACCAAAAAAAAAATTTTTTAAGGTACCTTAGTATATATACTGCCCTGATTTCAAACCACAGCTCGAAAAAAAAAAGTTACATGTATTTATTTCCTAGGTCTAGAATCAGTTTTTTTTACATTTAATAAAAATAGCATGATGACAATAATGTGTTACTTACCATGTAATAAAATGTGTACTATACTTAAAATTGGCATACTGAGAGCCTAATGTGGTGGTGCACACCTGTAATTCCCACACTTGGGAGTCTGAGAAAGAGGATCATGAGTTCAAGTTCAGCTTGGAGTACATAGTAAGACTATGTCTTGGGAAAGAAAAAAGGACATTAATATTGGTTTGGATTGATTTATGTATAGATATACTTTTGGTCCCATTAAATTGGTATCATAGCCACTAATTTAAAAAGCAGCTTTTAAAAAGTAGCATTGGCAGGGTGTGATGGCACATGCCTATAATTCCAGCACTCAGGAGGCTGAGGCCCTGGATGGCTGTGAATTTGAGGCCAGCCTAAGTTACATAGTGAATTCAAGACCAGCCTGAACTATGTAGGGAGACCTTATCTCAAAAATAAATAAAGAAAAAATTTTTAAAAACCAACCTCAAATAATGTTCACAAGAACCCATTAATTATATATACTTATTGTATTAAAAATTTTTCAGGGCCACGGATTTTGGTCTGTGGTGCCACCACTTGCTTCACAAGCATAAGGTCCCAAGTTCAATCCCTGGTACCAAAAACAATTTATTTTTCATTCAACTTATATTTTTTTTTCTTTTTTTTTGTTTGTTTGTTTTTGTTTTTTGTTTTTTTGAGACAGGGTCTCAATATGTAGTTGAGACTGACCTGGAACTCACTATGTAGCCCAGGCTGAACTCAAACCCACAGTGATCCTCCTGCCTCAGCCCCCCTAGTGCTGGAATTACAGGTGTGTGCCACCATGCCCAGCTTCAATTCATATATATATACATACACACACACACACACATACATATACATATATACATTTTTTTTTTTAGTACCAGGGATCGAACTTGGAATGTTGTACTTGTGAGACTGGCAGCGGAACCACTAAGCTAAATCCCTAGCCCTCAATTTATATTTTCAAAATATTAGGTGTCCCAGGTACTGGAATTGGCATTGGGAAAACAAAGATGGTTAGAACATGCATAGTAGCATGTACAGAGCACCCAAATCCTTTATGTGAATTATTTACTTCCAAACCAGTCCATTATTGTCTAATTATTCTTTTATAAATGAAGAAATTGAGTTTTAAAAAATTAGGTAAAGTAGTTAAGGTCACTGAGCAACTTTGTGAGTAGAAGAACTCAGCCATATCTGATACAAGAGCTGGCACTCGTAACCAAAATGCTATGAGCCATGTATGCTATAAGTACTTAGTGCTCTGCAACATGAAGGTAGTAGAGTCTGGGAAGGGGAAAGGGTGTCCCACGTACACGGATCACGGTACCAGTGATTGAAGTAAAACTGCGGTGGCAGAGATGCAGGTTGCTGGAGCATGGCAGGAGTGCAAAGAAATGAAGCTAAAACAGTTACCAGGAGCAGTTTGTGCTGTATCAAGGAATTTGAACTTTTTTCCTCTCGCCAAAGATAAAGGTTTTTAAGAGGGAGCGAACTTAGTTAAATTAGAACTGTGCTTTAGAAGTTTAACTGCTGCCCATGTAGAAGATGAAATAAGAACACTCTAGCAATTAGAAGGTGGTTTTGAGAAGTACAGAGTGGCAGTGCAAATGAGAAATAGAACAGAAATGTGTGTTTGTTTGGTACTGGGGATCGAACTTGGGCCCCTGCGCTTGCAAGGCAGGCAGTGGAACCACTGAGCTAAATCCCCAGCCCAGAACAGAAATGTTTTCAGGAAAAGCTAATGGCATTTGCTACTCTATTACCTATGTATTCACATTTCAGTAGCTGGTGTAAATCGAAGAGCTAAAAGCGACATTCGGTGTCTAATTTGAGCAACTGATGATGCCATTAACTACATGGAGTAATTTGGGAATGAGAAAGTATGGCATGGGCGAGGTGAGTTGGGTTTGGGGCATTCTATATGCCAGGAGTGCCTTTAGCTGCAAGCAGAAGAAAATCTGACTAAGAATGGCTTATGCAACAAATAACTTTTTTTTTTTTAACCTACATCATAAGAAGCCTGAAATAAGCTCTTCTAACCACTTTCCAGTCCAATTATTTAAATACAGGATGACCAAAAATTGCATTTTTTTTGTTAATTTTTATAAGATAAGCCAGGCACAGTAGCGCATGCATGTAATCCCAGCACTGAGGAGGCTGAGGCAAGAGGATTACTTTGAGTTCAAGGCCAGCCTGGGCTGCATAGCAAGACCCTGTCTCCAAAAACAAACAAAAAATTAGTAAGATAATATAACAAAATATAAAAACAACAATTTCATCAAATTTATTCAGTACAAGAATCGACTGGTTGAAATGACACCTGCTTCAGTGATGCTCGGTGTATACTGTTAAGTGGTTAAAGGACTCTGATGTCATGTTTGTTCTGTTATTTGTAATAAATTTGATTATCTCATGGTTGCTGCCTCTGACATAATGTAAAATAGCCTTGAGACATAAACTCAAGGCAGAAATAAAGGGCAAGAAGCTGTGCAGTTTGGATTTATTCTCTTTATCAAGCTTTCCCAAATGCACCCAACAGACTTCAGCTTACATCTTGTTGGCCAGAACTGAATCACATGGCTACCAGTAACTGCAAAGAGGTTGGAGAAGCAAATATTTATCTTTAGTAGGAGAGAGAGAAGGATTAGGAGTGGGTGCTGGGTTGGTCAGCCAAGTGACTGTTACAGATGTACTGGGTTTACAGTACCTGTAAGATACTAGGTCAGAATCAGGAACTTTCATTACTTAGCCCTGGATACTATATTGTAAATAACCACAGCTACAGCTATATTTAGTTGATATGAAGAAGAGTTAAATGACCTGATGAAAATTAGAGTAGGACCATCAAGGGCCATCATGGAGGAGCTGGGGAAATTAGGAGATCTTAGTTTTTTGTTTTTCTTTTTTTTGAGACAAGGTCTTGCTGTGTAGTCCAGGCTAGCCTCAGACTCATGGCAATCCTCCTGCCTCAGCCTCCTTAGTGCTGGGATTACAGGTGTGTTCCACCATGCCTGGTGGGAGATCTTAGTTTTTTGTTTTTGTTTTGTTTTTTGGTACCAGGATCGAACTCAGGTCCTTGTGTTTATGAAGCAGGCAGTGGAACCACTGAGCTAAATCCCCAGACCTGGAAGATCTTAGTATAATGTCTGGATCACTGGAGATAAATCAACTCAAAAAGTATTCTAATATGCCATTGGAATTATGAGCTGTCCCTCAAAGACAGAACAAGTAGTAATGTTGCAGTATGTGATAAACAGACTCTTATGAACATGTCAGTATACCAATCATTATTGCCTAAATTATTGTAATAGAAAACTAGAGATTAAATAATTTGCTTAGGATCAGGTAGTGATTCAGTAATAGAGCAGGGGGAGGCAACTTCAGATCTCTGAGACAGTGAATAATATGTTTTTAGTTACATTTGAAACGGCCCAGCCAGGCATAGTGGCACATGCCTGTAATCTGAGCACTTGGGAGGCTGAGACAGAATTTTGAGTTCAAGACCAGCCTGGGCAATTTAGTGATTTTAGTCAGACCCTGAGATAGGATTTGGCTAAATTTTTAAAAATATATTTATACTAAATTTATTGAAACATCGTGAAATTAATACAAGTGACCTTTGGACTCTACAATTACAAGAGGTGCTCATAGTGGTGGCCATTAGCTTCCAGACATTTATTAGTACAGTGAACTATTAAAGTGTGTATGCATTTTCAGTAGTCTTTTTCTTTCTTTCTTCCATCAGCTAAATTTTATAAATAAAAATAAATACAAAACTTTTTAAAAGGGCTGTCTTAGTTATTTAATAGTTCATACCCATTACAGATATAGAAACCAGCTTTTATATTTCTTTGTTTTTTGAGAAGGTTTTGTTATGTAGCTCAGACTGCCTTGAACTCACAGTGATCCTCCTGCCTCTGCCTCACTAGTGCTAGGTTTAAGGTGTGCACCACCACATCCAGCCTTATTTAAACTTCTTAATGTTGTTTTTTTGTTTGTTTGTATTATTTTGTCATTGTTCACAGTCCAGGGCTCTGTGCATGCTATGCAAGTGCTCTACCACTCAGCTACATCCTCAGCCCCTCTTGATGGTTTTTTTGTTTTGTTTTGTTTTGTTTTGTTTGAGACAGTGTCTCACTATGTAGTTGAGACTGACCTGGAACTCACTGTGCAGCCCAGGCTGGTCTGGAACTCACAGTGATCCTCCTGCCTCAGCCTCCCGAGTGCTGGGATTACAGGAGTGCCCCACCATGCCTGGCTTTCTTGATGGTTTTATATAAGCATTTAGAAAATATATATTCTGTTACAAGAAAGACGTCACATTAGATTTACTGAGGTATGATTTACATGTAACATCCACCCTTTTATTTGGTTTTGATAAGTATACACAGTCTATATACATGGCTTACAAATGGGATTACAGTCAAGATACAGAATGTTGCCATCATCCTCAAAAGTTACCCTGTTTCCTTTCATTCTCTGTCCTATCCCAGCCTCTGGTAACCACTATTCTGTTTTCTCTTTGTAGTTTGCCCTTTTTTAGACTGTTAAATATATGTAGCCGTTTTTCCCTCCAGTACTAGGGATTGAACCCAGAGCCTTGCATTGCACTACATCCCAATCCTTATCTTTTTAATTTTTAATTTTAATTTTTATTTTGAGGTAGGTTCTCACTGTGTCACTAGGTTTCCTTGGCTAGATTTGGATTTATTTTTTATTTTTTTTGAGGCAGGGTCTCACTATGTAGTTGAGATTGACCTGGAATTCACTATATAGTCCAGGCTGGTCTTGAACTCACAGTGATCCTCCTGCCTCAGCCTCCCAAGTGCTGGGATTACAGGTGTGCGCCACCATGCCCAGCCTAGACTTGAATTTTTAGTCTTCCTGCCTCAACTTCCCAAAGTGCTAGGGTCCAAGGATTGTACCACGATTCTCTGCTTAGTTATTTTGAGACAGAGTGTCACTATATTCCCCAAGTTGGCTTCCTACTTGCCATTCTCCTGCATCAGCTTCCTGAATGAGTAGCTGGAATTACAGGCATGCACTACCACACCCAGCAGCTTTTGTTTTTATTATTATTTAGTGAAGAAAGTGAGACATTATCAGTCAATAGCTATTTGATTCAAGCTGAGCAAGATATTACACTGTAATTTAACATTAAATACTTGATTTCCATTAACTCTTGAGTTCTCAGTTTACTACAGCTGATTTTCTCAGTCATGTGTTATATGAGAATGAAGAGGGAGCCAGGAGTGGTGTAATCCCAGCACTCAGGATACTGAGGTAGGAGGATCACCTTGAGCTTGAAGTCACCCTGGGCTACATAGTGAGTTCAAGGCCAGCCTGAACTATAAGGGAGACCTTATCTCATAAAACCAAAATAGAAAGCAGAGAGAGTGAGGGAGAGAGAGAGGGAGAAGGAGGGAGGGAGAGGGAGGGAGGGAATATGAAAATGTGAATACATCTTCATCTTTGATCTTTCTGAACTCATCTAATTCTGCCTTTGGTCAGAAAATCTCCCCTAATAACAATTAAAGCCTGGCAATTACAGTTCTTTGGTACATTTTTAAAATTATTACAAAGTGTTTAAAGATATGGAAACTTTGATGGCATTCTTATTTCCCGGGGGTGACGCTGACTAGATGTTCAGGATGGAGTGGTTGCTGACCCTTTGAACACAGCTATTGTGCTGGGTTAATACTGTGTTTCCGTCTGTAGTTTATCACTCAGAGTGCTGATCTAAAACAAACCATCCGGTTTATCCAGCTAGTCCAGGACACCTCTATGGAGCAGCAAAAATATGGATGAGGATTTCCTTGTACTTCCACTGCTAAAATTTTTTTGTTAGTTGGAAAAACGTTTTATTAATAAATGTCTTATAAGTGTTTTTCATTTATTTTGTTTGCTATTAAATTCTGTTATGTGCGGTATATAATTTATGCTTTTATACCATTCATTATGTTTTGCTTTGTAATTCCTACCTCGTTAACTGATCTACTGAGGGGGGTTCATTCTTTTCAGCTGAACAAACATGAAGACAAAAATCTGTATATCAAACATTTTCAATATTGGGATAGGTCTTTATTGTTAAAGAGGGGAAATTTTTTTAACAATAAAAACTGCTTCCTGTTATATGCTAAGAATACATAAGAGCCTACACATTGAGTTTATGAGGTAAGAACTTTATAAAAGAATCTTCTAATTAATTATTGACACAATAAGTTTACATTTTTACGTCATTGCAGGAACAAACTGTTTATCTATCACCCGTGTGTTGAAGCTGATAATAATTTACTGAGAATTTTTCTTTAATAGTAGATTTATATTAATAGCAAGTGTAGCTGAGCATTGTTGAGCCTAGCTTCACAAAGATCTTCTATAGGTTTGTGTGTTCACCTTCAGTGTAGGAGAGAGTGACCATATCTCACATAGTCATGAGCGCATCATGTTGTTGAACAAGGATCCTGTATCCAAATATTTGTAAAAAAATCCGAATCTAAAGTAATTAACAAGTTTTAACTGGGTTATGTTGCTCATGCCATAAATGTGTCTCAATTTTGCCAGGATAGGGAATTTAAGACTCAGATTTTATAAATATACTGTATATATTTATATATGACAGACTCATAATTCATCAAACCAGCATTTACTGTGCATCATCCTGTGTGTTAGTGATCCCTGCCTTGAACCCTTTTTCATTGCACTGCCAGATATGTGTTTGCTTACAATTAAGTGTGCATGTTGTTACAGTGATGTCAGGGAGAATAGAGTACACCTTGTTCTGGGAGGTTAGGACAGTGATGGTAAACCTTTTAGAACTTTCAGTGATACAAACAGCCTGGTTAGGCAACTTTGCCACTACTGAGCTAGGATTATAGAAACATTGTATTGGACTATGAGAATGTATTGGGGCCTTAAATAGATGGAAACTGCCACACAGTTCTGACAGGTGACTAGGAAAAAAGGACTATAAACTATAAACAAACATAGGAGCATTGTAACTATTGTTGACTTTTATCAATTTGTTGTTGTTGTTTTGGTACTAGGGATCAAACTCAGGGCCTTGCCCTTGCCAGGCAGATGTGGCACTGCTGAGCTACATCCCTGGCCCATCGACTTTTATAGTATCTTTAGATTTGTTTTGGTGTTTTGTTTTTAGTATGGGAAATTGAACCATGGCCTTCACATTGCGCTTCATCCCCAACTTTGTTTTTTAATTTTTTATTTTTGAGACAAAATCTGGCTATGTTGCTCAGGCTGAGCTCAAACTTGAGATTCTCCTGCCTCAGATTCCCAGAGTGCTGGAATTACAAGCGTGATCCCCATGCCTAACAGTATCTTGAGTCCGAATTCCTCTTCAAAGTACCATTGATCAAGTGAAACAGATGGATAAAACAGAAACTGTGATATATAGCAACTGCCAGGATACAGATGTATAAAGTATTAGAAGAGTGCAATATAAGAGGAAGGCTGTGTGCTGTCAAAATTGGTCTTTTAGTGAAAGAAGAGACAGAGAATTTAATTTGCTATCTTCTTGGAGATATCTTAATACCATTTCCAGGAATTCATCAGAGTAGAAGGTTATGAAACAGATTGGAACATTACTTCACACAAAGCAAAACCTCTTACAAAAGAAAGTAGTAGAAGGAGAATTGACTTAAAAACAGATATGATATAGAAAGTAGTATGTCTTAATCCTAAAAGGAAAAGAAAAATATGCATCTTGATTATTCAGATGCAGTGTCGCCATTTTTTAAATTAATTATATAAAGGATTTTAGCCAAACATACTTACTGTATGGCAGTTTCTGCAGTCAAATTTGCTAATAACTGTCTTTATTACAAAAATAACTAATATACCAACCCAAAATGTTTGTTTGTTTATTTATTTATGTTAGACCTAAAATATTTTAAGACATTTTTAAAAATAAAATGTTGGAAAGCTTGCATATTCTGTTGCAATTGAGGAGCCATTTCAAAGAAAAAAATTTAAATTTATTTAAGAAATATTTACTTTGTAAATAACCCACAACTGTTTGGTCATATTAGATTGGTAGTTCCAGAAGTCTGCAAGAAGAAATTATACAGTAAAGAATCCAAAGACCCAAATTATTTCAGTTAAACTTGTTTTTCTGTTTCTATATAAAACTGTGAAATCAAATACTTTAGTATCAAAGTAGTAGATACCCATTTTAGAACTTGATTGAGACCTAAAAAGTATCTGTTTTATTGCCAGTTTCCATAAATTAATTAGAAAAGGCCATAATTTTTAAATTCTGAAATTTTAATTGCTGGGAACAAATTTCAGAACTAACTTACTTCTGGTTTATTTGGACTTATTCCACTATAGCTTGGAGGCTTAAATTCTCCTTGTTATGCCAATAGTAATTTGAGATCTTCAAAAAATGATATTTCTCCTATTTTTATTGACTTGGACAGGATTTGGTTGAAATGGAAAACGAAAAATGGGTAATAAACCTGAATTGAAAATCCCAGAACCAACATAAACCCCAGTTACTTTTTAAGACAGAAAATGCTGAAGTCACATCTTCTAAGCACACATGCTGCTTCTGAGGACATGCATGGCTTCTATTGAGGACTGTCCCTCCTCAATGCCTAGCAGGAAGAAAAGAGCTAACTCCACAGCGTTGATGATAAGGCAGTAAAAAAGAAATTAAGTAAGCCGGGCGTGGTGGCATACCCCTGTAATCCCAGCACTTGGGAGGCTGAGGCAGGAAGATCGCTGTGAGTTTGAGACCAGCCTGGGCTACATTGGAGTTCCAGGTCAGACTCAACTACATAGTGAGACCCTGTCTCAAAAAACCAAAAAAAAAAAAAAAAAAAGAAAGAAAGAAAGAAATTAAGTAGGCCTTTGGAAATTCTGGCATTTAAGGAAATATGATCAAATTTGTGTTAAAGTTCTGGTGACTATCCCTTGTCTCTCTACTGTTCTAACATCACAAATCATACTCCAGCTCTTAAGACAAAAAAAGATATAAAGAGTCCTAGATTTCCTGCTTTTAAGGAAATTAAAATAATTTCATTTTAAAATAATGCATTCATTGAGATAGGAGATCAAGTTAGGGTGGGCATTTATACAGTTTTTCACCTATTAAGATAGCAAACATTTTATAGAGATTACTTCATTTTGGCACATGTACTAACGAGAACATGCTGGTGGGGGTGTAAAATGACACAAACCTTTTGAGGAGCAATTTGGCAATATTTATCATGAGTCTTAAATATTTCTTTGGCCCAGTAATTTTTCCCCTGAAAAATATGTTTATTATAGCATTATTTAAACTAAGTACCCTATAATTAGGTAATGACTAAATACATTATGGTAAACACAGTAGGATGCTATATAGTTACTTTTGAATGATTATGAATAGTTTACATGTTAAGTATAAAGGCTAAAAGGTCTGGAAAGGAATATGTTGGAATTAGGAATTTTTGTATTTATTTCTTTCTGAATATTTGTAGTGTAATTATCTGAGAGGAAAAGATGAGGCCAACTGAGCGTATTAATTGCCACATTCAAACTGCTGATAAGAGAAGAAAAATAATGAGATCAGAGAATGGAGATGCAGAGGAGGTTGTGTGTGATACAGCTTAGTTTTAATGAGTGGTTTGGAACACTTTAGCCAGTTTCAACTTTAAGACGTAGAATGGGTGTTTTCTCTATTCACTTCATAGATCTAGAACTATTCAAAGCAGTGAATTTTAAATAGTACGGTATATCAAAACCCATGTATTGTAAACCCATGTAATAGAAGTGCCATTGAGTGTCACCCAAGCATTAGTGATTGTGACTCTTAGAACACTGGGCTTTTCAGTAGCCACTACATAGAGAAAGGTATAGTTTTTTTAGAGACTTTAATAACAATAAATGCTCTTGAGGATATCTTTTTTTTTTTTGGTACCAGGGATCGAACTCAGTTCCTTGCGCTTGCAAAGCAGGTGGCAGAACCACTGAGCTAAATCCCTGGCAAGGATATCTTGATAGTCCTAGAAATAGCACCTAGGGGAAAAAAGAAATGAAAGGAAAGAAAGCGGGTAGGAAAAAAAAAGAAAACAAAAAACCCTGGGACCGATATGATAGCTTCAAACTGCTATTTCCTTAGGGTTAATGACATAGTACCAGGAATTTTCTTCTCTGCTTTCAGGCCTATAATGAGGAAATTTCTGTCTGACCAATATCAGGGGCACATCAGCTGCTGTACTAAGTTTCTTCAAATATCCTGGAATTGTGGTGAGTTTGAACCCACTAGCTACCACTTCTACAACTTACAGTTGTGTGGATACAGTCCCACTGGTTATATAAAATTATCAGTTTATCCCTATTAAATCTTAGTAAACTTCTGCATTGGGATTAAGACAAAAAAATAGAATTTGAGATGTGTTCCGGAAGAGGGGTAAGATTTGGACGTGTGGAAACGAAGTAAGGAGATGAGTATGAGTAAAGATACAGATAGGAAAAGTTAGAATATATATTTCAGCAAGTAGTTCACTGGGTTATGGTAGCCTATGCTTATGCTTAAAATTCTTTGGGAGTTTTCTTGTGCAAGCATTTATATTGAAATACATAGGGTTGGGGATTTATTTCAGTGGTGCCGCCACCTGCCTCTCAAGCGCAAGGTGTCCCAAGCTTGATCCCCAGTACCCCCCCAAAAAAAAAGTATATAGGGAGGAGGAGAGGACAGAGAGAGAGGAATTGGTTGAAAAGATGAAATTACATCACAGACTGCCAGGTGTGGTAGCACATACCTATAATCCCAGCACTCTGGGAGGCCGAGGCAAGAGGACAGCAAATTCAAGTGGAGTCTGGGCAATTTAGGGACTTAGTGAGACCCTGTCCCAAAACTTAAAAAAAATTTTTTTTAAGGGCTGGGGCGAGCTGTGGTGGTTCACCACTGTAATTCTAATACCTGGGAGGCTGAAATAGGATCACCTCGAGTTTGAGGCCTGTCCCAAAACAAACAAATAAAAAAGATAAAACCTAAAATAAAATAATAGCTTGGGAATGTAGCTCAGTGAAAAGCTGTAGGTCCAATCTGCAGGACCACAAAAATAAATAAAGTTTTTAAAATTACATCAAAGACAATCAGGAAACCATGATGGCTCTTTGAAACAAGGGGTGGCCCAGTATGAGTTGGGGTTTGGGTCAACCTGAAACCTTATATAAAGAAATAAGATTAAGAGAGGAAGGAGTCTGGGCAAGCAGATCAGTGAAGAGGCCACACTGACACAAAGGAATAAATATTGTATGACTCCACCTGTGGGAGGTACTTAAAATAGCCAAATTCTTTGAGAAAGGAAGTAACACGGTGGCTGCCAGGGACTGGAGAGGAGGGGACATGGTGTAACTGTTTATTTCAGTTTCAGGTGGTTGTGGAAATGGGTTGTGGTGATGGTTGCACAACAGTGTGAATGTACTCAATGCCACTGAACTGTACATTTAAAAAAAGAGCTGGGCGTGGTGGCGCATGCCTGTAATCCCAGCACTTGGGATGCTGAGGCAGGAGGATCACTGTGAGTTCAAGACCAGCCTGGGCTACATAGTTCCAGGTCAGTGTCAACTACATAGTGAGACCCTGTCTCAAAAAAATAAATAAATAAAATAAAATGGTAACTTTTCTATTGTGTATATTTTAGAATAATTACCCCCCCCAAAGGAAGCCATTATAATGGTGTTGGTGACCAAAAAGCACATTGGCAGTGGGAATTGAGGAGAGTGAGTCAGGTTAAAGATCAGTTTCAGGGTACGGAGGGATGGACTGATACCTGATTAGGTATGTTGCTAAGGAGAGAGAGACTGACTTGCAGAAGTTTAAGAAGCCATTCCCAAACCTTACATAAACATGAGAATCAACCACCCAGGCAAGTTTTAATAAAATACAGATTATTACACTTTTCACCAGAGTTACTGTACTTCTTGTTTAGCTCCTGTATAGCTAGAAAGATGCTCATCCTAATAACTAAAACAGATAACACAGGATGAGGAGATTCCAGAAGATGAAGATTAACTCACATTTGGGTAAGTTGAAAGGATCAGGACAATATTCAGAAGGAATTGGGGTCAACAAAAAATAACGGTTCTGGCCAGGGACAAGAGGATAAAGTAAGAAATACCAAGGTTAAAAAAAAAAAACCAAGGTTAGAGCCTTGGGTAGCACCTACATTGTAAGAGAAGGAGGAGGGGAAAAAAAAACCACTAAAAATTAAGCGGCCAGAAAAGAGGAATCACAGTGCTTTGTCAGAGATACTCATATGATTTTGGTAAGGGTGAAAAACGAGTCTTTGGGTTCGGAAGAAAACACTGGTTACTCTTTAGAAGTTTTATTTAGAAGCTATGAAGCATTGAAGAAAGTAGAATCACTAAGTATGACCTAGTTGATTTCTATGGCGTATTTGTCTCCCATTGGTCTTTTTTGTTTTTTTTGGTACGGGGATCGAACTTCGGTCCTTGAGCTTGCAAGGCAGGCGGTGAAACCACGCATCTAAATCCCCAGCCCCTGTCTCCCGTGGATCTTAATGTCTCTCTATTTTGATGTTCCTTCTTTTTTTTTTTGTTGTTTTTGTTTTTTGTTTTTTGAGACAGGGTCTCACTATGTAGTGAGACTGACCTGGAACTCCCTATGTAGCCCAGGCTGGTCTCGAACTCACAGCGATCCTCCTGCCTCAGCCTCCCAAGTGCTGGAATAACAAGCGTGTGCCACCACACCCAGCTTTGATGTTCCTTCTTTTTTTTTTGTTGTTTTTGTTTTTTGTTTTTTGAGACAGGGTCTCACTATGTAGTGAGACTGACCTGGAACTCCCTATGTAGCCCAGGCTGGTCTCGAACTCACAGCGATCCTCCTGCCTCAGCCTCCCAAGTGCTGGAATAACAAGCGTGTGCCACCACACCCAGCTTTGATGTTCCTTCTCTTCTCCCTAACCCTCCAGTAGTGGAATGTCCTCTTCCTTCTCTGTGCTCACTACCTTGGTGATTGGTCTGGTGTCTTCATTTACCCCTCTAGCCCCACCCCTGCTTTCCTACCTGCCTCTGTTCTAGGAGGCTGCCCTTTATGGACCCTATCAGCAGGCTTTCTTGGCCTTCAGTTTTGTCGGGTTGGGCCAGTAGAGGCAAAGGAGAAGAGTGAGATGAGAGCATTTATTCTCTTTGCTCCTAATCCAAAAAGTCATCTCAGTTTGTTTGAACTGTCTGACTGTAGGTCACTTCTTCTCTCATCAGTCTCTTCAAGGTCCTCTTCTGTTTTGGGTAGCAATTTCCTCTCTCTCTGTCCCTTCCAGCCGGGGGTATAGAAACAGCCACTGTGTTAATAGTCCTGGAGTACCATACTGCTTTCTCTTGTGGTTTTCCTGTACCCTGCTCCTAACTATATAAATTGTCACTTTTTAAAATCTTGTCCTATCCATGTCCTTTGGGAATCCTGACTGAGGCAGTGATTTGATCCCACCTTAAATATCACCATATGCTTGTACCTCCCAAAGTTGTGTCTCCAGCTCAAACCTGTTTCCTGTATGTGTCTTAACTATCTGCTAGACTTGCTTGTCTAATATGTGCCTCAGCTGCTTGATTTTTCCTCCTAAACCTGTCAGTGGCAACTCTATCCTTCCTGTCGTTCAGGACAAAAATCTTGAAATCATCCTGGACTCTTTTTTTGTCACTCTTCCTTATCTAATCTTTTGGGACATCTGAGTAGATCTACCTGCAGTAGATACATGAAATATGATCACTTCTTCCTGCCTCCATTCCTTCACCCTTGTCCAGATCACATCCTTTCTCATATCTGATAACTTCCCAGTTGGTTTCAGCTTCTGCACTTGCCCTCTTTCATTGTTTTCAACATTCTTCTGTTGAACATTTGCCAATGGCTTCTTATTTCAAAATAAAAGCCAAAGTCCTTACAATGACTTAAAAGATCAGACCTTCATGATCTGCTTCCCAGTTCCTTTACTTTTATAACCATGTTTTCTAGTCCTACCCCTCACTTACCTTACTCCAGTGACACTGAATTTCTTACCTCTTTAAAACTCTTTGTGGCTGCAGTGCTTCTCTACATATCCACATGACCAACTCTCCTGCCTCCTTCAAGTCTGTTCACACATTTTTCCATAGCACTTAAACTCTTCTAACACACCCCAAACTGTCACACTGTCCCTTAATAATAATCCCTCCCAATCCCTGGAAACCGCTGATTGATTGTATGTTCTTTCTTTTTTGTGGTAGGGGTGACCGAAGCTAAGACCTTCACACTGAGCTACATCTAAGCCCTTTCTTTATTTTAAGACAAGGTCTTGCTAGGCTTGAACTTGTGATCTTCCTGCCTCAGCCTCATAGAGTGCCGGATTACAAGTGTGTACTACCATGCCCAACTACCACTGATCTTTTGTCAGCCTGTAGTTTTGTCTTTTCAGTAATGGAATTATGTTATATTCTTTTGCTGTTGGCTTCTCTGACTCAGCATAATTGAGATTCATCTAAGCAGATGAATTTTATCAAGAGTTCATTCCTTTTCATTGTTGTCTTATGTTTCTTTTCTCATTGCTGATACAAAATACCTGACTCCTAAAGTTAAAGGAGGAAAGGTTTATCTTACCTCACAGTTTGTAGAAGTTTCAGTCCATAGTTACCTGGCTCTAAGGTAGGGCAGCATGGCAGAGGAGAGACAGTGTGTGGCAGGGTAGGCAGAAGGCAGTACCAGCAAGCAACGCGAGCAATGAAGCAGGCCTCCCTTTCCCTTTTATTATATCCAGGCTACAGACCTTTTCGGTGATGCCACCCACACCCAGGGTAGGCCTTCCCATTATCTACACCCAGAACTGTGCTAATTCCAACCAATAGACTAATTAGTACCAATACCCTTAATCCCAATATCATAGCCATCTGCAAAAAGCCCTACCCAAGAGCACACGAGGCTTTGGGGGGACATCTAGATACAGGCCATAACAATTTCTGAGTCATATTTTATTCTGTACTTCTACTAGTTTATCCACTTACCCATTGAAGGAAATCTGAATTGTTTCCAGTTCTGTAACTTACGAATAAAGCTGCTAAAAATGTTTGTGTACTGGCTGTTGTGTGAACATGTTTTCACTTCTTATAAATTATTAATTACATTGTTTACATGTTTTATTCACTGATATGTTATTCTATATGCCTAAAACAGTTGCTGGTTCATGGGGGGGGCTTAATAAATTAATGAACACACTGTGTAACTTTAAAATGGACTTTATAGTGAAATCGGGGACTCTGAATACTTAACATCACTCAGCATTAGACTGTGATCTACTCTAACTCCACATGGCTGGCAGACAAGCAAAAAGATAACCTGCAAATTGAGAATGTGTCCTGGTACCAAAAAAGAAGAGAAAAAAAATTGAGAATGTAATAAGTTTTTAAACTGAAAGTAAAGCAATTCAACTTTAATATTTTTGGAGGCCATCTATCAGATTCCTGATTTAGGAGGAGGGAGCTTGGGGTGAAGTTGAGGAGAAACTTCTTGGGAGAATACTTTCACAGTGATGTCAGCCTAACTCCTTTCTGTGCAGAATGCAAAGCCATATCTTCCCCCCAAGGATAATCTAGAAACATACTTGCTTGCAAAAGCAGGACAAGTAAAGGTACATTCATACTTTATGACCAGTTTAGTTTTACTTAACTCAGTAAAGATCATCTGCCGGGCTAAGGAAATAATGAAAGAGAGATGAAAAAAAATAATGATTATATGAGAGGGAATTTTTATAAGGTAATCAACTCACCTGACTGTATTTATAACCATAGCTCTTCTACACTATGAAGGATCTTCTGGACAGGTGTAGCTGGCCACATAGCTGGGAAGAGTGACACGTGCTTGTAATCCCAGCGCTTGAGAGGCCGAGGTAGAAAGATAGAAGGTTTGAACAAAGGCTGGACAAGTTAGCAACTTAGTGAGATCCTGGAGCAGTGTGGGAGGACAAAAACAAAAAGCCACATTAGCAGCAGTCATTTTAAAATCAGATGTTGGCCAATGCCCCAGATATGGAATTCTTTGTAACCTTATTCATTAGTTTGGAGTTTAGAGTTCAGTAAGAATCAGCTTGAGCTTGGCGTGATGGTACATGTCTGTAATCCCAGCATTCTGGGAGACCAGGGCAGGAGGATCACAAGTTCAAGCTCAGGGCCTGGGGATTTAGCTCAGCTGCACAGCGCCTGCTTGGCAAGCATGAAGTCCTGATTTCCATCTCCAGTACCAAAAAAATAACAAGTTCAAGCTCAGCCTGGGGAATATAGCAGATTAGCAATTTAGCCTGTTCCTATTTTAAAATAAAAAATGGGCTGAGGATGTACCTCAGTGTGAAGGCTCTGAGTTCAGTCCCCCATACCACCAAAAACCAAAAATATGGTATATTATCAAGATGGCTGTTTCACATCTAAAGTTTGAATAAGTTTTCTTTCTTTCTTTTTTTTTTTGGCACACAACTGGGAATTGAAACCAGGATCTTCTCAGTGAGCTACACCTTGAGCCCTTTTAATTAAAAAGAAAAAAAATTTTTTTTTTTTTGGTACCAGGTATCAAACTCTGGACCTTGCATTTGTGAGGCAGGCTGTGGAACCACTGAGCTAAATAAATCCCTGGACCTAATTTTTTAAATTTTGAGGCAGAGTCTTGCAAAGCTGTCCAGGGTTGGCCCAAAATTAGTTTTCCTCCTTGATTCTTCATTTCTTTAACAAGTTTTAAAATAAATAATATAGACATAAAATTTCAGATATACAAAACTATACTTTCAAAATCAAGTGCAATCTTATAAGTGCTTTTAAATTTTGATGAAAATCCTAAGCTTCTTTTCAGGTATATTTGTACAGTACATGGATTGGGGGCGTTGTTTGGTTGCTTTCTTGTTTTGCATTGGTTTTGGTCATTTTACAGAGAAAGATTCCAAGATGAGGGATACCCCTTTCTTTTTCTTTCTTTTTTTTTTTTTTTAGATAAGCCTTCTGCTGCTGAGCTCCCAGACACACCTTTTGCTTTTGTTTAGGGGTTTAAAAAAAATTTTTTTTTTATATTGTGTATTGAACCCAGGGCCTGAGCTATATCCACAGTCCGTTTTGTTTTTTTTATTTTGAAAGAGGATCTTGCTAAGTCACTCAGTTACCCAGGATGGGCTTGAATTTATAATCCTCCTGCCTCAGCCTTCCAGAGTGCTGCAATTGTAGATTTGTACTACCACCCCTGGAACTCCTTTCACTTTTTTTTTTTTTTTTGAGACAGGGTCTCACTATGTAGTTGAGACTGACCTGGAACTCACTATGTAGCCCAGGCTGGTCTTGAACTCAAAGTGATCCTCCTGCCTCAGCCTCCCGAGGGCTGGGATTACAGGCATGCGCCATCCTTTCACTTTAATGAGTGATTAGTGCATGTAAGAAAGAAAATCAGCTTCATCATCTAAAAACTTGAAACAGTTTATAAATATCATTCCTTATTTTTAACATGACCTTCATAAGGAAAACAAATAATTCTGATATAAATCATAGGCTCTAAACTGAATTGAAAGCCACGATGTTATAAAGGCTCTGCTCATGCAGCCAGGTGTCCAGGTTAAGGCCCTATGGCAGTGATGTAGAACTTTCAATGATATAAACAGTCCATTGGGACACATGCTGTAGGTTTGCCACCACTACCCTATGGCAACTAGGGAGATCTTAGCGTAGGAATAAGAATACCGTTAATATTCAGGTAAATCAGAAACATTAATTTTTAATTTTCCCAACCATTATGAATATTTAATTAGATGGGGAGGCCTGCATGTCTTAGTAAGGTGATCCGTAGGTGGTGTGTGTCTGCTTTTGTTTGAACATATGCGTGGTAATCAGTTCAGAGATGATACTATCACTTGGCTGTTGATTGCTGATGTTGACTGAAGTTCTAAGTAGATCATTAGAGTTATTTCAGAATCTTTATAATGTTTGAATAGTCACTTAGGGCCCAGGTGTGAGGCATACACCTGTAATCCTAGTGCTCAGGAGACTGAGGCAGCGGGATCAATCAGGAGTTTGAGATCAGCCTGTACTTCATAGTGAGATCCTGTCTCAAAAAAAGGAGTCATTTAGAATGTATTTCCCTCAAGTTGATAGCCCAGTACTTATACAGTGCCTTAAATGTTTAAAAACTGTGTCTCTGCGGTCAGCAGTGACTGGAAATCTTGGGAATTTCTGCCAAGTTCCTGTGATCTAATCCTCTCTTGGAAGCACAAAGCACAAGTATGTATTAAAATGCCTGAGTCAGCCAGCTCAAAGGATATACTGGCTACATCCATGCTTGCTTTTCTAGGATGAAAAAAATCTCCCTGGTGACCTGAGACAACTTTTACTCTCTCCACCCAGAAAATCTCTCCACCCAGAAAAACACGCATTATAACTATGCAGAGAAAGCACACCTCTATACACATACACTATATCTAAATGATACTGTTAGAATGATAGTATATTTTCAGCTACTTGTGGTGGCACCTCACCTGCAATCCCAGCATGTGGGAGGGAGGCTGAGGCAAGAGGACTGCCGCAAGTTAAAGTTCAGCCTGGGCTACATACTGAGTTCAAGGCCAGCCTGAACTACATAGTGAGATCCTATCTCAAAACAAAACAAATTATTTTCTAGTATGTGCTTAATTTCAGCCAATCTTACAAGAAAATAACTTCAAGGGCTGGGGATTTAACTCATTGGTGCCGCCTCTGCCTTGCAAGTGCAAGGTCCTGAGTTCAATCCCTGGTACTGCCAAAAAAAAAAAGAAAAGAAATTAATCTCTTCTTTTGATTATGATTAATTTTTTTAAAAACTAAGGGAGAGAAAAAATAAAGGAGCTGAGCTTGGTGGCCCACTCCTGTAATCCTAACACTAAGGAGGCTGAGGCAGAAGGATCCCTGAAAGTTTGAGGCCAGCCTGGGCTACATAATGAATTCAGGACCAGCTTGAACTACAAAGCAAGACCCTGTATTAAAAAGATGACAAGATAAACAAAAAAGTAAGCAGGAAGAAAAGGACCTATTATTTATTGGATGTTTAGTAAATGCCAAGAACTTTTTGCTTTTTTATGTTACTCCTTTATGGATGAGGATCTCAGAATAGTCAAATGTGTTCAATAAAGCTTTGAAGTAGCAAATATAGTTAGGATTTGAAACATATTTGATTCCAAAGGTGTCCCAATCACCTGTAGAGCAGTCAGCTGCTCATATAAGATTATTAGCAACGAGAAAAAGTGCAGGGGGAAAAAAGGAAAAAAATTATTATTAATATTATAAAAAACATAGAGGGCCAGGGATTTAGCTCAGTGGTGCCACACCTGTCTCCCAAGCACAAGGTCCTGAGTTTGATCCTGGGTACCAAAAAAAAAAAAAGATATTTAGACTTGATGTAAAGCCAGTAAAGTGCATAAAGTGTGAAAAAAAAATAGGGAACAGTAATTATAATATACTATTTGAAATATGTGTGTGTGTGTGTCTGTACAAATTCTTAGCATATCTAACATCTCTGGAAGAATACACGATGATTGCTTTTAGGGATTGAAACTGGGCAGCTAGTAATCTTTACTACTTTTATTTTAAGAACCTTTTATATTTTCTTTTGAGTTTTGCTTTACATGTACATAGATTGATCATCTCATATTTAAAACTCCAAAACACTCAAAATCCAAAACTTCTTGAGCACAGGCATGTATGGAGACCAAGGTGGAAAATTCCACACCTGACCTCATGTGACAGTGGAAACATGCAAGAACACTTCAAACTATTGTTTAAAATTACATCAGAGGGGTCAGGGATTTAGCCCAGTGATTCCACCACCTGCCTCCCAAGCGCAAGGACCTGAGTTCATCCCTGGTATAAAACAATACATACATACATACATACATAATTACCTTCGGGGCTAAAGATAATGGCTCATTAGTAGAACTGTTGCCTAGCATGAGGCCTTGGATTCAATCCTCACTATCAAAAAGGTGGAGATTGAATGATCATCAAACTATGTATGTAATGTATATATGAAACATAAATGAGTTTTGTGTTCAGACTTAGGCCTTATCCCCAAGATAACTCATTATGTATATGTAAATATTCCAAAACTCAACACTGGGTGTGGTGGTGCATGCCAGTAATCCCAGTACTCAAGAGGTTGAGGCAAGAGGATTGCTGCAAGTCCAAGGCCATCCTGGGGTACATAATGACTTAGGGCCAATGTGAACTATATGGCAAGAGCTTGCCACAAAAAATAAAATTCAATATACCTGTAGTCCCAGGCTTTTCAAATAAGGGATACTTAGGGCTGGGGATTTAGCTCAGTTGTGCTGCTGCCTGCCTTGCAAGAGGAAGTTCCTGAGTTCAATCCCTGGTTTAAAAAAAAAAGCCCTGTCTCAGGGGATACTCAACTTACCTATTCAAAAGGGAAACTTTTTTTTTTGTCAGTACTGATGATGAACATGCTAGGTTAAGCAATCTACTACCATTAAGCTACACTCCCAGACCTATTTTAATGCTAATATTCTTTTAAAATAAAATATGAAAAACATTTAAAATAGGAAAAATCAGTCAAATCCTATCATTCCAATGAGTTTATTTCCAATTTTATTTCCTAAATATAGTTTTCCTTTCCTCATTTTTCACATAACTGAATTATACTACGTATATAATTTTATACCATTTGCTTTAACATTTTACCACAATTATTTTCTTTATAGGTATAATGTGAGAGCTATCTTAAAATGTATCAAGGCATTATATTACTAGTTAACTTTCAATGTACACCACCTTGTATAAAAATGTTAACATAGGGGGCTGGGGATTTAGCTCTGCAGTGTAGCACCTGCCTGGCCAGCATGAGGTCCTGAGTTTGATCCCCGGTACCAAAAAAAAATGCTAACATAGGTGTCACATGTGATGATTCTACTGTCATCATGCAGCATCAATGCACTTTTAGGCAAGGTACTTTTAGGCAAGGTACTCTTGCTAAGACTGATTCTTTTTTTTTTTTTTTTGGATCGAACTCTGGTCCTTGCACTCTCAAGGCAGGCGGCAGCAGAACCACTGAGCTAATTCCCTGGCAAGACTGATTATTGTCTGTAAGTGGGGTTGATAAAGAACCTATCGAGCTGGCATGATGGCACACACTTGCAATCCCAGCACACTGGGGGGCTGAGGCAGAGGATCACCAATGCAAGCCCAGCCTGGGCAACTTAATGACTTAGTGAGACCGTGTCTCCAAAAATGGGCTGCTTTATGTTCAATCTCCAGTTACTACTACCCCCCAAAAAAGGAGAGGGAGGGGGAGATGAAGATAGAGAATTTTTGTTTTGTTGAGACAAGATCTCATTGTATAGCCCAGGCTGTCCCCAAATTCCTGATTCTGAATGGTGGGATTACAGGTGTTTACCACAAAAGCTAGGCAAGAAAATACAGTGTGTGTGTGTGTGTGTGTGTGTGTGTGTGTGTGTGTGCGCGCGCACACATGTGCTAGGGAGTGAACACAGAGACCTGCAAATGCTAGGCAAATATTCTACCACTGAGCTACCCCCCAGCCCAGAAGTGTTTTATTTAATACACGTAATGTTTAAACTTTTTTTTTTTTTGGGGGGGGGACAAGGTCTCATTGTGTAGCCCAGGCTGGCTTTGAACTCACTATGCGCCACAGGCTGGCCTCAGGCTTGCAATCCTTCTGCCTCAGCCTTCCAAGTGTTGGGGTTACAGACATGCACCACCATACCTGTCCCAAAAATGTGGAAATATGAAGTTGCCAATATTTTCCAGATTTTAAATCTGCAAAACTAATAATTTCTGGGCCGGGGATGTAGCTCAGAGGTACAGCACCTTCCTTCAAGCCCTGAGTTCAATTCCCAGTACAAAAAGTAGGAATTTCTTATTATTCAGCTTAATAAATGCTAATATTTGAGAGTTGAATATAGATTTTTCTGCTTTGTCTTGATTTTTTTTTTTTTTTTAGATAGTCTTCCTATATGGTTAAGGCTGGCCTTGAACTCACAGTGATCCTCCTGTCTCAGCCTCCTGAGTGCTGAGATTATTCTGATTTGTCTTGAAAATAAGATGTGGCAACAAGGACAGCTGACTGTCCAGCTGTCAGCTGAGACCTGGTAGCAAATTCTGTTCCCTTTAGATGGTACATGTCCTTTTCCACACCATCCTATTATCCCTGGTAACCTGACAGCTCCACTCATTTATTACTCTGGCTGGCTCATGTAGCCAAAAGAATTGGAAGCCTCTGGATTTCTCAACATGCTAAAGAGTGATGCTCACTCCATTTTCAAGTTGTCAGTTTAACACTGTGATCTTTTTTCTTTCTCCCAAATCACAAATTTAGTTTTCCCATGTAATGCATTAATAAAACAGATTGAGAGAAGAAATATAAAACACATGCATCTTTTAGATATTAACTAAGATATATTAATTCACAGTCTAGAATTGACATATATATTGGTAGGGATCAAATTTAAAAATACTTAGAACATTTACTCCACAATGATAAATTGTGATTATTCCAAATGACTACAAAGTCAAGAGGTCCATATATGTACATGTCTAAGTCCAAATAATTCATTATATAATGATGAGCTTCAGCTCTCTCTTATGTACAGTAAGATAATGCATAACAAGAAAGGAGGGAGCACATGGTGACAAGCACCTGTAATCTCAGCATTCTAGGAGGCTGAGGACGGAGAATTACAGATTCAAACTTAGCCTGAGAACTTGGTGGGACCCTGTCTCAAAATAAAAGTGGGCTGGGGATATAGCTCAGTGTGGTATAGGTCAGGTTCGATCCCCAGGGAAGAGAGGGGAAGAGAGAGGTAGGTAAAGGGGACTAAATTGAAGTATTTATTACTATCATGCCTCCTACCCCCAAATTCCCTCTGGCTCTTATTAAAGGAAAAGATTTTGTATGAAAAAGTCATGCCTTAAGATATCTGTTTAGATACTTTGTAGACAGACTTTTCAAAGGGGATAGGGAGGACAGAATATCAGAATTAAGCCAGTTAAGTCCATCCAAACTATTATAAAGTTCTGTACTCTGAACTTTAAAGAGAAACATATCAATCTTATTCACTGAAGTTATCTGTTGTTTATAGTATAAAATCGTGTACAGAATATAATTTAGCCGTGAGCGTTATCTATAAGTACACCAGAAGTGGAGGACAGGAAATTGCAAAGCCTGAGGTAGGCATTTTTTTATATGTTCTCCTCATCCCCTCTTCCTCTTCATCTGGGAGGTTAGACTCATGGCTGTGTCTGGGCCACAAAGGACTGAAATGTAGGCATGCCCCAGAGTCCCAGCTAGAGGCTGAGAGGGACCCAGATCCAGGAAAAAGATGTCCCACATTCCACTGGCAGCCCCGCACCATGCAGAACTGGAAAGGGCCGTAGAGCCGGGACTCTCTGTTTCCAGTGCTGGGGGCTCAACAGAGAAACTATTTTAAAGATTGTTATTAGTTATATTTTTAGAAACAGACTTCATTATTTTTGAAATTTACTAATGTTTGTAAAAGTTTTACAGGCTTCTAATGCTATGTAATATTCATTCTAGCTCTTATATTGATAAGCATTCATTGCCAATGACCTTTTAGTTTTTCAGTTCCAATTTCTATTGAATGACCTTTCAAGGGACATAGAAAACTGATTAAACATGTATTGATGTTAACAGAGATAATGATTAATTTATCTATATTCAACTCATTTATTTTTAATGATATTTAAAATTTTAATAATCTTAGTTTATCTAGTTTTTAAAACAAAAGCACCATGCCTCAAAATGATTTGCCAGTCATGACTTCATGACTGGGGTAAAAATTTTTCTTTTTTTCTTTTTTTTTTTTTTTTTTTTAGTTTATTGGTACATTTAGGGATACAGTACAGTTACATTCATTGTTGGGATCATGTACCTTTACATGGCAAGTCTTGATTCTCATTTTTTCCCCTTACCTCTGCCCTCCCTTCCCCCCCTACAATTTTTCTTTTTTTCTCATCTTCTTTTTTTTTTTTTTTTTGGCAGGGATCAAGCACTGGACCTTGTGCTTACAAGGCAGGCAGCAGAACCACTGAGCTAAATCCCCAGCCCCTTTTTTTTTTTCCTCTTCTTTTTGTGGTACTGGGGATTGAATGCAGGACCTTTACACTGAACTATACCCCCGCCTTTTTTTATTTCTTATTTTGAGACAGAGTATCACTAAATTGCCAGACGGCTCAAACTTGGGATCTTCCTGACTCAGACCCCCAGACTGCTGGGATTATAGGCATGCACTAAGAAGTATTTTGTGAATCCTAAATTGAATTTAAAAAGAAAAAAGTTTCATACCTACTAAAAGCTGTATTTTAATTTTGGGCTACACTAATAGAGTATTGCATACCTATAACACGAAGCACTCAGGAGGATTAGGTAGGAGGTTCTCAAGTTCAAGGCCAGCCAGAACAATTTGAGGTCCTCTCTCAAAACTTAAAATAAGGGAAATATATCTCAATGGTAAAGTACCCCTGGGTTCAATCCCCAGTATGGGGAAGGAAAAACTGAACAAGCAAGGAGAGCAGTTGAGTCTGCAATTGTACTTATCTTGAATATACTTTATTTTTACATATGTTTTTCAGGACTATAATGATCTGTTTATGCAGCTGTCTCCCTTGCTTTGTTGGATATTCCTTAAGGGCAGGATCTACATCTCACTTGCCTTAATATTCTCAAGAACTAGCATAATACCTGACACTTGGTAGATAGCTATTGAATGTTGATAGAGTTGAATCAAATTAAACTAGAAATATTTGGCTTAATGACAAGGCAGGCAGGGATGGTGGCCTTCACCTGTAATCTCAGCACTCGGGAGGTTGAGGCAGGAAGATTGCGAGTTCAGGTTAGCCTGGGTTGCAATAGCAAACACAAGGCCAGCCTTTACAATTTAGGAGGACTCTGACTCACCACAGAAAAGCAGAGCGATACATAATCTGTCTTTCAGATATTTGAAAGGTTCTCATGTGCAAGAGAGATTCAATTTGTTCTATATGACTTCAGTAGACAATCAACGAGTGGAATTTTCTAAGTGTTAAGAGTTGTCTAAAGTTACATGGCACTGTCTTAGGCGGTGCTAAATTTTTCTCAAGGAGATGGATGTCTCTTGTGGCACAAATTTATAATCCCAGCACATTGGGAGGCTGAGGCAGGAGCATCTCAATGTAAGCCCAGCCTGGGCAACTTAGTGAGACCCTGTCTCAAATGTTTTAAAAAAGGGGGCAGGGGGAGCATGCTGCTCCGTGTAAAGGCCTTGGGTTCAATACCTAGTAACTAATAACAATAACAAAAACAGGAGATGGATGTGTTTGAATTTTTTTCAGTTTGTTGTAGATTTGATATATACACACGTGCTTATTTTTGTCACTTTTCACAGAAACAAAAATGCTAACCTTATTCGATTTTTTTTTTCATAGTCAAGTTTATCCGAGAAGTAACACCATATATCAAGAAGCCATCCCTAGTATCAGATCTGCCATGGGAAGGTGCAGCTCCTCAGTCACCAAGCTTTAGTGGCAGTGAGGACTCTGGTTCTCCAAAACACCACAACAGCACCAAAGACAGGAAGGTCATCCCTCTCAAAATGTGCTTTGCTGCTAGAAACTTAAGCATGCCGGATCTTGAAAACAGGTAAGCTGTACCCAACAAGAACATACTTTTAGCTTTTAACCTAAGGACTTGCTGCAATGTTATATGACTCTGATAAGTAATATATACAGAGGAAAACATCACTTGGAGATGTATGATTCATTTTTGAAGTTCCATTTTTAAATTACTTCACATATCTGTGCAGGTATATATAAAAAAATGTTTAGATAGACACTAGGAACTGTTAATGTTGGTTACCCTGAGGAGTGAAATGATAGTAGAGGGTATTGTATTGTTTTTGTTGGCTTTCTTTTAAAGGTTTAAGGTATTGTAGAAATTATGTGGTGTTACCCATAGGTTTAGTCCTAAAAGTTAATGTGTGTTGCATCATCTAAATGCAGTACAGCTTAATCTTTCAAGAAGTTCTAGGCCAGGCATGGTGGTGCATGCTTGTGATCCCAGCACTCAGGAGGCTGAGGTAGGATTGCTGTGAGTTGGAGGCCAGCCTGAACTATATAGTGAGTTCAAGCCCAGCCTGAACTACATAGTGAAGCAATGTCTCAAAGTTCTACTATTTTGTCATAAAGTAAGAATTTAATTTGTAAAGCAACTAATCACCTCTGTTTCTTAAAACCATATTGTGCTAAGTGTGGTGGTACATGCCTGTAATTCCAGCACTCTAGAGGCTGAGACAGGAAGATCCCTATGAGTTAGATCCTTAACAGCCTAGGCTACATAGTAAGTTTAAGGCCAACCTGAAAAAATAAAGAAATAAAATTTTCTTAACATTGGATACATTTATATTGAGCCTTTGGTCTGTTAATTGTGGATTTAAAACACAAAAAATAGAGGCCATGGAGAAGAAAATAGAGTAAGAAAACAGTGTGATAAAGAAGGACAGATTATGGGGCTGGGAATTTCGTTCAATGACAACACACCTGCCTAGCAAGCAAAAGGTCCTAAATTTGATCCCTGATACCGCAAAAAAATAGAAAAATTGTCAACTAGCTGTCAGAAGACAGAAAGACTAAACCCCCTTTGTTACAAATCATTTCTAGAAATATATGTCTATATTGCTGTTAATATTAGAATAAATAGCAAATGTATTGCAAAATTTCTGTAGAAATTTTCTGGGATTTTCGGAATGGTGAAAGAAGAAAGGAAGATCATGTGATGTGGCTGTATTGCTAAAAGTTATGTTGTCTTTATCATCCATCCAGACATTTTAAAACCTGGAAACATTAGCTGGGGATTTAGCTCAGTAGTTCTGCCACCTGCTTTGAACCCAAGTGCAATCCCCGGTACCCCCCCACAAAAAAACCCTGGTGACCTTGGCTTTCCTCAAAACTTGGGACCTGTATTCTCTTTAGTATACATATTTATATTTTGAAGACATTTGGTGATGATAATGTTAGAACCAAATGGAGAGGGTAATTTACCACTACAAAAGTTCCATGACTCTTCTCTTTTCAATATTACTATTGGAAGAGTAATTAGTTCCTAATTTTACATGAAATACCAGAATTTATAAATGATTTGTGCTTTTTTGTAAAGTATAAATTAGAAGAAATTCAAGGTTATTCCTATGATATTACTTCAACTTACACTCCAGTGTGCTTCTTTAGAGAGTAGAAAAACAGAATTATAAGTAGCTTGGTAGTAATTATGCATAACTTTGGTTATAACCGTAAGGATATGAACCTCTCTCCTTTGTCATGGTAGAAAAAGTATATAAACTCATTGATAGAAGATAAAAGTTTAAAAGATGGGCTTGATTTCTTTTTCATACACCTTGATTTTTTTCTGTATAAAATAAAAATTATAGGTAAATTTAGTGAGAAAATAATTGTAAAATTGGCATAATAAGTTCCTAAGATATTATAGGTACCATTAGTGTCTTTGTGTCCTTATATAAGTTCTGTAATTTCTCCCATTTTTTATATGTAAAATGGACATAATACCTATCAACTGTTACCAGGTAGTTTGCTCTAAAAGTGGCTCGCCAAATAAACATGACTGGGTTTGGGGTGCTCACATCTTCAGGAGTTGGATTCCAGGTTCTTCTCATCTCAAGCAAAGAATTGAATGAAATGAGAAAGAAATAGTGATAAAATTTATTTGAAAAAGTAAAACTGAAGTGTGAGGTAGAAACTGGCTCAACAGTGAGCTTGGGCTGAGTATAAGACAAAAAAGGCAAGATAGAAGTACACCCTGAAGGACACAGGGCAGGCTATTCTGAAAAAAGCCACCATAGTGAGCTTTGCTTGGCATCTGTGTCCTTTTATGCCATCCAAATCTTGAGGGAACACAAGAACTACTACATATGGGTCCTGAGAGGCTGTCCCAGGATCCTGTGCTTCTCGTCAGAGCCAGTCTAAGCTATACCCTATTTCCTACCTCACAACTGTACCCTTTAAAATTACTTCAAGCTTAAATAAGATAATACCTATAAAATCACTTGGAGCTCTTTGGTCCTTGTCTCAACTCGGTTAGAGGAAGTGTCAGTTTATTTATTTTCTTATTGATGGTCACTCGAACTACTTATAGTTTGGAGCTATTTATTTAGAATAATTTTGTACAAGTGTTTTTGTGGACAGACATTTTCATTTTACAGGGTAAATTCTTAGGAGTGAAATTGCTAAGTCAAAGGATGGGTGTATATTTGGTTTTAAAGAAATTGCCATGGGAATTTAGCTCACTGGTTCTACCGCCTGCCTCGCAAGCACAAGGTTCTGAGTTCTATCTCCAGTACCCCAAATAAATGAGAGAGAGAGAGAGAGAGAAATTGCTAGAGAGAGAAAGAGAGAGAGAGAGAGAGAGAGAGAGAGAGAGAGAAATTGCTAGACTTTATGCCAAAGTAGGTGTGCCATAGGGGCATGGGAAAAAATAAGATACATCATGTAAAGGTACCAGATCCCAATGATGAATATAACTATACAATATACCTAAAAAATACCAATAAATTCAATGAGAAAAACAAAGTAGTATTGCCATTTTATATTCCTACCAACAAAATATGAGAGCTTTCATTGCTGCATTTTCTCTCTCCAATATTTGTATCACTCCTTTTTTTAATTTTTTTAATTTTGACACAGACTCGTGCTAAGTTGCTCAGCCTTGGCTAGAATTTATGATCTTCCTGCCTCAGCCTCCCAGCGTGCTGGGATTACAGGCATTCACTACCTTGCCTGGCTTGATATTAGTCTTTTTATTATTTATTTATTTGTTTGTTTGTTTTTTGGTTTTCTGAGACAGGGTCTCACTATGTAGTTTAGACTTGACCTGGAACTCACTATGTAGTCCAGCTGGTCTTGAACTCATAGAGATCCTCCTGCCTCAGCCTCCTGAGTGCTGGGATTACAGGCGTGCACCACCATGTCCAGCCGATATTAGTCTTTTTAATATTAACCATTCTGACAATTGTGGAGAAGAGTCTGTTTGTGACTTATCCCCCGTTTTTATGTAAAGCTTTCAGTTTTTATTTTTTCTCACTTCTGGGGGTTGAACCCAGGGCTTTTGTAGTAATCAACATCCCCAGCCCTTTTTATTTTTTAATTATTTTTTTGACATAGAATATCACGATGTAGTTTAGGCAGTCCTCAAACTCACTATGTAGTCCAGACTGGCCTTGAATTTGTGACAGTCCTCTTGTCTCAGCCTCCCAAGTGCAGAAATTATAGGTATGTGCCATCATGCCTGGAATAATTAATTAATTTGATTTATTTATTTCTTTATTTTAATTTGTTTTTTTTGAGATAGGGTTTCACTATGTAGCTGAGGGTGACCTCAAACTATGTAGCCCAGGCTGTCCTTGAACTAGAAGCAATTCTCCTGCTTCAGGCTTCTGGATACTAGAATTACAGGTGTGCACCCTCAGGCCTGGCTGTTTTTTATTTTGAGACAGGGTCTTACAACATTGCTGAGCCTGGGCTAGAATGAGTGATCCTCCTACCTCAGTCTCCCAGCATGCTGGAATTGCAGGTATGTGTCACCATAGTTGGCTAAGGCTTTACTTTCTACACCAAAAACTTGGCCAAGCCTCCTGGCACATTCCTGTAATCCCTACACTCTGGCAGAAAGATCGCACATTTGAGTCCAGCCTAGGGGCCCAACAATTTAGCAAGACCCTGTTTCAAAATAAAAAAGGGCTGGGTACATAAATCAATGTGAAGGCCCTGGGCTCAGTCTTTAGTACCACAAAGAAAAATAAACCAATCAAAAGTTTGTTTTAAATTAGCAACAATCTTTTTACTATTTTACTACTTTAATTTTGTTCCTCTATATAAGGCTGGAACAAGTTGCTAACCGTGAGAGTGAAGAAGGGTGGATGGAGTTTACTCCTTTCCTCCTACTTTGGACTTTCATGGCCTCACTACATACAGCTGGTAATTAGAAGTGCTTCATTCAGGAAAGTGAAAGATAAATAAGTAATAAGTCCAGGAAGAGAACATGAGTCCATTTCTTAGCAAGTAGCATTGTGAATAGTATGAAATCTAGTAAGAACATTGCTTTTCAAAAGTGTGAATTTGGGCCGGGAATTTGGCACAGTGGTTCTGCTGCCTGCCTTGCAAGCCCAAGGGCCCTAGTTTGATCCCTGGTACCAAAAAAAAAAAAAGCGTAAATCTGTCCTTTGCACTGATTCCTAATGGCTCAGTCATCTTCATAATGGTTATTTTCCATATAAAAGGTACATTTTAGCTTTAGGGCAAATAAAACTACATGGTTATTATTAAATTGAACATGTAAGTTTGTTGAAGCCTTGCTAAACAGAAATAAAATGGGCTGAACTTATAGGATCCTATGCATCTGTGTACCTAAACACTGATTTGATTTATCTGTTCAAAATATAATTGCAAGGGCCAGGGATTTAGCTCAGTGGTTCTGTCATCTGCTTTGCAAGGGTAAGGTACCGAGTTCACTCCCCAATACCCCCCAAAATATATATATAATTGCATTTCTAAGGATATCCTTAGTGGTTTGACTAGAAACCAAAATGTTTCACATTGTGACCGTCTCCCCCTTCATCCTCTCGGCCTGATTATTGGCAAACTACCTCCATTTTTTTTTTTTTTTTTTTTTTTTTTTTTTTA
>NW_022900944.1:33316428-33356304 GCF_012274545.1 Fukomys damarensis
TTTTTTTTTTGATAACAGGGATTGAACTCAGGACCTTAAGATTGCGAGGCAGGCAGCAGAACCACTGAGTTAAATCCCTGGCCTTCTCCATATTTTTTTTTCATCAAGTTTATTGGTACTTTTTAGGTATACAGTACAGTTACATTCATCATTGGGATCTTGGACCTTTATATGATGTATCTTGGTTCTTATTTTTCACCCATACCCCTGCCCTCCCTTCACCTCCTCCACCCTCCCTATTTACAAAGTCTTTGTTTCCATTGTTTCCTTTTCTCACATTTTTTCTTTTCCCTTATTTCCTTTCCCCTACCCTTCTCACTTCCCTTTAGCTCTTTTCTTCCTATATCACATTATCATTTATATAATGTGAACCTTATTTACACTTTTAGTTGTTCACAACAGAGAAACTATTCAGTATTTACACATGTCCTATTTCACTTAAGAGTATGGCCTCACTATGCATCCATTTACCTATAAATGATTCTAGTTTCTCACTCATTATGACTGAGTAGTAAACCCTTTTATAGAAAAACCACATCTTTACCCAGTCTCCAGTTGATGGGCAATTGTGCTGTTTTCAAGTTTTAGCTATTACAAACTGCGCCACTATAAATGTGGGTATGCATATGTCCATGTAGTATGATTCTTTTTATTTTTTTGGAAAGATACCCAACAGAGGGATAGCTGGGTCAAATGGGATCTCTAATCTCAGTTTTTCGAGGTATCTCCATATTGATTTCCACAGTGGTTGCACCAGTCTGCACTCCCACTGACAAAGGAAAAGGGTTCCTTTCTCCCCACAACACTGCCAACATTTGTTATTAGTTGATTTCTTGATAGCAGCCATTCTTTCTGGGGTGAGGTGGAATCTCACCTGCATTCCTGTAATGGTGGTGGAATCTTGAGGTGGAATCTTTCATCTGCATCTCTCAAATGACCAGTGATGTTGAACATTTTTTCACATATTTATTTGCTGCTTTTATTTGTCCAAGAAGTGTCTGTTCATTTCAGATGCCCATTTTTTAATCGGGTCTTTTATGTTCAGGGAGTCTTGATTTTTTTTGAGTTCTTTATACATTCTAGATAGTAGACCTTTGTCTGAGGAACAGCTGGAAAAAAATTTTCCCTCATCATATTTTGTCTCTTAGCTCTGTTGATGGTTTCTCTTGCGGTGCAGAAGCTTTTTAATAAGATGAGATCCCAGTTGTTGATTCTTTGTGCTAGTTCCTGTGCTACTGAGAATTTGTTCATAAAGACTTTTCCTATGCCAATATCTTTGAGAGTTCTACCTATTTTTCAGCAAGTTTAGTATTTCTGTTTTAATATTTAGATCTTTAAGCACTTGAATTTTAGTTCAGTGCATAGTGGAAGAGATATGTGTCTAGTTTTAATCGTTGACAGATTGAAATCCAGTTTTTCCAACACCATTTACTGAAGAACCTGTCTTTCCTCCACTGAAGATGGTTGGCTCTTTTGTCAAGGATGAGGTAGCTGAGGGTCAGGAATTTAGCTCAGTGGTTCTGCCACCTGCCTTGTAAGCACAAGGTCCCGAGTTTGATACCTGGTACCAAAAAAAAAAAAAAGCTGAGTACATCTGGAGTTGTTTTCTGTATCTTCTAATCTATTCCACTGATCCTCTGGTCTGTTTCTTTGCTGGTACCATGCTGTTTTTATCACCGTGGCTTTGTAGTACAGTTTCAAGTTGGGGATTCTGATACCCCGTTATGTCTCTGTTGCCTAGGATGGCTTTTGCTATTCTAGGTCTCTTCTGGTTCCAAATTAATTTTTGTGTTATTTTCTCTAGTTCTGTGAAATATACTGTTGGAATTTCAATTGGGATTGCATTGAATCTGTATAGCAGTTTTGGTAGTATGGCTATTTTCACTATGTTAATTCTTCCTACCCAGGAACAGGGGATATCTTTCCATTTTCTTATATCCTCTTTGATCTCTTTTTTCAGAGTGCTATAGTTTTCAGTGTAGAGGTCTTTTGCTTCCTTACTAAGATTGATTCCTAGATACTTTATTTTTTGGATGCTATTGTGAAAGGAATTGTTTCCCTAATTTCTCTCTCAGTGAGTCTGTTATTCGTGTACAAGAAGGCTACTGATTTTTGAGTGTTGACCTTGTATCCAGCTACTCTGCTGAATTTGTCACTTAAGTCTAGAAGTCTTTTGGCAGAGTTTTTTGGGTCTTCTTTGTAGGTATATGATCAGCAAATAATGACACTTTAACTTCTTCCTTTCCTATCTTTATTCCCTTTATTTCTTTCTCTTGTCTAATTGCTGTGGCTAATGTTTCTAGAACTATATTGAACAGGAGTGGTGATAGTAGACAGCTTTGTTTCGTTCCTGATGTTAGCATGAAGGTTTTTAGTTTTGGGCTATTTAGTATGATTTAGCTGTTGGTTTCTTACATAGCCTTTATCAAGCTGAGATAAAAACCATCTATTCCAATTTTCTGCAGGGTTTTTATCATGAATGGGTGTTGAATTTTGTCCAATGGTTTTTCTGCATCTATTGAGATGATCACATGGCTTTTGTCTTTGACTCGGTTAATATAGTGTATTACATTTGTTGATTTACATATGTTGAGCCATCCTTGCATCCCTGCAATAAATCCAACTTGGTCAGGGTGTATGATCTTGATGACCCTTCGTATTCCGTTTGCCAGTATCTTATTGAGGATTTTTGCATCAGTGTTCAAGAGGGATATTGGCCTGTGGTTTTCTCTGTCTTTGTTTTTTGGTATTGGGGTTTGAACTCCGGTCCTTGTGCTTGTGAAGCAGGCAGCAGAACCACTGAGCTAAATCCCTGGCCCCTGTGGTTTTCTTTTTTGGTTGGGTCTTTCCCTGGTTTTAGAATCAAAGTAACACTTGTTCCAGGAATGAATTTGAAAGTATTGCTTCCCTTTCAGTTTCATCTCCAAGTTTAGAGTAGTTTCAGTAGTTCTTCTCTAAATGTTTTGTAAGATTCAGCTGTGAAGCCATCAGGACCTGGGCTTTTCTTTGTTGGTAAATTTTTAATTATGTTTTCAATTTCACTGATTGTAATTGGGGTGTTTAGAATTTTTTTTATCTTCGTTTAACTTTGGTAATTTATTTGTATCTAGAAATCTGTCCATTTCTTCTGTGCTTTCCATTTTATGAGAGTACAGGTTCTCGAAATAGGTATTGATAATCCTCTGGGTTTCTGTTGGATCTATTATCACCACCTTTTTCATTCCTAATTGCACAGGTTTGAGCCTTTTCCTTCCTTTTTTTTGATAAGCTTGGCTAAGGCTTTATCGATTTTATTTATTCTTTCAAAAAACCAACTCTTTGATTTGTTGATTTTTTGTTTTGTTTTTTGTTTTTGTGATGCCGGGGTTCAAACTCAGGACCTTGCATTTGCCAGGCAGGCATGGTGCCACTACATCCCCGGTCCTGTTGATTTGTTTTTTTTTTTTTTTTTTGTTTTTTTTTTTTTTTTGGTATCATTTTCTTAGTCTCCATTGCATTGATTTCTGCTCTGATCTTTATAATTTTCTCTTTTGTATGAGCTCTGGGTTTGTCTTGCTTTTCTTTTTCTAGGAGCTTTAGATTCAGCATTACATTGTTTATTTGAGCTCACTCTGTTTTCCTAGTGTGGGCATTCACTGCTATGAATTTCCCTCATAGAACTGCTTTCATTGTGTCCCATAGATTTGTGTATGTTGTGTTGGCATTATCATTTATTTGTAAAAACTGTCTAATTTCTTCTTTAATTTCCTTTGTGACCCATTGGCTGCTCGGGAGAGTGTTGTTCAATTTCCAGGTGTTTGTGATGTTCTTGCAGTTTCTTTTGTTATTGATCTCCAGGTTAATTGAACTATCATCTGATAATATACATGGGAGAACTTCAGTTGTTTTGCATTTACTTAAACATGTTCTATGATCTCACATGTGGTCTGTTTTGGAGAATGACCCATGTACAGCTGAAAAGAATGAATATTCTGATTTTGTGGGGTAGAACACTCTGTAGACATCTATTAAGTCCATTTGTTCAAAAGCTTACCTCCATTTTTTTTGTTTTTGTTTTTGTTTTTTTGAGATAGGGTCTCACTATGTACTTGAGACTGACCTGGAACTCAGTATGTAGCCCAGGCTGGTCTCGAACTTATTTTATTTATTTAAAGCGATCCTCCTGCCTCAGCCTCCCGAGTACTGGGGTTACAGGTGTGCGCCACCACACCTGGCCTTACCTCCATATTTTTATTAATTAATTTATTTGTTTGTTTGTTTATTTATTTATTTATTTTAAGGCCTCTGCCCAGTGCCTCCATATTTTTATTAGCAGAGTTTTGTGTTGAAAATATTTTTTGGAGACAGAATCTCACTATGTTGCCCAGGCTGGTCTTGAACTCACAGCAATCCTTCTGCCTCAGCCTCCCAAGTGACCATGTCCGGCTAAAATTTTCTTTTAAAATAATGCTGGGCATAGGGCCAGGCATGTAGCTTTGCAGCATAGTATCTGCCTGGCAAGTATGAAACCCTGAGTTTGATTCCTGGCACCATTAAAAAAAAAAAAAAAAAAAAAAAAAAAAAAAAAAAAAAAAAAGCCATGCAAGGAGGTGTGTGCTTGTAATCTGGGAGGTTGAGGTAGGAAAATTGTTGCAGGTTCAAGACCAGACTGGGCTATTACATAATGAATTTAAGAGCATTCTAAACTGCATAAGGAGGCCCTGTCTTAAAAAGCTACACATACAAAACAAAGAAAACAAATTTTCTTTAAAACAGCAGTAGACTAGAGCTGGGCATGGCGGCACATGCCGGTGATCTCAGTGCTTTGGGAGGCTGAGGTAAGAGGATTGCAAGTTTGAGGCCAACCTAGGCAACTTAGGAAGACTTTATCTTAAAATAAAAAATAAAAAGGTCTGAGGATGTAGTGCAGTTCAGAGGCCCTGGTTTCAATGCTTAGTTCTGCAAAACAAACAAAATGCTAGCATTATTGCCTCACAAGCGCGAGTTCCTGAGTTCGAGCTCCAGTACCAAAAAACTAGCACCACCTTTTAGGTATTCCTTTGTTCCTTGTAACAGATTACTTTCTGTTCTTCCAGTTTTTATAACTAGGATCTTCAGTACTGTGATTTTTAGAATTTAGACGTGTCCAAGATTATCCCAAGAACTGTGTGAAGTGTAGATACCTTTTCAGAACACGAACATTTTGTGTCTAGGAAAGGATGAACTGTTGCCTATCTTTACTACTAAGTAGGTCAGGAGGAGGAGTGAAGAAAATTTCTCGTATGGCTTAGCCGCCAAACTTTTAGCATGTGTTTAAAGGATGTTATTCTGGTTACAATGCCAAAGCAACCAGGAAGTAAATAGCACAAAAATGGTCAGCCTGATGATGTATGCTTTGAACTAAGGACATCACTGCCTCTCCTACCCAGTTTGATGGGACAAAAATGGAGCTGAATCTTTTGCTCGGATGAGGGTGGGGCAGTTACTGGCCTGCTTTATTCCCACTTCCAGAGGTAACTGGTTACCAGTTACCCAACCTCTTAAGGATTGTATAGCATGGATTGGCTGGGCTGGGATGTGGCTCTTCGCACTTTCTTAAGAATGACTACTCATTGAACTCCTGTGTCTGCTTGCCAGCTTCCAAAATTCTGGTAGAGGTGCCTTTCTCTTGTTCTCCCTGACTTGTCAGGTTGTGCTTTTTAAAAATCCTCTAAATTTGATAGTGATTTCTTACACCAAAAGCATAGTCCTTAAAGAAAAAACTGACAAGTTGAATTTCATTAAAATGTAAAACATCTCTGAAAGAGTTAAGAAAATGAGAAGAAAGAAAGAAAAAGAAAGGGAAAATAGCTGGTTATGGTAGCACATGCCAGTAATCCTAGCGCTGGGAGGCTGAGGCAGGAGGAGCACTTCGAGTTCAAGGCCAGCATGGGCTACATAGTGAGTTCAAGGCCAGCCTGAACTACATAGCAAGAACCTGTCTCAAAAACAAAACCACAAAGAATAAATATTGTTAAATGAAATAGAGGCTAGTAAAGTGGACCCTCAAAATTGATGGGAGTTACATTTCTAGAGCACCCACAGATTGTGAAAAACCTTAAATTTCAGATAAATACCTATAAATGCCTATTTTTACAGTTTAAATCCTACATATGCTATGTCTCCTGCAGCTTTGCAATTTAATTCAATTTAATAAAATACTGTATTAATAAAGCCTAAGAAGGTGTTTTGGCAGCATCTTAGGGAGTTTAGGGCTTTAAAAAGAACGAAATCTAGCTGGGCATGGTGACGCACTCCTGTAATCCCGGCACTTGGGAAGCTGAGGCAGGAGGATCTGTGTGAGTTCGAGACCAGCCGGGGCTACGTAGTGAATTCCAGGGCAGTCTCAACTACATAGTGAGTCCCTGTCTCAAAAAAAAAAAAGAAGAAGAAGAAAACCTAGAACACTCAAGATAGCTAGAGGTGGTGCAACAGACCTGTTATGCTGTGAATGCTGGTGCATGTGCTGGAGAAGTTTACATGGCAGCAGCCAATTAGCAGTAAGAAAAGCTGAATAACGCTCTTGAATGGCTACTTGCAAACCTCTCTAAAAAAATTGTGGAGGATATTTACAGTTTCTGAAATTGAAGGGATTTCCAGGAACAATTATTAGTTAGGTTCTAAGGAAAAATCTGCAAATGACTGAGGCTACAAACTCCAAACTTGGACTGCATGGAAGTGTACTATATAGTGGTACTGTAGATTGAGCCTAGGACCTTTGTGTTTGGCTAAATCCTGGCCCTTTTTTATTTCTTACTTGGTCACAGGATTCCACTAAGTTATCCAGGCTCAGCTTGAACATACAATCTTCCTGTTTTGGTTTTCCAGAGTTCTGGGGTTACAGAAATATGCCACATTTTAAAAATTACATTTTTTAAACTTTCAGCTACTTTGTATGGATGACTTTTATGGGTTGCTTTTTTTGTTTTGTTTTAAGGGGGTTGTTTTTTGTTTTTGCTTTTTTATTTGTTTTGGTTGTTTGGTGTTTCCTTTGGTTTGGCTTGATTTTTTTGAAAGGGGTCTTGCTATGTAGATCAGGCTGACCTTGAATTCACTGTGTAGCCCAAGCTGATCACCAACTTACAGTGATCCTCCTGCCTTAGCCTCCTGAGTGCTGCATTACTGTTTTAGGAGTAACTCCCCCACTCCATACCAAGGATTGAACTCATGACCTTCCACTTACAAGGCAGGCATGGTGCCACTGAGCTAAATCCCCGACCCCAGGAGTATCTTTTGAAATATAGATTGTTCTCAGTTGAGCATTAACTAATACAGAATTATCATCATGTTGTCTATCTTTTAACTGTATCTTCTGGAACTCAGTGAGCTATTTAATCATATAATGTTACCCAGACATTAAAACATAATTCCACAATTTTATGAAATGTAATATTCTTGCTGAGTACAGTGGTACATTTCTATAATCTCACCTACCCAGCATGCCAAGACAGAAGGATTACATGTTTGAGGTCAGCCTGAATTACATAGTGAGACCCTGTCTCAAAAAACCAAAAACAACAACAAAGGCAGGAGATGTAACTTAGTAGAGGGCACTTGCCTAGCCTGCAAAAGGCCGGGGATTTAGCTCAGTGGCACCACACCTGCCTGGCAAGTGCAAGATCCTGAGTTTGATCCCCAGTACTGGGGGGAAAAGGCCTTGGGTTCAATCCCTAGTACCGGGGGTGGGCGAGTAATATTCTTTTGCTAATTTACCTCTTCTTTATTTCATATAGTATAAATTTCATTTTATTATGTGGCAGTAAGTTCTCTAAATGCCTGGCAATACCTTATATCAGAATTACCTAAATATTTTAAAAAAATATTAGTTCCTGATTTATAGTTGTGCCTATGACATTCAGCAAACATTCTTTCCATTTTTTTAACATAGAAATTAAGGTAAAATAAAATATTCTACTATCAACCATACCATAGGTTCCCTTGCCTTAGCTCCTTGCATCAACACACTACAACAGCCCATCCAGCAGTTAGGCAGTTAGTCTTTCTGCTGATTACTTTCCATGTGTGGTTTTATTTTTATTTTATTTTAAAATTCTTATTAGTATATGTTTGCAGTATATAATGACTGCATTCATCAAGGGAAATTGCTACATGTACATTACACATATTATTTCTTTGTATTTCCTCCATATGTGGTTTTAGCTGAAATTGGACTCTAGGGAATTAAGAGAAAGTGTCACAATTTGAGGAATGCATAATTAAATTAGATTTGCAATTGTGCATGTTAATCTCTCTGGTAGATGTGATTATTTCTGACCCAGCTCACATTTTTCTTTTCTTTTTCCACACAGATTGATAGAGCTACATTCTCCTGATAGCAGAAACACATTGATCCTACGCTGCAAGGATACAGCCACAGCACACTCCTGGTTCGTAGCTATCCACACCAACATAATGGCTCTCCTCCCACAGGTACTGGCTGAACTCAATGCCATGCTTGGTGCAACCAGTACAGCAGGAGGCAGCAAGGAAGTCAAGCACATTGCCTGGCTGGCAGAACAGGTAGGTGGAGAGGCTGAGCAGGATCTCACTGGTTTCTATTCAGAGCCAGAATGGGTCCTCCATTGCCTGTATCTTGTAGTATTTATCATACTGCTATGTCTTAGATATCCATCTTGCACATCTTTTGTTTTTCCAATTTTTGTTTGTCTCTTGTTTTTCTTTTTTTAACCCTTTAGCTCCTTGCTGATTATCACCTCCACCAGTAGAATTAACTGTTATGTTATTCACCATCATAGTACAAGTAAAAGAAGGTTCTTATTATTGCCTCTGTTTTTAATGACATAGACTCTTTTTTTTTTTGCATCTCCAAACATACACTTTTTTTTTTTTTTTTTTACCAGACTTGAAGAGCTACTTTTCATAAAGTGAGCAATAAGGGTCACCTATTCATAGGACTTCTCAGTTTATTGCAAATTCATTTGGGGGGGGCGGTACCAGGGATTGAACTCTAGTCCTTGCGCTTGTGAGGCAGACAGTGGAACCACTAAGCTAAATCCCCAGCCCTGCAAATTCATTTTTGCTGTTCAAAAATATTTTAAGTTCAAATATGCTTCTTCCTCTGTCATTTAAAAAAATGTTTCCCCATATATTTACACTTGATCTTAGCCAAAAGGCCGAGAAGCGATTCCCCATATATTTAAATAACAGGCAAATTATTTGACAAGCAACAGATATATTTACACATAAATCTAAAATATAAATATTAAATTGAAAATATTAAATTTGAAGCAGAAACCACAGTAAATTTAAATTTATTCTAATCATAAAAATATTTAAATTGAAAATAGTTCATTAGGTTTGAAAATGATATAGGATAATTTTTTTCTGTAAAGGGCTAGATAGCAGTAACTGGGTGATGGGAGTCATGGATAAAATAGAATTAAATAGGCATGATTGTATTTTGATAAAACTTTACAAAAATAGGTGATCACATGGCTTTGGCCTGGAGGTCATAGTTTCTCCATGGCAGCAGACTCTAGTGTACACCCCTACTCTGGGAACAGTACAAAATACACAAAACATTTTACAAGCCATTAAACCAAAGTAGGGTTGTCTTTCATAACTGGAGAGAAAACAAGGAAGCCTAAGAGGATATTGAGTGAAGGGAAAAAAAGTACTGAAGAATGCAAATTATTTTAGATCCCTGGTTTAACCCAGAGAGTAAAAGTTCCTACATGGCATTAAAGTACGCCCTTCACTATCTGCTGGGCCAGAGGGAATTGAAAGAGGAAACTAGGGGTTCAGAAATAGGAGTTCAGGGACTAGCTCTATTTTTTCACTGATTTTAGATCTTTTTAAAGTTTCCTGCCTCTACTTGAATTCTAGTTCCCTCCTGTGCAAGCAAAGGGATAGAGAATGTACTAGATCATTGGCTGCCAAATACTGTGTCATGAAATCAGCGTGTGGAAGTCTCTTGTCTCTTTCTGTCTGTCTTTCTTTCTTTTTTAGGTTTTTAGAGTCTCACCATAGTTTTGGTTGGCCTTGAACTCACTATGTAGCCCAGGCTGGCCTAAAACTCAGTGATCCTCTTACCTCATCCTCTAAAGTGCTAAGATGACAGGCATGCACCCCCATACCAGGCTTCATTTTAATTTTTTAAATACAGTTTCCCAGGTTTGGCCCTCTATCCTCCAACCCAGCAGAATCCTAAATTTTTTTCCAACTAGAGGTTGACTTTATTTATTTAGAGATGGTGTTTTCTCCAGCAAAGATCTGATTTAGTGAGTCTGTGGTTGGGCCTGGAAATCTCATTTTCTTTCAGGCTGGAATTTTGTGAGCACTGCAAATAAAATTATTATAAACTGAAATGCAAATATACAGCAATTATTTCTTTTTTTTATTGAATGTATTGGTACTTTTAAAGTATACAATACAGTTACACTTATCATTAGGATCCTGTACCTTTACATGACAGATCTTGGTTCTCACTTTTTTCCCCATACCCCTGCCTTCCCTTCACCCGCACCACCCTCCTCTATTTACAAAAACTTTGTTTCCATTTTTTCCTTTTCTCGTATTTTTTCTTTTCCCTTATTTCCTTTCCCCTACCCTTCTACTTCCCCTATACCTTTAGCCCTTTTCTTCCTATTTCACATTATCAGTTATACAGTTTGAATCTTACTTACACTTTTAGTTTTTCACACTTGAGAAAGTATTGAGTGTTCATGCATGTGTGTCTTATTTATTTCACTTAAGAGTATGGCCTCAATATGCATCCATTTTCCTATGAATGACTCTAGTTTCAAATTATTTATGACTGAGTAGTACTCCATTGTATAGAAAAACCACATCTTTTTTATCCAGTTTCCAACTGATGGGCAAATGGGCTGTTTCCAAGTTTTAGATATTACGAGCTATGCCGCTGTAAACATGGGTGCACATATATCACTATAATATGATTCTTTTAATTCTTTTGGAAAGATACCCAGCAGAGGGATAGCTGGGTCAAATGGAACCTTTAATCCTAGTTCTTTGAGGTATCTCCATCTTGATTTCCACAGTGGTTACACCAGTCTGCACTCCTGCAACAATAGAGAAGTTTCCTTTCTCCCCACAACCCTGCCAACATTTGTTATTAGTTGATTTTTTGATAGCAGCCATTCTTTCTGGGGTGAGGTGGAATCTCAGTGTTTTTTTCATCTGCATCTCTCAAATGACCAGTGATGTTGAACATTTTTTTACGTATTTATTTGTTGCTTTTCTTTGTTTGTCCAAGAAGTGCCTGTTCATTTCAGATGCCCATTTTTTAATCAGGGCTTTATATTTGGGGGGGGCTGATATTTCTGAGTTCTTATGTGTTCTAGATAACAGTCCTTTGTCTAAGGAACAGCTGGTAAAAAATTTTTCCCATATTGTGGGTTGTCTTTTAGCTCTGTTGGTGGTTTATTTTGCAGTACAGAAGCTTTTTAATAAGATGAGATCCCAATTGTTGATTCTTTATGCTAGTTCCTGTGCTACTGTGGATTTGTTCATAAAGTCTTCCTATGCCAATGTCTTCAAGAGTTCTGCATAACTTATCTTCCAGTAATTTTAGAGTTTCTATTTTATTATTTAGATCTTTAATCCACTTGGATTTTAGTTTAGTGCATGGTGAAAGATAAGGGTCTAGTTTTAATCTTTGACAGGTTGAAATCCAGTTTTTCCAACACAATTTATTAAAAAGGCTATCTTTCCTCCACTAAGGATGGTTGGTCATTTGTCAAAATTGAGGTAGCTGAGTACATCTGGAGTTATTTCTGTATCTTCCAATCTATTCCACTGATCCCCTGATCTGTTTCTTTGCTGGTACCATGCTGTTTTTATCACCGTGGCTTTGTAGTACAGTTTCAAGTTGGGGATTCTGATACCCCGTTATGTCTCTGTTGCCTAGGATGGCTTTTGCTATTCTAGGTCTCTTCTGGTTCCAAATTAATTTTTGTGTTATTTTCTCTAGTTCTGTGAAATATACTGTTGGAATTTCAATTGGGATTGCATTGAATCTGTATAGCAGTTTTGGTAGTATGGCTATTTTCACTATGTTAATTCTTCCTACCCAGGAACAGGGGATATCTTTCCATTTTCTTATATCCTCTTTGATCTCTTTTTTCAGAGTGCTATAGTTTTCAGTGTAGAGGTCTTTTGCTTCCTTACTAAGATTGATTCCTAGATACTTTATTTTTTGGATGCTATTGTGAAAGGAATTGTTTCCCTAATTTCTCTCTCAGTGAGTCTGTTATTCGTGTACAAGAAGGCTACTGATTTTTGAGTGTTGACCTTGTATCCAGCTACTCTGCTGAATTTGTCACTTAAGTCTAGAAGTCTTTTGGCAGAGTTTTTTGGGTCTTCTTTGTAGGTATATGATCAGCAAATAATGACACTTTAACTTCTTCCTTTCCTATCTTTATTCCCTTTATTTCTTTCTCTTGTCTAATTGCTGTGGCTAATGTTTCTAGAACTATATTGAACAGGAGTGGTGATAGTAGACAGCTTTGTTTCGTTCCTGATGTTAGCATGAAGGTTTTTAGTTTTGGGCTATTTAGTATGATTTTGGCTGTTGGTTTTTCTTACATAGCCTTTATCAAGCTGAGATAAAAACCATCTATTCCAATTTTCTGCAGGGTTTTTATCATGAATGGGTGTTGAATTTTGTCCAATGGTTTTTCTGCATCTATTGAGATGATCACATGGCTTTTGTCTTTGACTCGGTTAATATAGTGTATTACATTTGTTGATTTACATATGTTGAGCCATCCTTGCATCCCTGCAATAAATCCAACTTGGTCAGGGTGTATGATCTTGATGACCCTTCGTATTCCGTTTGCCAGTATCTTATTGAGGATTTTTGCATCAGTGTTCAAGAGGGATATTGGCCTGTGGTTTTCTCTGTCTTTGTTTTTTGGTATTGGGGTTTGAACTCCGGTCCTTGTGCTTGTGAAGCAGGCAGCAGAACCACTGAGCTAAATCCCTGGCCCCTGTGGTTTTCTTTTTTGGTTGGGTCTTTCCCTGGTTTTAGAATCAAAGTAACACTTGTTCCAGGAATGAATTTGAAAGTATTGCTTCCCTTTCAGTTTCATCTCCAAGTTTAGAGTAGTTTCAGTAGTTCTTCTCTAAATGTTTTGTAAGATTCAGCTGTGAAGCCATCAGGACCTGGGCTTTTCTTTGTTGGTAAATTTTTAATTATGTTTTCAATTTCACTGATTGTAATTGGGGTGTTTAGAATTTTTTATCTTCTTTGTTCAATTTTGCTAATTCATAAGTATCAAGAAATCTGTCCATTTCTTCTCTCTTTTCCATTTTATTAGAATACAGTTTCTTGAAGTAGGTATTGAGGATCCTTTGGATTTCTGCTGGATCTGTTGTGACTTCACTTTTTTTGTTCCTAATTGCATGGATCTAAGCCTTTTCTTTCATTTTTTTGACAAGGTTGGCTAAGGGTTTATCGATTTTATTTATTCTTTTTAAAAAACAATTCTTCAATTCATTGATTTTTTTTTGTATCATTCTCTTAGTCTCCATTGCATTGATTTCTGCTCTGTGTTTTTTTTGTTTTAATTGAGTTTATTGGTACATTTTAGGTATACAGTACAGTTACATTCATTATTGGGATCTTGTACCTTCACATCATGACAGGTCTTGGTTCTCATTTTTTCCCCTTGTCCCTGCCCTCCCTTCACCCCCTCCTCCCCTCCCTGTTTACGAACACTTTATTTCCATCTTTATACTTTCCTCTTTTGTACGAGCTTTGGGTTTTTCTTGCTCTTCTTTTTCTAACAGCCTAAGATTTCTCATTAGGATGTTTATTTGAGTTTGCTGTTTTCCTAGTGTGGGCATTCACTGCTATGAATTTCCCTTGTAGAACTGCTTTCATTTTGAGTCCCATAGATTCGTGTATGTTTTATTGGCGTTATCATTTATTTGTAAAAACTGACTAATTTTTTCTTTAATTTCCTCTGTGACCCATTGATCAGGAGTGTTGTTCAATTTCCAGGTGTTTGTGAAGTTCTTATGGTTTCTTAGCTATTGATCTCTAGCTTAATTTCACTGTGGTCTGATAATATACATGGGATAACTTCAATTCCTTTGCATTTATTTAAGTATATTCTAGGAGCTAGTATGTGGTCTATTTTGGAGAATGACCCGTGTACAGCTGAAAAGAATGTATGTTCTGATTTTGTGGGTGGAACCCTCTGTAGATGTCTATTAAGTCCATTTGTTCAAAAGCTTGGTTCTGTTCTAGTATTTCATTGTTGATTTTTTGTCTAGATGGTCTGTGTCTTTGTGATGGTGGGGTATTGAGGCCCCCCACTACAATCGTATGAGCGCTTATTTGGTTTTTCATGTCCCTTAATATGTGTTGTATATAGTTGGGGGCATTAATATTCAGTGCATATATAATTATGATGGTCATGTCTGCCTCTTGGATTGTTCCCTTTACAAGGATGTAGTGGCCTTCTTTGTCTCTCTTAATCAGTTTTGGTTTGAAATTTGCTTTGTCTGCAAATAAGATAGCTATCCCTGCTTTTTTCTGGGCTCCTGTTGCATGGAGAACTGTTTTCCATTTTTTTTTTTTTTTTTTTGTGGTACCAGGGATCAAACTCAGGATCTTGTGCTTGCGAAGCAGATGACAGTACCACTGAACTAAATCCCCAGCCCTACAGCAATTATTTCTATGAAGCATAATTAGAAAAGCAAAGAAACTAATGAAAAATCCTGGGATAAGTACTTATGACTGAAAGTTAACATTTTAGTTATGTTTATTATTGTTTCTTTCCTTCCTTTCTTCCTTCCTTTTTTCCTTCCCTCCATCCCTCCCTCTGTCTCTCTCTCTTTCTCTCTCTCTTTCAGTTAGGGTCTTGCTAATGTAGTCCAGGCTGGCCTTGAACTTAGTATATGCTCATCCTGGCCTGGAACTCATGGCAATCCTTCCTGCCTCACCCTCTCAAGTGCTGGGATTACAGGTGTGTGCCATCACTCCCAGCTTGTGTCTATATTATTTTTATTTGCTAGTTAGAAAATTGGATTAGTTGATAATCATTGTGCTCTTTCAGCGATATTTTTAAAAATTTATGATTTTAAAAAGATAACAAATTCACATAGTTCAGAATCAAAGAATTAAGTCTTGTTGTTTTTCCTGTGCCCTACCCACCTAAGTCCCAGCTCCTTTCCTCTAGGGAAGTGATCATTTTTTTCGTACTTGGAATTGAATTCGGGACTTTGCACTTGCGAGACAGGCGGTGGAACCACTGAGCTAAATCCCTGGCAGAAGTGATCATTTTTGTTCTTTCCTAGTGGATCTTTTGATATTTTCTATTCTTTTAAGAAGATATAACATGAATACAACTTTATACCTTGCCCTTTTTTTCCATAATAATGCAGAGAGCTACCTCCTTTTTTACAATTGTGAAGTACTCCATAGTGAAATAAGGACTTTGTCTAGTTTTATTGTTATGCTTTGCCATTAGAGATGATGCTGCAATGGATAATCCTGTTATTCCCTTCAGGAATGCATTATCTAAATTCTTTAGATCCTGAGCTCAGAGAGATCAAATAAAGGAACCTATGACATCTGAATATATTTCTTTCTTAAGATTCTTAGTGGGGCATGGTAACACTTGCTATAATCCCGCTACTCTGAAAGGCTGAGGCAGGAAGATTCCAAGTTCAAGCTTAACCTGGGCAACTCCCCCCGCCACAAAAATAAAATAAAATAAAAAGGACTTGTAAGCTCAAGGTCCTGAGTTCTTTCCCCCGTACCACACCAAAAAGGTGGGGGGCTTGGAACATAGATCAGTGCAAAGGCCCTAGGTTCAGTCACCAGTACCACAAAAAGAAGAAGTAGAAAGGAGGAGGAGGAGGAAAAACCAGCCTATAATCCCAGCTACTCAAAGGGTCACAAATTTAAGCCCTGTATGGACAATTTAGTGAGATCCTATCTCAAAGTAAAAAAAAAAAAAATAAGCAAAAAAAGGCTGGAGATGTACAGTAGTTCATTGTAAAGCCCTGGGTTCAATCTCCAGTACTGAAAGAGATTCTTTCAATTTTTTGTTTATTTGCTAATTTATTTTTCTTTTTACAGTGCTGGGGAGAAAACCTTAAGCTTTTGATAGTGAGAAAATTTGAAAATAGAAATCTATTTAATATAAGTAAACTTTACTTTTGATAAAACTTTGGTAAGGATTTATCAAAAAGTTGTTATCAGTTCTGAATTTTGGATAGTTAGAGTTTAGAATAGGAGATATTTCTATGAAAACCTGTGGGATAAATCCCTAGAAGTGCTGGGTCAAAGAGCAAATCAGTTATCTACCACTACATGACAAAGCATCCCCGAGATTTATTGGCCTAAAATAGCAACATTGACTTCACAGAGTTTCTAAGGATCAGGAATCTGGTCGAGGATTAGCTGGTAGTTCTCAGTCAGGATGTTTCATGTAGTTTGAGGTGGCATTCATGTGCAGGCTTGATTTGAGGTGGCCAGCCCACTTCCAAGAGGATTATGCATGTGGCTGGCAGGAGGTCTCAGTTTCTTCCTGGCTCTTTGCTGAAGTCCTCACTTCCTTGCCATATGGGCCTTTCCCTGGGGCTACCTCTGTGTCCTCAGACATGACTATTTTTTTCCCCTTGGCAAATAATCTGAGAGACAGAGTGAGACAGAAGCCACAGTGCCTTTTCTGACATAGTCTCAGAAGTCACACACTGTTATTCTGCTTTCTTCTTTCATTCGACAAACAACATTAGGGCCAGGGATTCAGCTCAGTGGTTCATCTGCCTGCCTGACAAGCGCAAGGACCAGAGTTCAATCCCCGGTACCAAAGAAAAAGAAAAAAAAAGAAAAAAAGAAAGAAAGCAAAACAATATTGGGCCAAACCTACATTGATATGCAAGGAGCTCAGGCTCCACCTGTTAAAGGGAAGAGTAGTAAAGTCTTTAAGGGCATATTTAAAACTACCATAAAAGTTATAAACATTTGTCATTTTGATAAATATTGCCAAGTTGCCTTCAATTTGGCTATACTACTTTAGATTCTCATCAGCAGTGTTTGAGAGTTGTCAGACTTTTTTAGTGAACTTAATTAGGTTTGTGCCAGAAAGGAAAAAAAGTAAAGCCATCAGCCTATCACAGTCTGCTGTTTATGGATATATTTATGTGTGTGTTTCCCACCACTCATCTGGGTGCTCTTGCACAAGAGGCAGGAACACATTTTTTTTCCAAGTCTTTATTGCCTGCAGTTTTCACCAGGTGGTTTGTTTATAGTAAATGCTCAATTTTTTTTTTTTTTTTTTTGTAATGGTGATCAAACTTGGGCCCTTGCAGTTACAAGGCAGGCAGCAGAACCACTGAGCCAAATCCCCAGCCCAAATGCTCAATTTTTAACAATTTATTTACATTTTTCAGTACTGGAGATTGTGCCCCAGAACCTGTGTGTGCTAGGCAGGTGCTGTGCCACAGAGCTTCATCCCAGCCCCTTTTAAATTTTATTTCAGAAACAGGATATTATTAAATTGCTTCTTGAGTATCTGGGATTATAGTAGTGCACTACTGTTCTCAGCCAGTTTTGTTTTCTTTGCATACAAACATACACACATACGTACATACATGCATGCATACATACAAAGACCAAGCAAATTCCTAATTTTATAATTAAAATATTTAAGCCAGGCATGGTGGTGCACACCTGTAATCCCAGCACTCGGGAGGGTGAGGCCGGAGGGTTGCTGTGGGTTCAAGACCAGCCTGGGCTACATAGTGAGTTCTGGGTCAGTCTGAACTACATAGTGAGACCCTGTCTCAACGCCCCCCCCCAAGAATAATAATAATAATAATAATAAAAATATTTATGAATTATTGCCTTAAGAACACAAGCATGGTGTTGGGAAATAGTAAGTAGAGAAATTTCAACCACTCTAAAAATAGTGTTGCTAAACTAATTTAAAGAACTGTTTTGTTTCTTTGGTTGCTAGGTTTTTGGTTTTTGAGACAGGGTCTCACTCTGCAGTTCAGGCTGGCCTCAAACTTACTATGTAACCTAGGTTAGCCTTGAATTTGTGGCAGTCCTCCTGCCTCAGCCTCCCAAGTGCTGGGATTATAGGCTTGTGGCACCATGCTCAGCTAGAACTGTTTGTAAAATACTTTTGATTTTTTTAAAGTAGTTGTATGGAATACCCAAATCAAATTTTACTCTCAGAAAAGGTGTTCACCCCAGATGTCTCACCTTATGCCATTTCCTCAATGTTTTTATTACCATAGCTTTGTATTAAGTTAGATAGTATAAATCCTCCAGCTTTACTCTTATTTTTCATTTTCTTTTTGTTGTTGTTGTTGTTGTTTGTTTTTTGGTACAGTGGATCAAACTTGGGACCTTGCACTTGCGAGGCAAACAGCAGAACCACTAAGCTAAATCCCTGGTCCTTTACTCTTTATTTTTCAAATTGCTTTTGCTACTATGAATCCTTTTCATTTCCAAATAAATCTTAGAATAAGCTTGTTCAGCCAAGTGATCGGGTAAATCACTAGCGATGAATGATGATAGCATGTACCCTGGTGGGAATGATGTGAAAGGGACTTTGCCACTCCGGTGCTTTACTGAAACCCTATTGTTATCAGCTAGCTCCTTCTATGTTTTTTGTTTGTTTGTTTGTTTTTTTTCTTGGTACCAGGGATCGAACTCGGGTCCTTGTGCTTGCAAGGCAGGCGGCAGAACTGCTGAGCTAAATCCCCAGCCCTAGCTCCTTCTAAAAGTAGCTTGCCAAATAAATGTTACTCATTCTGGGTTGCTTATCTCTCCTTCTGGAGTTAGAGTCCAGGTACTTCTTATCTTCAAGAATTGAACAAAATGAACAAAAAGCAGTGGCAAAAAGTTTATTTGAAAAAGTAAAAGTGAAGAGTAAGGGAAAACTGGCTTAGCTGATTGAGCTTGGGCTGAGTAAAACGGAAAAAGTAAGATAAAAGTACACCATATGGGAAGGGGGGCAGGCTTTGGTGAGGAAAGCCACACAGCAAACTCTTCTTGGTATGTGTGTTCTTTTATGCTATCCAAATCTGGAGGAAACCCACAAGAACTTCTGCATATGGGTCCTAAGGATCCCACAGCTCAGGTCTAGATCATCCTATTGAAAACCTGCTCGATTTCTTTGGAGAAGTCCACATGCAGGGCTTTGGGAACTGTTCTGTGTGTGTGTTCCAAGATCTTATAATTAATAGGTCACCTCTACTTCCCCAGTCAGCTTTGACATGCTCCAACTTCCCATGTCACTGTCCCTACAGCCTATGAGAAAAACTCATAACCCTACAGTTATGAGAAAAACTTCGGGCAAACTCAAATTGAGGGGCATTCTGTTCAAAATGTCTGACTAGTACTTCTCAAAACTGTTGAGCTCGGGAGCCAGGCAGGAGGATTGCCACAAGTTCAAGGCTAGCCTGGGCTACATAGCTAGATCCTGTCTCAAAAAAACAAAAAAACAAAAAAACAAAAACAAAATAACAAACTATTAAGCTCATTAAAAAAAAAAAAAGGAAAGGGCTGGGAAGTTAGCTCGGTGGCACCATGCCAGCCTTGCAAGCACAAGTCCCTGAGTTTGATTCCCAGTTCTGAAAATGAAAAAGAAAATTTAAATTTAGATTAAAAAACAAAAAGGAAAGAGAAATTGTCATCTTAGACCCAAGTAGACTAAGAAGATATGACAACTAGGGCTGGGGATTTAGCTCATTGGTTCCACCACCTGCCTTACAAGCACAAGGTCCCAAGATCAATCCACGGTACAAAAAAAAAAAAAGGAAAAAAGAAGATATGGCAACATAATGCAATGTAATGTATTCTAGAACTGAAAAAGGATATTAGGATAAAGTAGCTGTAATATAACAGAGCTCACCAAAGAGAAAACCTCTCTTACCTATAAATTCAGTTTTTAAAAGCACTTAGGAAATGATAGGAAAAGCTCAGACAGCCAGAGAAAGGCTTTGTTTGGAACAGTTCCTGTTTTGTTCCTAATAATTCACAAATTGCATAAAGACTCAAATTAGGGATATATATGCTAAACTAGGATAAAATACAATATTGTTAAGCAGTCCCTCCTCAGAGTTCTTGTCTAAGGAGTATAAAAGTTTGGATGAAGACAGGGTTTTTCTTGAACAAAGCCTTTTTATTTTGGGGCTTGAATCCATGACAATATGGATAGTGGTTGTTTCCTATTGTGGTATTTTGTTTGGTGTGGTTGTTTAAAAAAAAACTTTCACATAGGTAACTGAAGTATTTTGTTGTTCTTTGTAACCTGGCTGGGCTTGAACTCATAGTGATCCTCCTGCCTCAGCCTCTCAAATGCTGAGATTGTAGGAGCGTACAACCTTGCCTGGTGGTAATTGGCACCTGGTGGTACTTTACGCAGGTAAACACAATGGTACATTTAAACTTGAAACATACAGTTCTGAAAATATGATGGATTACTCTTTTCAGTGTATAACATAGTACATCATGGTCAGCATTTTTTTAAAAAATAGAATAGAAATATCAGAGTATAATGCATAAACTGTATGGTTGTGTTATTTTGGGATATATTCAATATATTCCAAAATACATTGGAAAGTATTTTTTAAAATTCACCTCTAGGGCCAGGGATTTAGCTCAGTGGTTGTGCCACCTGCCTAAAGTGTAAAGACCTGAGTTTGATCCCCAGTACCAAAAAAAAAAATTTTTTTTTCACTTCTATTATGTGTATTAGGGTGCAATGAGAATATATCCAATGTTTTGAAAATATTCAAAACAATCATATATATGTATATGTGGAATGGGTTGCATTGTAAAATGTATTTCTTACTTTAGGTCTTGATTAAAGAAAATTACTGTTTAGATTATACAGACTTATTTAGGAGGGAGATTTTTCTATCCTCTTGCTAGGAATAGGTAGCAGTAATTTCTGTCCTGTACTTGAAATATATTACTCACTGTGCTACATCTATTATAAACTTGAACATATTATGTATTTAATTAGAACCAGTGATAATTATTATGGAATAGGGAAAAACTGCCATATCACTAGGTGATGTCTACAGCTCGCTGGAAGTCAGGGGAGCTTTTTCAGATATACACAATACCTCACACCTCTCAACGGAGAATCCCTTCTGGTGGGAAGGCTCCTGAAGAAATATTTCCTGTGTCTATCAGGTTGAAGAAACAAAACGTGTCAGTTCCTAGGAAAGATTTAGCATTGCAGTTAGTTCTGATGTCTGGATTTCACCATTGTAACAGGCAAAACTAGATGGTGGAAGACAGCAGTGGAGACCTGTCCTCATGGCTGTGACAGAGAAAGACTTGCTGCTTTATGACTGTATGCCATGGACAAGAGATGCCTGGGCATCACCGTGTCATAGCTACCCTCTTATAGCCACAAGGTAAGAACTAAAGACAATATTTATCTTACTCTAAATCTTTTTTTTTTTTCCTAAGTCTTCTACAGGATTTAAAGTGAATTATATTATTCCAGGTGTCTAAAATAGCTAATGTAGCTGATGTAAGCAAAACTTTTCTTTTTCACAATTTATTGATCATTTTGCAGATTCTAGCTTAGAACAGATGTTTCTGTCACTAGTTTTTTTATGTGCAGTTTTAAAATTTTGAAGCAACTTCCTAACCACTCACTTTAAGACTTGCTTAGTCATGGAGACAATATTTTTTCTTTATTTTATTGACTGTGACTAGAAAACCACTGAAATTATGACAGTCTTTTGACTGAGTGTTGAAATCATTTAAATCAAAATGTGGTAGTGCACATAAACCACACAACTCAGCCAAAAATGTTATTTCACATCTCTATAATATAAAAGTGTACAATTTTAATTCCCTGAAATAAACATTGGTTTGACCTGAAGCATGCCAGATGTGGGGAATTGATTTTGTGGGGTTTTTTGTTTGTTTTGGTTTTTTTGAGACAAGGTCTCATTATGTAGTTGAGACTAGCCTTGAACTCAGTATGTAGCCCAGACTGGCCTCGAACTCCTAGAAATCCTTGTGCTTTAGCCTCCTGAGTGCTGGGAGTATAGGTGTGTGCCACAATGCCTAGAAAAATGTGGGGAATTGAAAGGGAAAAGGAAAGAGAAATTTAGTTTGGAGAGCTTAGGATACCTTAAGGGATAATAACTATTAAACTAAAAAGCATATTCAAATTTTGTTTTACTTGAGTTCAACTTCAGTTTCACAGGACAAAAAGAAAGAAAAAAACTCAAATTTAGTTTTACATAGATTTAAAAAAGAATCAAGAGCCAGATGTGGTGGCACTTGCCTGTAGTCATGGCACTCGGGAGGCTGAGGCAGGAGGATCGCTGTGAGGTTGAGACCAGCCTGGGCTACACAGTGAGTTCCAGAGCAGTCTCAAATACATAGTGAGACCCTGTCTCAAAAAACCAAAAATAAATAAATAAATAAATAAATAAATAAGATTCAAGTGTTGCCATAATTCAAAAACTGCACAATGAAAGAAGATCCCTAATGTTCGGCATGGCAGTGCATGCCTGAGGACCATAGGCAGGAGGGTCACGAGTTTGAGAACATCCTGGACTATGCAACAAAATCCTATCTCCAAAAACAAAACAAGCCATAAAAAAAGTATTGGGTAATCAAAGAGCAAAATTATGGAACCATCTGATATATTCCATAGGGAACACTGGGGACTTTGAGGAGACAAAGAGTCATGTAATGAAGAATATTCATTGCTTTAGAAGATTTTCATTTTATGTAGACTTTACTTCAACTTGCCAAGTTTCCTTACGTGTATTATTCTTTTAATAATACTGTAAATTTTGGGCCAGGGATTTAGCTCAGTGGTACCACACCTGGCTCACAAGCGCAAGGTTGTGCTTAAATTTTAAGCCAGGAGTGGTAATACACATCTGTAGTTCTAGCACTGTAGGAGGCTAAGGTAAGAGGATTGCAAGTGCAAGGCTAGCCTGGGCAATTTAACAACTTAGCAAGACCCTGTCTCAAAATGGGAAAGGACTAGAGATGTAGTTCAGTGTGAAGTCCCTGGGTTCACTATCTAGTATCATATATAACACAGAGTTACACACACAGTGTGTGTGTGTGTGTGTGTGTGTGTGTGTATGTGTGTGTGTGTAATTTTAGCTGAACACAGTGGTATATACCTGTAATCCCAGCACTCAGGAGGTGAGACAGAAAGATCACTGCAAATTTCTGGCCAGCTTGCACTACAAAAGCAAGACTCTGTCTCTAAATAAATAAATAAATAAATAGGCAGAGGCAGGAGGAGAAAGTTCAAAGCCAGACTGGGCTACACATAGTTCAAGGATGGCGTGGACTACATACCAAGACCACGTAGCTTTAATCTCTATAATGTAGATCTGGAACTCCCTAGTTCACAGACTATAGATACAGGATGGACTGAGACTCAGAATACAGAGTTGTACACTCCTTAATTTCTTTAGAAGAGCTTTACAGAAGAGTGAATTTAACCATCAGTTTCTCTGCATTTCTTTATACCCATTAAATTTGTAATCTCCTTGAAGTCAAGACCTAAGACTTAGGTATTTTAGCACTTCACCTATAGTAGGTTTTCAATAAATCTTAAGTTCTATTACTTAATTATAGTTATCCTATCACAATTACATTGGGAACATGGCAAGAATCCTACAGAAACATGTAGTTATATTTTAATAATTGTAATTACAGCAGTTAAATTTATATTTCCTAAAGATTTAGAACTTACATTGCAGAGATTTCTTAAGTTTCTTAAATTCTTGTTTTCATATGAGTGTGAATATTGTTTCTAGTGTTTTTGTTGTTCTGTTCTGTTCTTGTTTTTACTTCTTTCCTTCTCTGTTTCCCTTCTGTCTTCTTCATCACTTTCCTAAAGTTTGTGTTATGTTCCTTTGTCCTTGCTTCTAATCTCTTGATCTTCTGTTTCTCTACTTTTTTCCTCCAACCCCTTTTAAATTTTCATTCCTGAGGGTAAAATCACCATAATGAGGTAATATTTATTATATACCATTTTGTTTTGTTTTAGATTTTTGTTTTATAACTACAAATATAATTCATAAGGTTAAAGATGGCAAGTTAATAATTACCACAGTTTGTCATTTCTTAGGCTGTGTTTGATGGTATTGTTATGATGATTTACTACTTTAGCTAAGGCGACATAATTGTTCTAATCAGTTGTTCTTCTAGGTGTGCCAAGACTGAGATTGCCTAAGGGTCATAAAAATACTGTAGGCCAGTTCCAAAGAACCAGAGCTGAGGCCAAATAGGCAGCACTTCTCATCCTCAAATAAATTGAAGAGGTAGGATCTTGCAGCAGACTCAAAACCCAGCTGCACCTAGAAGACATCTCTGAGGAGTAGTCATTTCCTAAGGATTTTAAGTACTAGCAATAAGATACCTGCCATAAGCAATTTACAGGCATCAACCAGAGAATTAAACTAAAAAGAAAAAAAGAAAATGAGAAGACACATAAACAAGATGTAGCCTCAGACTTTCAGCTCGCCAAATACAAACCCAGGGAGCAATGAGGTGGAACGATTCCAAACTCACCCAAGTGGACTTGCTGACATGGTTACAGTGGAAGTAACAAAGCAGATGAATGAGGCTGTAGGAAAAAAATCAAATCAGAAATAGTTTCTCAGATAACTACAGAGATGGTGACCATAATAAAAGATATGCTTAGTGACTCTAGAGCAGATACAGTTTTTTTGGGTTTTTTTGTTTGTTTGTTTGTTTGTTTGTTTTTTTGAGACAGGGTCTCACTATGTAGTTGAGACTGAACTCATTATGTAGCCCAGCCCAGGCTGGTCTCAAACTCATAGCGATCATCCTGCCTCAGCCTACTGAGTGCTGGGATTACAGGCATGAGCCACCACACCCAACAAGCAGATGCAGATTATTTTAAAGTAGTGGCACTTAGGAGAATGATGGAAATCACGAACGCCCAACATAGAAAAAAAATGGAATCTATGAAACAGATTCAAACATATCCAGGAGATTAAAAATTCCGTTGAAAGTATATGCAACAGAATGAGCCAACATTAGGATAGAGTATCAGATCTAGTACACAGTATTGCTGTTACCGATCATGAAAAGAAAGATTTCTTGAAAATAACAAATGATTACAAAAAAATCAATCTAACAACTGCTAGATGATGCAAAGAAATAACATAAGATTGAACAGAGTCAATGAAAAAGCAGAAGATACCACAAATGACATAAAAAACCTATTAACAGAAATAATGGCAGAAAACTAACCAAACATGGAAAAAAGAATTTAACATACAGATTTAGCCATAATCAAAAATAAATCTACACTAACGCATATAATAGCCAAGATTCCAGAAATTTGACATAAGAACAAATGTTAAAAGCTGTTAGAGAAAAGAAACAAATCACCTATACAGGACAGACCATCAAAATCACAGCAGACTTCTCAGAACAAATTAACCCCAACAGAATGAATCCACCAGGTAAGGCAAGTAATTTTACAAGGAAAAAAAGGGAACCAACAACAGGAAAATAATATGACATGGATAAGTCAATACATATCAGTTAAAGCCATCAGTGTCAGTGACTTCAATTCTCCAGTAAAAAGAAGCAGAATGGATCAAAGAGCAATAGCCAACAATATGCTGCATACAGGAAATACATTTAATTAAAAAAGAAATTCATAGACTGAAAGTCAAAGCATAGAATGACAGTGCTCTGGAACAGGAACCCGGAAAAAAGCAGGGGTAGCCATTTTATTTGCAGACAAAGTGGATTTCAAGCCAGGACTGATTAAGAGAGACAAGGTCACTACATCCTTGTTAAGGGAACAATTCAAGAGGAAGAGATAACAATCATAAACATATATGCACCAAATAACAGTACACCCAACTATACAAAACAAATATTAATGGATATGAAAAATCAAATAAGCAATAATACAGTTATAATGGGGGACTTCAATACCCCACTATCACAAATAGAGAGATCAGGTAGACAAAAAAATCACAAAGAAATATCAGAACTGAACCAAACCACTGAACAAATGGACTTAATAGATGTCTACAGAGTGTTCCACCCCACAACATCAGGATACATATTCTTCTCAGCTGTACATGGGATGTTCTCAAAATAGACCACATACTAGCTCACAGAACATGCTTAAGTAAATGCAAAGGAAATTATCCTTTGCATATTAGAAGACCACAGTGCAATGAAATTGGAAATCAAGGGCAAAATAAACCACAAATACTCATTAACAGGGGCCAGGGATTTAGCTCAGTGGTTCCACCACCTGCCTCACAAGCACAAGGACCCAAGTTAGATCCCCAGTACCAAAAGAAAAAAAAATTTTTTTTCATAAACACATGGAAATTAGTTACACCCTTCTGAACAACCAGTGGGTCACAGATTAAATTAAAGAAGAAATTAGACGTTTTCAACAGTTAAATGATAATGTCAGTGCAACATTTGGGACACAATGAATCAGAAAAACTGTGAGCTCAAATAACCTAGTGTTGAACCTCAACCTTGTAAAAAAAGAAAATGACCAACTCAAGCCCAAGCTTGTAAGAGGGAGGAAATTATAAAAATCAGAGCAGAAATTAATGCAATAAAAACAAAGAAAACAATACAAAGATCAATTAATCAAAGAATTGATTGCTTAAAAGACTAAATAAACTGAAAAAACTTTAGTCAACCTTATCAAAAAAAGGAAAGAAAAGACTCAAATCCAGTTAGGAATGCAGAGGGTGAAATCACAACAAATCTTTCAGAAATCCATAAAATCATCAATACCTGCTTCAAAAACCTGCATTCTTATAAAATGGAAGAAGAGCTGGGTGTGGTAGCGCACGCCTGTAATCCTAGCACTTGGGAGACTAAGGCAGGAGGATTGCTGTGAGTTCCACGTCAGTCTCACTACATAGTGAGACCCTATCTTAAAAAAAAAAAAAAAAAAAGGAAGAAGAAATGGACATATCCTAGATATATGTGAATTACCCAAGCTGAATCAAGAAAATATAAAAATTATGAATAAATCAATATCAGTCAGTTAAATTGAAGATGTAATTAGAAACCTACCAACAGGGTCAGGGATTTAGCTTACTGGCGCCGTGCCTGCCTTGCAAGTGCAAGGTCCTGAGTTTGATCTCCGGTGCAAAATTAAACAAACAAAAAAAAACTACCAACAAAGAAAAGCACAGGTTCTGACCAGTTTACTGCTGAATTTTACAAGAAATTTAAAGACCTAAGGCTGCTACTTCTCAGTCTTTTTTGTTGTTGTTGTTATTAGGGATCGAACTCGGGACCTTGCGCTTGCAAGGCAGGTGGCAGAACCACTGAGCTAAATCCCCGGCTACTTCTCAAACTCTTTAATGAAATTGAAAGGGAAGCAGTACTCCCAAATTCATTTCTGAAAGCAAGCATTATCCTGATACTAAAACCAGAGAAGGATCCAACATAAAAGGAGAACTATAGCTCATCTTCCAAATAAATATATACACAAAAATCCTCAATAACATAATGGCAAACACAATGTAGAAAATCTAGATTATACACCATGACCAAGTAGGATTCATCCCAGGAATGCAGGGATGGTTCAACATACACAAATCAATAATTGTAATATATCATATTAATAGAGCCAACAACAAAAAACATATCTCAATAAATGCAGAAAAGGTGTTTGACAAAGTTAAATACCCATTCGTGATAAAAACTACAGAAAAATTGAAATAATGGTCTTTATCTCAATCTGATAAAAGCCATCTATGACAGCCAGCATCATACTAAATGGACAAAAACTGAAAACTTTTACTATAAAATCGGGAATAAGACAAAGATGTCTACTGTTACCACTCCTATTCAGTATACTTCTGGAAACATTAGCCAGAGCAATTAGACAAGAGAAACAAATAAAAGGAATAAGGATAAGAAATGAAGAAGTTAAATTATTTGAGGATGGCATGATACTCTAACATAGAAGACACCAAAACACTGCTAGATTTAATAACCAAATTCAGTAGTGTATCTTTTTAAAAAGTCGGCACTCAAAAATTAATAGCATTCTTGTACACAAATAACAAACTCAGCAAGAAATTAGGGAAACCACGTCTTTCACAATAGTATATATAAAAAAAAATAACCAGGAGTCAGTTTAACAAAGGAAGTAAAAGACTTTTACATTGAAAGCTACACAACCCTTAAAAAGGAGATAAAAAGATATTGGAAAATGGAAAGATGTTCCTTGTTCTTGGATAGGAAGAGCCAGTATAGTAAAAGTGGCCATACTTCCAAAATTTTTACACAGATTTAATGCTATCCCAATCAAAATACCAATAACATATCTCACAGAATTAGAGAAAATAATTCTAAAATTCATGTGGAACCAGAGGAGACCTAGAATAGCAAAAGCATTTCTGGGCAACAAGGGCAAGGCAAGGGGGCATTACAATCCCTGACTTGAAATTATACTACAAAGCTATTGTGATTAAAAACAACATGGTGCTAACTAAAAAAACAGACCCAAGGATCAATAGAACAGATCAGAAAATGCAGAAACAACTCCACTCAGCCACCTTATCTTGGACAAAAGAGCCAAATACCTTCACTAGAAGAAAGCCTCTTTACTAAATGGTGCTGAAAAAGCTGGCTTTCCACATGCAGAGATTAAAACTAAACACATATCTTTCACCGTGCCCTAAACTAAAGTAAAAATGAATAAAAGATTTACATATTAAAACAGAAACACTAGGGCCAGGGATTTAGCTCAGTAGTTCTGGCACCTGCCTCACAAATGCAAGGTCCCATGTTCAATCGCTGGTACCAAAAACAAAAACAATCTACTTACTGAAAGACAGAATAGATAGAACTCTTGAAGACATTGGTGTAGGTAAAGACTTTATGAACAAAACCCCAAAAGCACAAGAACTGTCATAAAGAATCAACAACTGGAATCTCATCATATTAAAAAGCCTGCCGGGGATTTAGCTCAGCAATTTGATGGCCTGCCTTGCAAGCCCAAGGACCCAAGTTCAATACCCGGTACCAAAAAAAAAGCCTTTGCACAGCAAGAGAAACCACCAACAGAGCGAAGAGACAACCCACCAGTGTGGGAAAAGACTTGCCAGCTCTTCCTCAAAGGACTACTCTCTAGAATATATAAAGAACCAAAAAACAAACAAACCAAAAACAGGTCCCCCAAATGTAAAGACCCAATCCAAAAATGGGCATCTGAAAGGAGTACACACTTCTCAGATGAAGTAGAAACAGCAAATAAATGTGAAAAAATATTCAGCATCACTGATCATTTGAGAGATGCAAATTAAAACAATGCTGAGATTCCATCTCATTCCAGAAAGAAATGGCTGTTATTAAGACTGATAACAAATGCTGGTGGGATGGGGGGAAAAAGAAACCCTTCTCCACTGTTGGTGGGAGTGTAGTTGCACCTGTTGCTGTCACCGTTGAAATCAATTTGGAGATTCCTCACAGAACTAAAACTAGAGGCACAGTTTGTAATAGCTAAATCCTGGAAACAGCCCAGATGCTCCTCAACCAATGAATGAATAAAGAAGATGTGATTTTTTTTTTTATAGAGTTGAGTACTACTCAGCCATAAGAAAGATAAACTTGAGACATTTCTAGCTAAATGGATGCACCCTGAGACCATACTCTTAGATGAAATAAATCGGACACATGTGTAAGTGCTGAATTGTTTCTCTGGTGTGAGAAACTGAAAGTGTAAATGAAAACCAAAATGTATACTGTATCTTGTGAAATAGGAAGAAAATGTTCAAATGGGTAAGGGAACTAGGGAGGGGGATGGGAAAATGGAAGGAAAGAAGGGAAAGGAAAAGAAAATGAGAAAAGAAGGAAAAAATGGAAATGAAGCTTTTGTAAATGAAAAGGGTGTTAAAAAGGGAGTGTAGGGGAATGGGAAAAAAAAGGAGTCAAGATATATCATGTATAGGTACAAATTCCCTATGATGAATGTTATTATTATGTATATCTAAAATGTACCAGTAAACTTAATTAACTGTATTTCAGAATCAGATAACATTGTTAGAGTGATGTAAATTAATGAGTTATAGTTTATATTGGATTGCACATTTACACTTGTGAAAACCAAAGCTCTGTGCATGTGTGTGTGTATTCTTAATAACTGACCTTGAGGACAGTGATGAATTAAATAAAACATGAAAGTGATAAAAGAGTTTTTATCTTACACATTTCTTGAGATTAAAGCCAGATAACACAATGCAGGGGAAAGATATATTGGAGCTGTGGATTTTTTAGTCTTTTCCTATAAGTTTTTTCTTTGACTGGAGGGGGTAAAAGAGCTCACAAAGTAGAAAGTGTGGCTATTTTATAGTTTGGAAATGGAGTAGTGTGCTTGTTGGGGCTTACAGGGCAAAAGCTGCTAAAATGCCTTTGCGTGAGCTCATCTGGCCTCCCACAAAAGGGGCCCTTTTCACAACGTGTCCTAATCAACTGCTGCATAGCAAAAGTCCAGCAGCTGGTTCAAATTAGATTCCCTCTGTCAAATCTTTCATAATGAAATCTGTAGGAAAAAACTCTACTAGATTTTATATTTTGTAATGTCTGATTTGGGATTAGCAATCAAACAATATGATAGAGCACCCCTATACCACTTTCCCCTACGATCCAACTTCCTTGGGTCATTTGTAGAGTAATTTTGAAACTTCTTTAACTTTTTTGGAAATAACTTTGTCATATTCTACAGTAATCAGCTTGGTAAAGCAGTTCTCATAGTATTTCATGGGCTCCTGGGGATCCCCTCTTCAAGGGTCTATAAATTCAAAGCTATTTTCATGGTAATACTCATACTTTGTCATTGACATTTACCTTGAGGGTCGCTAAAACTGCTGATGCTTTTGCATAAATCAGGCCAACTGGCACTAAACTGAATTAGCCCTTGTGATCTTTCCAGGGGTAAAAAAATGACAGTTTAACTTTTTTTTTTTTCTTTGCAGACTGGAGATCAAACTCAGCACCTTGTGCTTACAAGGCAGGCATGGGACCACTGAGCTAAATCTCTAGCCGTAACCTTTTTTATTAGCATTCATCATAGGGAATTTGTATCTGTGGATAAAAGATCTTAATTCTTTTTTTCCATGACAGTTTAAATATCTTTATTGAAGTACTAAAAATTATTGTCTTAGTTAATCTTGACCCCTGAGTATTTATCTTTTTAATATTCTGTATGTTGAAATGAGAGTGCTCTGCGGGGACTTTTGCCTCATACTGAAGTATGATCTGGTTGTCTTAAGGAAAAGCACAGGTGTGACTGAGTTGTGAGCTAACTAGCTGTTGGCCTGGAACACCCCTTTGTGTATGTGTTACTGGAGATCGAACATAAGGGCATTCTACCATTGAGCTACATCCTCAGCCCCTTTTTTATTTTGGAGACAGTCTTGCTAGGTTTCCCAGGCAGGACATGAATTTGTGACAGAGCCTCCCAAAGTGCTGGGATTACAGGGGTGCACCATTGTGCCTGGCTGGAGCACTACTTCCGACTGGAAAAACAGCTAAAAAAAACCAAAAAAAAACTGAATAACAAGCTGATTAATTAGGCTTGTGTATTAGTTGGATCTTCTCTATAGTGACAGATATGAGTCTGTCACTTAATGAAAACTCTGATAATATTTGTTACCAGTGATAAAATTATAACTTCCAAGAAAAAATTAGAATTCCTGAACTACTTTGGATACCTTATATAAGTAGAATTATGCAATATTTGTCTTTTTATGACTTGTTTATTTAATATAATGTCCTCAAGATTCATCCATTGGTAGATTACAACAGGATTTTCTTTTTTAGGCTGGATAATATTTCATTGTATGAAATACACCATAGAAATTCTTTTCTTTTCTTTTTATTTATTTATTGGTACTGGGGATTGAACTCAGGTCCTTGAGCTTGTGAGGCAGGCGGTGGAACCACTGAGCTAAATCCCCGGCCCTCTTTTCTTTTTTTTTTTTTTTTTTTTTTTTTTTTTAAAGCTGAGAATCAAAATCAAGGCCACCCTTCTACTGAGCTATATCCCTGTACCATGTTGTTTTTGTTTTTGTTTTTGTACCAGAGATCGAACTCAGGACCTTGTGCTTGTGAGGCAGGCAGCGGAACCACTGAGCTAAATCCCTGGCCCCCCTGTACCTTTTACTGTTTATTTTGAGATAGGATCTAAATTGCCTAGGCTGGCCTCAAATTTACATTGCTTCTGCCTCAGCCTCCAAAATAGCTGGAGTTATAGACGTAGGCACATACCACTGCACCTAGCTCAATAGATATGTTTTTTTTTTATTATTTTTACTGTTTTTTTTAAAGACAGAGTGTCTCCATGCCAAACTAGCCTGGAACTCACTGTGTAGCCCAGCCCAGGCTGGTCTTGAACTCACAGTGATCCTCCTGCCTCAGCCTCCCGAATGCTAAGATTACAGGCATGTGCCACCACACCCAGCTAGATATTTGATGAAGACAGTATGCTTTCTGGCTGTGACACCAGGAATCATTACATAGAAAACAGAATAGTATCTCCTTGAAAAGACTATACAGTACTGTTGTTTTGAAATATTCTAACTAAAAACTGCTGATGGCATTTATAAATTTCTGCTTTTCAAGGAGTGAAAATTCCTAACATTTTCCTCTTATAATCTCTGCTCTGTGGTCCTAGGTTGGTTCATTCTGGCTCTGGATGTCGATCGCCCTCCCTTGGATCTGACCTCACATTTGCTACCCGGACGGGCTCTCGGCAGGGCATTGAGATGCATCTTTTCAGGGTGGAGACGCATCGGGATCTGTCAACCTGGACCAGGATACTAGTTCAGGGTTGCCATTCTGCTGCTGAGCTGATCAAGGAAGTTTCTCTAGGTAGAGATGCTGGCATTTCATTTCTATCTGTAATTTTGTTTTTCTATTTTTAGTTTTGGGTTTTTGTTGTTGCTTGTTTGTTCATTTGTTGAGACAAGGTCTTGACATGTATCTCAGGCCAACCTCGCACTCGTTTTATGTATATAGCCAAAGTTGATCTCAAACTCCCAGTCTTCCTGCTTCAGCCTTCCAAGTGCCTGGATTATAGGTGTTCATCACCATGCCTGGCTCTGTAACAGTAATTAAATGGAATTGTTAGGCTCCATTTTAAAGCAAAACAACTGTTACGTGTACCACATCATAAAATGTGCTAAAGTAATGGCCACTTAAAGTGGTGATAGTGGAAAGAAACATGGTTTTCTATTTCACAAGAAAAATTCTTATAATCCTGGTACGTGGTTCTGAGAACATCCATAATACCCCATGTATAGCATGACATTTTTACTGTCCATCATTTTAATCAGCATTTTATAGTTTAAGGACTCATTTGCTAAGGACTAGATACACTGACTGTCTTAGACATAGACACCCTTAAATATGAGCATCTGGCAAGTTTGTGGCTATAGAAAAGTGAAGAGTTTAGAATAGGAGTTTCTGTTTTTGGGGTACCGGGGATTGAACTCAGGACCTTGTGCTTGCAAGATGGCAGCACCATTGAGCTGAATCTCTGGCCCAGGAGTGTCTCTTTTTGAAGAAAAAAAAAGTTTGAAAATGCCCAGCACTTACTCAAGCATCTAGATGGAAATGTTGGTGTCACTTTGCATTGTGGAAGCTCCCTCTTGTGGCTGTTAACTGTCTCTGTGAATTGCAGTGTTGTTTTATACACAGTACAATACTGCAAATGTATATATGTATACATAAAGATATTCCACAGTGCCTCTCATTTTAACATGGTCAGTATGTGGGCCTTGAATTGGGGCCTTTTAGGAATTTTAGAGTACTAGTTCTAAAACCAGAACTTTAAGCCACTGCATTTTTCTCTCTCAAGATCTCCCTCTCCCTTTCTCCTTTATTCCTTTCTTTTACTCTTTTTTTTTCTTTGTTGTGCTGTGTTTTTTCATTTTTTTGGTTTTTTTGAGATAGGGTTTCACTGTGTAGTTCAGGCTGGCCTTGAACTCACTGTGTAGCCCAGCTGGACTTGAACTCATTATCTTCCTGCCTCAGCCGCCTGAGAGCTGTGATTACAGGCACAGATTATGACACCTGACTCAAGACAACTCATTCTTGTGACTAGGTTTAATGCCTGAAAGACATATACAATCAGTCTGGCTTAATTCATTAAATCAGTATTTACTGAATATTTTAGTAATTATCAAGTGCTATGCTTTATAATGAGAGCAGTAAAAATAAATAAGACCTACTTTATGCCCAAGACTAACGAATGAATACAAAACACAATGTCATCAGGGTGTGGTGCATATGGCTATAATTCCAGCACTCTGGGAGACTGAGGCAGGAGGATCCCAATTTACAGGCCAGCCTCAACAACTTGAGTACTTAGCAGGACCTTGTCTTAATGTGTGTTGGAGGAAGGCTGGAGATGTTTCAATCTCCAGTACAACAATAAACAAACAAACATACAAAAACAGACCTACAATGTCATTCCTTCTTTGTAACCCTGGGGGTGATTAGCTTGTTGATTATACTTGATGGAGTGGTTTTTCTTAGATGTAGTCACCAGGAATGCTACCACAGCCTTTCTCTGGCAGACCATTCCCCTCTAAGTTGCTTTGCAAGGCCCACACAGTTCTATGGCTACTGCAGTGTCAGGCCAGGGGACTGCATGTACCAGTGTTCACCTTAGTGTAATACCTCTTAGTATATTAATTAATGAGCCTTTTTTCTTCATAGCTTTTTTGTGGGGAGGGGTCTTTTCCTGGCAATCACAGTTCTTTTCGATTTGCTTAAGGTTCATGTGCTCACCTTGGATGATACATTCACCTGAGTAAGGCCATGCTCTGATTGGCCCAGGATCTATCTGCCCTTAAACTGGTGATACATTTCCCCTGAAGCACATGAGGACCAAATAGGAACTGGAATAAAAGTGAGATTTGGCTATATAAGAAAAGGAGAGATAGAGATACCTACAATTAGTGATCTAAATATCAAGTTAGATGAGGCTGAAGAAGCAGGTTGGGGTTAGCAGTGTGAAGATAGTTGGCATGCTTGGGGTGAGACACCTAGTGGTGTGATGGCAGGGACTGATTGCAGGGGGCCAAGGAGTGAGTGGGAGACAAAATGTGGACAAACTGACTATAGATAGTTCTTTCAAGAAGTTTTGCTGTAGCCTGGTCTAGTGGCACACACCTGTAATCCCAATATTTGGGAGGCTGATGCAGGAGGATCACAAGTTCAAGGCCAGCCTGAACTCTGTAGTGAAACCAAAAAAAAAAAAAAAAAAAAAATTCTGTTCTAGCTCACAGTTTTAGAGGTTTCAGTCCATGGTCAGTTGGTGCTTTTTTTTTTTGGTACCAGGGATTGAACTCGGGCCCTTGTGCTTGTGAGGCAGGCAGCGGAACCACTGAGCTAAATACCCTGCTGGTCCCGTTTTTTTAGACCTGTGCAGTACATCATGGCACCAAGCACATGGCAGAAAAAGTCATTCACCTTGAACTGAGGATTTAGCTCAGTGGTTCTACCTCCTGCCTCGCAAGCACAAGATTCCAAGTTTGATCCCTGGTGCCAAAAAAAAGTCATTCACCTCATTCTAGGGGGCAGGGCTGGGTTCCCAGAACACCCATCAAGAGCACAGCCCCAGTAACCAGAAGACTCCTACTAGACTCCACCTCTTAAAGTTCCAACACCTCCCAGGAGCACCATAGGTGGACCTTTGGGGCATACTTCCCCAAACCACAGCAGTCAGAGCACAGTGATCCAAAGCACAGGCAGGAGGATTGAAATAGCCTTGAAGAGGAGAGGTTAGAAAAGAACCTGGGTGGGGATGTACGTCTTAGCTGTTGAAGAAGCATTGCCTTTTACCCCTGAGTATTTGTGGTACACAGATGCACATCACTAATTCCAAAGGCAGTTTATAGGCTACTTTTATGTTTTTCTTTTGTTTTGTTCTTTGTTTTCTTGTTGTACTTGAGATTGAACCTAGGGCCTCATGAATGCTAGGCAAATGCGGTACCACTGAGCTGTATCTTCAGCCATAGATCTTTGAGTCATGGTTTTTCCAGGTTGCACAGGCTAGCCTCAAAACTTGGACTCCTTCTGCCTCAGCCTTTTAAATAGCTGAGATTACAGGCATGTGACATTATATACTTATACACTTATATACTTATTCTTTATTTTTTGGTGAGACAGGGTCTTGCTATTTATTTACACCATCTGGAAAAACAATAATTTTTGATTTTTCCTAAGAACTATCCATAAATCCCTTAATTGAAATTTTGCAATATAATATTACTGACTCAATGAGGAAAAAAATATATTACTGAGAAGCTAGTGGGAATATCAAAATTTTAATTTGAGAATTTCCTGAGAAGGGCTGAGGATAACAGATTATGCTTGGGCCTAAATATTGGCTCTATTGTCTTCATCCTGGTGTCTCATAATTACTCAGTTGAAGATTAGCATAATCATTAGCAGTTATACCTATAAGCAAGTATTATTGCTCTATATCAGCAATCCCCAGCCCTGACTGCACAGTGGAAATACCTAAGGGGTGTGTGTGTGTGATGCTAGGGATACAGCCAGGACCTCCAGCATGCTAGCAAGCATGGTACCACTAAGCTGTATCCCAGCTTCTAGAAAGCTTTTTAATAATATCAATGACTAGCCAGGCATCATGGAGCACACCTATAATCCTGCACTCTGGAAAGCTGAGGCAGGAGGATCACAGATTTGAGCCCAGCCTGGGCTACATAGGAAGAACCTCTCTCAAACAAACACATGAAAAACAGCTGGAGAAGTAGCTGAGTGCAAAAGCTTTGGGTTCAATCCTCAGTAATGTAAATTGAATTAGCTAGGATATTAGAAGTCTCACAGAATATTTTAACATCCTACTAGGGTTGAGAACCACTGCTATTGATCTTTAGATGAAAAACAATATGTGATAGGCTATTTGTCAATTAAAAATTAGTATATTTAACTCAATATGCTAAAACCATTGAGTTGTACACTTGAAATGGGTGGATTGGTTGTATATGTGACCTGTATCTCAATAAAGCCATTATTTTAATAATAAGTGTAATAATTAAAACTTTAAAGGTGAACTTTAAAGGCTACATAGTGAATATCTATCCTTTCACAGCATTCTCTGTATCTCTTGTACTCCCTTCTACTTTGCCCATGTTTCCTATCCTTCCTCTCTGGTGTGTCTGAACAATGTGTCTTTTATTCAGCTCTGTGTCTCCTAGTACCTCACACAGTGTCTGGCACGTAACAAAGGCCCAAAGCAGTTTCTTTTTTCTTAAAGTATATATTGGTTGTGATTATAGGTCTGTCTTTCCTGTTGACCTGTAAGAGCAGAGAGTTGAGGAAATATGAAGAAATTAATCATTAAATATGCAAATAATAAACTAAGACACAATTCACAATTCCACCGGGCACTTTGTCTTGAAATGTATTTTCTGATTATTCTGGGACCAGACTAATGAAATTGCTTCCTGTGTCTTCAGCTCTGCCCACTGATATTATCCCGCTTTGTACTCCACAAAAGGAGCCAAAGTGCTCACTGCTGGACACTGTTTGTTCTACTTATCTCTCTCCCTTGAGTATCTGAAAAACAGTAGGTGTTTTCCCCTTTAAAACTTCAATATCTGATGTCCTGTCATTGTCCTTGAATGCTACTATTGTGTGTCCTTTATATTCTGGTAACCTTATTAGTTAAAATAAATACGTTAGGGCTAGGATTTAGCTCAGTGGCACCAAGCCTGCCTCGCAAGCACAAGGTCTTAAATTTGATCCCTGGCACCAGAAAGCAAGTAAGTTTAACTTGTTATTGAGTTACTTAGATATTGACATGGATGGTGGGTTTGTAACCATCCAAAACAGTTTTGGTTGAATCAAGACATAAGGATGGTTATAATAAGCCACCTGCAACAGCAGAGAAAGACCTAAGACCCTCTGCAATTGAAAGAGGGAGGTATCAGGTACTTTATCACCAATGTTTTAAATGTTTGATGCACACTTTAGGAAGAAACTGTTTAGTATTGCTTGGCATGCTTTTTTTTCCCCCCTTTGGTACTGGGGATTGAACCCAGGGCTTTGCAGTGACTCCCATTTCCCCCCTTCTTTTTTTTTTTTTTTGCTTTTGTTTTTGGTACCAGAAATCAAACTCAGGAACTCACACTTAAGAGGCAGGTGGCACCACTGAGCTAAATCCCTGACCTCTCCTTTTGTTTTGGACAGGAATTTAGGTTCTTAAGTTGCTGGACCTAAACCTGAGATCCTTCTGCCTCAGCCTCACAGATTGCTGGGATTACAAGCATGTGCCACGGTGCCTGGCTTATGCATGACATTTTGTGATCTTCATTCAGAAGGATCTGGTATCCATTATGAATTTTAAATTACAGTGATACATCTGTACTCATTCGTTAATTGTTTTTGAGAGGCATGATGAGTACCATATTGCTTTGGTTGGAAAGTGTAGCTTGTGAACAGGCAGTCAACACTGGCAGCCTCTAGTTTCACATCAAATACCAAACAAACAACTAGGACAAATTTTTCATGTTCAAATTCCTTAAGTACCAAATTCTACTAGTATCAAAGTCAAGTGCCAAGATAGGACTATAAAACCTAATATCTAGACTGAAACATATCCAGTGTAATCTTTATTTCTCCTTTTTAAGCTTGAAGTAATCTTAAGCAAAATTCTGTTTTTGTTTTTTTTTTTTATCATAACACACATTTCTTTTCCTTCCTTCCTGAGGGGAAACAATTCACAATAGAATAAATAAGAAGCCCTTTACACGGCAACTTGCTGTGTAAGGCATTAATGGTTTGCCTTGCCCAGCTTGGATCACCTGATGTCATCTGCTGGGACACACCCACCAGCTCTGTGACTCACCACCTGCTCTGCACCTTCTCCAGCCAGTGCCGCCCTGACGTGGGTGATCCTTGCTTTTGAGCTTTATTTTTCTACACTAGAGCAGATACTCTGCTGTAGACCTCAATACCTTGACTATGCTGTAGCTTTAGGAATGTTAATAAGACCATAGCCTGGTTCTCTTGATTGGGGTCTGGCTCTTCCTCCAAACCCCTACCAGTAATGCCAAACCTTTTAGAACTTTCAGTGATACCACAGTCTGCTGCACCACACATACCATAGGTTCACCACCACTGCCCTACACTATTTATTTAGAGATTGGTGCATTGGATTACTTCTGTGTACAGGGGAATAATTTTATCCATGTTTAGCTCCTTTCCCCTGTGGTCAGGTTCCTTTTCTGAGGGTAACTGGTATTCAAAGTTCATTGTCCATGACTCTTCTTTGATTAGGACTGAGAGGAACATTACCGATATTTATTTTTTTATTTTGTTTTTGTGGTACTAGGGATTGAACACAGAGCTTTTACACTAAACTATACCTCTAGGCCTTTTACATTGCCCAGGCTGGGCTCAAACTTGAAATCCTCCCACTTCAGCCTCCAGAGTACTGGGATTACAGACATGCAGCACCATACCCAGCTTTATCTGTTCTTCTATTTTCTTCTTTCCTAACCATACCAGCTGCCTTGACTTATTGAATGTTTTTATGTATCCAGAGAAAGAATATGTTGGTCTCATACAACTTCCTTGTTAAAGAGCTATTCTTTCTGGTTAAAGTGATGTAACCAAGCATAGCGTGACTCAGATCCTTGGGAGATTTTAAGTTAAGTTCTTAGAAGGGTATGCTAATTCCCAAGTCCCAGAGAGTCTGTCACTGGTAGCCCCTGGACTAAGAACAAATCTGTTCTCAAATGTTAGTGAAACAGGGATGGGGACTTAGTTCAGTAGCGCTGCACCTGCCTCACAAGCACAAGGTCCTGAGTTGAATCCATGGTACCAAA
>NW_022900944.1:33356315-33373688 GCF_012274545.1 Fukomys damarensis
ATGTTAGATGTTAGTGAAACAGATTTCACCAGCTTTCATAGAAAGTGTTTGCCACCTTGATGATTATGGCTGCTTGTATCCTGTTGACTCGGATGTATGCTTTGACTTTTTATCTTCGAAAGGATTGACTGTATGGGTTTTGCAGAGCACAGACTTTTCCTTTGATAAATATCTTCCCAAATGCCAACTGAGCTATGTTCCTAGCCCTCAAAGGCATCTCTGCCTGTGTCCCTTTATTTCTTCCTTCTTCTTTCTTATTCTTCCTTCTATTCCTACCTGCCTTTCAGTTTTATCTGTTCCTGAGACCTATCTGAATTCAGTCTCTTCTAGGAAACCTTTGCTTGACTTTGGCCTTAGTCCATTTGGTGTTTAATCATTTTCTATACATTCTACTTTATACAGTTAGAGGTCACTCCCAAACTCGGAGAGGCTGAGGCAAGAGGAGCAAAAGTTTAAGCCCAGCCTGGGTAATTTGACAATTTAGCAAGACCCTGTCTTAAAAAGAATATGAAAAGGTCTAGGGATATAGCTCAATGAAGAGGCCCTGGGGCTGGGGATTTAACTCAGTGGCTCTGTTGCATGCCTTGCAAGCACAAGGTCCTGAGTTCCATCCCCAGTACAAAAAAAAAAAAAAAAAAAAAAAAAGCCCTGCATTGAATCCCCAGTGGTGCAGGGAGGAGGGGTGTTAGGGATTGTTGTCTATGCCTATGTATTTATGAATTCCCCAAGGGCAGTGATTGTGTCTCTTGCTGTTGTTATCACATGTACATAGCTTCCATGCACTCACCAGCTGAATGTCCAGTTGAACCCGTTTGGACTTAGTCTCAGTCAAGTTGTTGGCTCCAGTGGCCAAAATAAAATTCACTTGGCAAGGTCCTGAGTTCGATCCCCGGTACCAAAAAAAATTTTTTTTTTCTAGTTTAAAAATCCACTTAAGAAGATTCTGAGTACACTCAGGAAGATTCTTTTTACCCCCCCTTAAGCTAAAAGAATCCTTTTCCACTTGATAACTGAAAAGGAATTTTGCTAATAATTTTTTCTCTTTGTCTTTGACAGGCTGTACATTAAATGGCCAAGAGGTAAAATTTACTGTCCATTATGAAAATGGGTTCACTGTCTCCAGGGAGAATGGAAGCTCCAGCACTGTGTTGTTCCACTACCCTTTTGAAAGGCTGAAGATGTCTGCTGATGACGGCATCAGAAATCTCTATCTGGATTTTGGTGGTCCTGAGGGAGAACTGGTAAAAGTAACCCTGAAAACCATGCTTGTACTAATAGTTATTCTCTTTCTTTCTCATTGCTTCTTACTGCTTAGGAAATTATGGCCTGTTATTCCATTTGGAGCCAGGAAATTATTCTTCAGTTTTCAAGATAGCATTGGATTAAGATGTTTGTTGCAGTTTTCTCTCTTTTTTTTTTTTAATGGTAGAAAAAAATAAAGTGTGCGTGTACGCACGCGCTTGTGTGTGTGTGTGTGTGTGTGTGTGTGTGTGTGTTACTGAGGATTTCAGGGCTTCATGCGTGCTAGGCAAGAACTCTATCACTGAACTACATCCCCAGCCCAAAAACAATTTAAGAAAGCTTTTTGTTTTTAATTAAAAATAAGATTGGAGCCGGGTGTGGTGGCGCACGCCTATAGTCCCAGCACTTGGGAGGCTGAGGTAGGAGAATTGCTGTGAGTTCGAGACCAGCCTGGACTACACAGTGAGTTCCAGGTCAGTCTTAACTACATAGTGAGACCCTGTCTCAAACAAACAAATAAACAAACAAAAAAACACACAAAATTTAAGTTCGAGACGCCTGGACTACACAGTGAGTTCCAGGTCAGTCTTAACTACATAGTGAGACCCTGTCTCAAACAAACAAATAAACAAACAAAAAAACACACAAAATTTTGCTCTCTCTCTCTGCTCTTTCTCTCTGCTCTATCTCTCTCCTCCCACCCCTTGAATAAAATCTCCAGTCGAAAAAAAAAAAAAAATAATAAGATTGGGATGTAGTTCAGAAGTGCTGCACCTGACTAGCAAGCACAAGATCCTGAGTTCAATTCCCAGTACCAAAATAACGATGATGATGATGATAGTTAAAAATAAGATATACGAGGAACAAGAGAGGAGGGAGAAAAGAAGGGACAAAAAAAAAAATAAGCTGGGTATGGTATGGTGCAAAAAAAAAAAAAAATAATAAGATTGGGATGTAGTTCAGAAGTGCTGCACCTGACTAGCAAGCACAAGATCCTGAGTTCAATTCCCAGTACCAAAATAACGATGATGATGATGATAGTTAAAAATAAGATATACGAGGAACAAGAGAGGAGGGAGAAAAGAAGGGACAAAAAAAAAAATAAGCTGGGTATGGTATGGTGCATGCCTGTAATCCCAACACTTGGGAGGCTAAAGCAGGAGAGTCACCAAGCGTTCAGGGGCAGCTTGGGCTACATAGTGAGTTCCAGGTCAGTCTCAACTACATAGTGAGACCCTGTCTCAAAAAAACAAAACAAAACAAAAGTAAAAAGTAGAAACAGGCCGAGTATGGTGGTACATGCCTGTAATCCCAGCACACTGGAGGCTGAGGCAGGAGGATCCCTGTGAGTTCGAGACCAGCCTGGGCTACATAAGTGAGTTCCAGGTCAGTCTCAATAACATAGTGAGAACTTGTCTCAAAAAAACCAAACAAAAAAAAAAGTAGAGACAAAGCTTTTGTACATAGGGAAGGGAGGGGGCTTGAGAGCAAGAAAGAGATAAAATAAAATTTAATTTAAAAATAAGATATGAAGTACTAAAGCAAGTAAATTCTAATCATTGCTATTAGCAGCAGTTTGTAGGGATAAAAGTTAAGTAATAGAACATTTTGGTTGAATAGAAACTACTGATTAGGGCAAAAGAAACATATCCACAAGGCTATTATCTTTCTCTTTTTGCAGCACTGAACTACTATATGCAAAATACTGTTTTGTATTTTATTTTGAAACAGCATCTTTCTAAGTTACCCAGTCTGAGCTTGAATTTGGGACCCTCCTGCCTCAGTTTCCCAGAGTGTTAGAATTACAGATGTGTACCACCATACCTTTTGTTTTTTGAAATAAGATCTCACTACATAGTATAGGCTGGCCTCAAACTCAAAGTCCTCCTTCAGCCTTCCCAGTGCTGCTGAGATACAGGCATGTGCCCCCCTACCAGGCTTTACATCATCTTTTTACTTTTTTTCACACAGGACATTATGCTTCCCAGGCAGGCAAAGCACCACTGAGCTATATGCCTGGCCCTTGACTTCTTTATTTTTAAAGGACATCCCAACAGGAAGTCATGATTCTGTCTATTTGTTTGTTCGTTCGTTCCTTCCAGGGCCTCATCAAACTGAGCTACATCCCCACCCCTTTTTTGAGACAGGATCTGACTAAATTGCCCAGCCTCACCTTTGTGATCCTCCTGACTCAGCTTCCCAGGTAGCTGGGACCATAGGTGTGTGCCACCATGCTCAGCCATTATTCCTCTTAGAGGGTCTAGAGATATGTCAGGTATACTTCAAAAATTATAAATTCTGACCAGGCATAGTGGCACTCACCTATAATCCCAGCACTTGTAAGACTGCGAGACTGAGGCCAGCCTGGACTACATAGTGAGTTCAAGGCCAGTTTGAACTACATAGCAAGACCTTGTCTCAAAAACAAAAAAAAATGTATAAATTCTTATAAAGGAATAAGGTCCTTTTTCTCTCATCAGTATTGAGCCACTAGTTGAAGTCTTATCATATATGAAATCTTTTGTTGACTGACACAATCACAATAGGTATGAATTTGATTCCTATAATTTGTTTGTTTGGGTTGTTTGTTTGTTTGTTTTTGGCTTTTTGAGACAGGGTCTCACTATGTAGTTGAGGCTGACCTGGAACTCCTGTAGCCCAGGCTGGTCCTGAACTCACAGCGATCCTCCTGCCTCAGCCTCCCAAGTGCTGGGATTACAGGCATGCGCCACCACGCCCAGCCGATTCCTATAATTTAAGAACTGAGAAATCTCAGAGATAATTTAGTTCAATCTCCAAATGAAAGAGTATGACTGAAAAAATTTAGACAGGGTTTTGTGCTATAATTCGTGCTGGTGTCAAACTCCCAGCTATCCTCCTGACTTAGCCTCCTGATTATGACCCCATGCTGGGGTTGAAATTTTTATTTTAAATGATGAACTGAGCCAGCATGTCCTAGTGCTTGGGAGGCTGAGGCAGGAGCATCACCAAAAGTTTGAGTCCAGCCTGGGCTACATAGCAAGTTCAAAGACAGCCTAAATTACAGAGCAAGACCCTATCTCAAAAACTGAAGAAAAAAAATTTCAGTCACAGTTTTTCATTTGGAAATTGGAGGTCTTTGTTTAATAAAGGCAAAATTGGCCTCCTGACTATCCTCAAGAGTCATCCTTCCAACCACCAACCTACTAAGGGATATCAGAAATCACATCCACCATGATCATGCCTCAGGTAAGCTCATTGTGATTCCTCCTAGGAAACAGAATTACAGTTAATGGTCTCCGTGTTAGACATTCCTCTTTTTTTGGTACTAGGAATTGAACTCAGGGCTTTGCACTTGCAAGGCAGACACAGTACCAATGAGCTAAATCCCTGGCTTTTTTTTTTTTTTTTTTTTTTGGACAGAATTGCACTATATAGTCCAAACTGGCTTCAAACTTCCTGTGTAATCCAGTCTGGCCTCAAATTTACATTAATCCTCCTGCCTCAGCCTCCTGAGTGCTGGGACTATAGATGTGCACTTTTGTTTGTTGCTATCTGTTCCCAAAAGGTTCTGTATCTCTAGCTTTCTGTTGTTGTAGTTCTGGGGATTAAACCCAGAACCTTACACATGCTAAACATTCACTCTAGGGGCTGGGGATTTAGCTCAGTGGTGCTGCATCTGCCTCAAAGTGCAAGGTCCTGATTTTGACCCCTGATACCAGGAAAAAATAAATAAATAAACATACATTCTATCTGTGAGCTATACCCCTAATCCCTCCAGGGTTTTTTTTTTTTTTTTCAAAGTAGAGCTCCTTATCTAAATTTATTTTGCATCTTTGTGTATTAAAGTCTGTGTATACAGTAGTGATAATGAATGTCTTTTCTTCACAGACCATGGACCTGCATTCTTGTCCAAAGCCAATTGTGTTTGTGTTGCACACATTCTTGTCAGCAAAAGTCACTCGCATGGGACTGCTTGTCTAAGCAGCAAAAGTCAGAAAAGAGCCTTGACTGTCACCAAAAGTTTCACCTCAAAAAAAAAAAGGAAAAAAAAAAAAGCACAAAAGAAAGCTCTTTGCTCTCTTTTCTCCAGTACAGTGCCTTCCCAAGGACCTGCAAATCACTGCTGAACCATAACTGGGTTTAAAGAAGAGGCTGCTTTGGCCAGAAACTCTAGGACTTTATTAAGCTCCGAAATGAAGCTATTGATTTATTGTTTCATTTCATACTGTGGTAAATAAGTAATCAGGTTTATTCCCCTGATAAAAATGGTGGCTTTTTGTTTTTGTTTGTTTGCGTTGGGGCTTTCTTTGGACATAGTCAAATAGCCAGCCAAGAGGTGTTTCCCTTCTCTTATTCCATTGGACTTGTTTCAGGGTTGGCCTTGACTTTGGACTTCCGGTAGCTTTCCCTTCCCAGATGGTAGTGTGCAGCAGTCTGTTGCTTCTTGGTCATTCCACATACACCGATGCTTCATTAACAATCACCGTCTTCACTTCCATCTGTCCTGGCTTTCGCCCAACCCAACCTCCCCATCACCACTTTGTCCATCACCAGCTTTACCGAGCATAAATGCTAACTTTGGGGTTGAGAAACTGCAAAATTTGATTTGCCTTGCTACTCCCTTTCTGGTGGTGACCAAGTTGAAATGCAATTTGGAAACCGCTGTGTTGGAAGGAAAGTTTTACTTGTTTTAAATTTTTCTGATTTTATCTTTGGTAGAAGCCAGGGTATAAGATTCATTTTAAAAGAAAATCCTCATTTTAAGCTAAGCCATCCTTTATTGCTTACCAAATGTGCCTTTGGTTAGGATTAATGGAGCTGAATTAGTCACTATTTGAATAACTGGATATCACTACCATTCCAGGGATATCATCTATCCTAGTTTCAAGAAACAGTCTTTGAGGTGGGTTTCCTTAATGGCATCTTTTCAGTGGGCAGATCCCTTTGAGGAAGATAAACCTCAAGAGCCAGCCTGTTAGAGAGTAGACTTTTTGAGGGAAGCACAACATCTTATCAAGTTTTTTGGGGCTATATGAGTCCACACAGGAGCCTGGCCCTAGCCTTCCTCTGTTTTTTAGCAGCAGAGTAGAATATACAAACAGCTGCCAGCTCAGGACTCCATTTTGGCTTCCTAAGGAATCCTGCAGTGGGCAAGGTGTTGAGATCATGGCACAGCTACCTTTGTTTTGTTAACCCTCACCAGGTGTCAGCATCAGGACACAGCAGCAGTAAGAATGCTGATTTTGTGATCTTAGAGATACATACTCAACTTATTTTTTCTAATTTTAAAGGAGATATGTATCTATGAAAACATTTAAAAGAGTATACTATCTATATAAAGTGTCAAACTTAGCATGGTTTCTGGATCTGAAAGAAAAGGAAATATTGACTTTGATGTTCTGTATGCAGTCTAAATAGTGGTGCAGATTCTTGTTTTCTACCCCTATCAGGAGTTCCATGGGAAGATGTGAGCACAACAGAGGGTAGAGGAAAGTAGCACTCCAAATAGGTAGGGGAAACATGATTGCACATACAAGACCTGAGGTGTTTGGTTTGAGGGCAGCCAACTGATACGTGGAGTCTGAAGGAGCAGGTGCCCAAGCAGGCAGTGTAACTCTAGGGTTCTCCCTCTGCCCGTAAGTGAGGCCTTCCCCCTGTGAAGTGAGATTAACAGTATGCAGAGGGTGGGGAGAGATGTCTGTCCTTCCTCCAGCTTCACGTAAGAGTTGAAACTCCAAACGCGAGTGAACTGATCCACTTAAAACTGAAAATTAAAATCTAGACAAGAATATCTTTCAAGATCTAGCCGAGCGCAGTGTAAGCCCAGCTACTAGGGAGCCTGAGGTGGGAGGACGTCCAGTTTGAGGCCAGCCTGGGCAACTTAGTGAGACCCCATCTCAGAAAAAAAAATCTGAAAATTCATAAACCTAACAATGGCTCCACCTGAGTTATGCTTGCGGTTCAAGGAGAAAAAGTGTTCTAAAGATTAGCTCTTATTTCTGGAGGCAAAATTTCAACAAATAATAACTTCAGATAAGAGAATTTGGACATTTGTTATTAAGATGAGCTGAATGATGCATTCATGGGCTTCAGCAGCAAGACATTTCATTGACATTTTCTGTGTTAATGTGAAAGGCAGAGCCACTAAGATCTGCAGGGGAATTTCAAGGCCACCCTGCTTGTTAGTATTATGATGAAGGTCTGTAAAATAGACGATTAAAATACGGGCAGGAGAGGTAAGGCTTGTGTACATTTCATTCAGTTCATTTTGTTCAAGCTTAAATTGTCTCGTGGCACTAAGGCCCATGGGTTTATAATAATATCTTTTGAGTTTGACATGAAATAAAATCATACAGGAGAGTTTTGTCCACTAGCAGTTCAAGACCAAGAACCCTAAGCTGCTTCTTTTACAAACTAAAAGCTTTCCAGTCATGGGTAGTCAAGATTGTTCTTCAATCAAACCTGTTTAAAGGATTTTCAAACCAAATTAAATGCTTTTTATGAATGGGACAACTTGATATATATCTATTTTGTATTTAGATGCCAAAAATGGCTAGTTATTTTCAAGTAATGAGTAAAATGGGCATTTTGATGTTTTTATAAAACCAGCTAAATGATCATTTCCTTTTCACTTTTAATTAGAAAAATGGTTGAGGATGGGTGGGTTCCCCTGTCCAGAATGGAAACTGCAGTGAAACCCTTCATCCCTCCCCAAGTCTGATGGACCACTTCCTATGCTCTGAGGCCAAGGCCTAGGCATCTCCTCCATATTCCACACAGACGTCTAAAGCCAGTCAGTTTGTATACGGAGAATCTTCCTCCTCTTTCCCTAAAACTTCCCTTTCTCCTCATAGAAAGAAAAGGAAGGGAATAAAAGAAATGATTCCATTTTTCTCTTTTTGAAGAGGGTCAGTCCTTACCTGAAGTCATTAAACAAAACTTACCTGCAAATATGTCTAGTATTTTATATGAAGAAATACTTAAATGTTTATACAGTATTTATTAGATAGTCGTTACTGTAAACCTACCTACCTAGTAGACAAGAATTCCAGGTAAAATATTGGGAGACTTACAGGCAATCAAAAATATAATTTTAAATACCATTCTTCTGTTTTAAAGCCCTGTTTTAGCACTTTTTACATTGGAGAAAGTCTTATGGTACATGTTTTCTAGTCATCTGAATTTTCACAAACTTTGTTACTGAAAATTTTTGTATGGCAGGAAAGATGGAATTATTTATAAGCTGAAAAATCTACCCAACAAATGTCATGTGTAACAGGTGGCTAATAATGTTACTGATTGATTATTTGTCTTCCTAATTTATCCTTTTAAGCAGAAGAGCAAAAAAGCCTTTTTTCAGGTGATTAAGTGTGTTTAGGTAAGAAACAAAAATTTATACTTAAAAAAAAAATTAAACTGTGAACTGTGTGGAATCTGGACAAGATTATGTTTCTCCCCCAAAAAAGGTTTAGTGGTAAGTGGTTTTGTAGACAAAAGTTATATAGAAAAAGTTATGATGCTTTTTTTTTAATTTTGTGAAAACTAAAGGACTTCTACTTTAATTTATATGCATGTGAATATATTTGTTTTTAAAACCATGGAAGAATCTGTCCATGTTTTTAATGCAAATTGCCTTCTAAGCTGCTATGCAAATTTATTAAAAAGCCCTACCTTGCTTAAAACAGTTAAACATTTTTTAAAACTTTCAGGGAAGACCTGTAGACTCGTGCACTTTCTCTGCTTTTTTGTATCTTAGCTTGGACACTTGCATTGATTTATGTTCATTATTTTCACTGGTTATAAGCTATTGATTGTACATAATACCTAAACTATCCAAATATCCAGCATACGTTTCCATGTGGCTGCCATCAGTTGTGGGTGCCATGAATGAAATGGCTGGTCAGAAAGCCAAAGGTCTTTTTTCAATCTCTAATTCATATGTAAAATGCCAGGTCTCTTTGGTCTCAGAGCAAATTGCTCTAGTCAGATCATAATATCTATGTAATGAAAAGAGGCTTATTTAAGTTTGGGATTCTGCAGTTAGAAATATTCTCTATCATATATATCTCTATCAGGTATAATATATGTGCCAGGTGGTATTATATTAAGTTTGAGATCTTTCATTTATTGTGGCTTTTCTTTTTCCAGCTGAAGATAAAAGGAGAAAATCTACCCTTCCCCACTCTGTATTTTCTTTCTTTTTTTCTTTTTATCTCTCGGTACCAGGGATCTAACTCAGGACCATACACTTGCCAGGCAGGCGTGGTGCCACTGAGCTAAATCCCTGTCCCCAACTCTGTATTTTTAAATTGCTTAGTAATCTAGAATTATTTTGTGTTTCCCCAAAAACCCAACAGCAGCAGTCAGCCCTACCCCCATTTTAATCTATATCTTTCACTGTACAACACATGTGTAATAATAGTTTTTAAATCATTATTCTGTATGTCAAGATTATGTATTTTAAGCAATATAGCTATTTGTGGGCTATAATGGTGTTAAATAGAATTTACTATATTCTAGTAATAGACTGGTTAAGTGGCTGACCTGAAACCGTTTCTCTTAAAAAAGACCAAAATACTAAATACATGGTGGTGATAGATGAGTGATACAGGTTTGTTCTATTAAAAGATGGAATTTCAAGTTAAGGATAAGGAACAATAAATAGGCACATAGAAAACATCTGTTTTCTTGTCTCTTTTTGACGCTGGCCAAGCTGCCAACTAGAAGGATGTTGTTACACATTAACTTGAAAGAATATTTTAAGAGGTGTTTTGTTTGTTTTGGTGCTGGGGATTGAACTCAGTGCCTCCTACATGCTAAGTGTGCTTTACCACTGAGCTATACCCCAGCTCTTTGTTTACTTCAAAACATAAACTTGAGCTTTCCACTGAGTGACTGAACCAAAGCATGTGTTAGTTTGAAGTAAATTCATTTTTAATGTAATGTACAAATGTCTTTTGTAAATTATCGCCGCTCTCCTGTGACCATTTGATTCTATTTAACAAAAATCTATATAAACTGTAATCTTTGAATTTGCCCATTTAAAATAGACTGGTTAAAACTAAAAACCTATAGGGCCGGGAATGTAGCTCAGCAGTGCAGCGCCTCCCTGGCAAGCACAAGGCCCTGAGTTCAATACCCAGTTCCAAAACCAAAAAACCTAAAAACCTGTAATACAGAAATTATACGTCATTATATTGTAGGACTGGAAATCCTGGTTGTATTTCTATGGTTGTATCCTTTACCTTCCTCGGTTTGCAGTAGTCCCATTTCCATGTCGTTAATCCAACTCTTAAATGTTTGAGTGCCTCGTTATCCAAATCAGCAAATATACCCTTCAACTCTGACTGTTCTGGCACTTCTGTCAAAGTGATAGAATTTTCTTGTGAATACACAGAAAGTTCTTTGAGGATTTAGAGAAACTATGAAACTACAAGGTTAGGGCTGGGGATTTAGCTCAGTGGTTCGGTGGCCTGCCTTGTAAGCGGAAGGACCTGAGTTCAATCCCCGGTGCCACACACACACAAAAAGAAAACTACAAGGCTAATTAATGACGTTAATTCATTTATTCTTTCATCTCATTAGCATTTATTAATGTACATTTCTGTATCAGGCAGACTAAAGGGTCCAAAGAAATTTATTGCCTTCAAGTAGCACATAATCTATTATTCCTCAGTCCCACCTTGCCTTCTTTTTAGCCATCAGCAGTTAGGTTATTAAGTACTTTTTATTTTTACCAAAGTATTATTCACAGTTCTACTTATCTGCATATGGCAAACCGGAAAATGTTTTGAAAGGATACTCAGACCTATGCCAACAAGGAAGAATCCAACCACTTTTAAGTAGGTTGGTCTTTTCATTGTATGTAATCTTAAATGAAAAGTCAGACTATAGGTTGAGAAAGAGCAATATATACATAAGATCAATCATAACATTAAGCTCTGTTGCTGAAAGTGGATTACTGGGAAAGGCTGTTTAAAAACTTAATTATACCTGCAGAGATAAATGTATGTTTCCTCAATCTGTACTTCTACATTTTGCTGACCCATTCATTTCCACACAAGCTGTTAAAGCATCTCATTTGCTGAAAGTCTCTGTGTTCACGGTGGAGTGTTTCTCCACTGATGATCAAATTGAAGATACTTAAAACTTAGCAAGACTCTCCACTTACCCTAGAAAACTGGGCATTCAAATTCCATGGAAAGGGAAAAGGAGAAGTTGATCACATTCTCCATAATTTTCATACAGTAACAATCCCTTTCTATTACCTTGCTTTCCATGGGTTACTAGCGTCAACTTTTCAGGCAACATCTTTTGTCACGGCCAGAAAGTAGCTGACCTATGTGTGATGGGAGTGGCATAGGGACAGACACATGGCTCCACCTCCTTTGCTTTTAGGTGTCCTGGAGTAGTGCACAAAACTTAGGTCATGTATTCCACGTCTTGGCCTTTATTTTTTTGTTTTTTGATTGTTTGTTTTTTGAGACAGGGTCTCACTGTGTAGTTGAGACTGACCTGAACTCACTATGTAGCCCAGGTTGGTCTTGAACTCACAGCGATCCTCCTGCCTCAGCCTCCCGAGTGCTGGAATTATAGGTGTGCACCACCATGCCCGGCTTTGGCCTTTACTTTAAACCTGCCCTTCGACAGTCAGGTGATAATGATTGTATTTTATCAAAACCAGCACGTAGGTATTGTCCTATAGTTGTCTGTTCTTCCTAGGTTAAAAAAGTTTTCCTGCTATCTCAGTCCCATGAGAGTGGGTGTCATTTGTGTCTTTTCACCTGTTTTGTGAGTCAGAATTTGGGGAAGAGAAAATAATCTGAACTAAGTTTTAGGTTTTTACAATCATTGATCTCCATGATCTTCTGTAGCAAATCTGACCTTACTTTAAGAACTAGGTTCTGATTTTCTTCTCCAGTACAGGACACCAGTGTTAGGTTTATAATCTGTTAGATGGTTTCAGCATTAGAAAATCTTGGTTCCCAAAGAATCCATTTCCCTTTAGTACCTCACCTGAGGTCTTGTAGAAGATAATGTTGGTGGGGCTGGGAATTTAGCTCAGTGGTGCTGTCACCTGCCTTGCAAGTGCAAGGTCCTGAGTTCAATCCCCGGTACCAAAAAAAAAAAAATTAAGATAGTGGGAAACGAATACATATTGGAAGCCTATTTTGGCTAATCTTTGCAGATTTTGGTAATACCTACTTGTATTCCAACACTGCTTTCATTTTTTTGTTGAATATAAAGACTTAGAAGGCTATAATAATAATTCTGTAAATAATTAAAGTATGATACTTTTTCTTTTTAGAATTCTGTACTTAAACAAGACTTGTTTTTAAGTGTTGTTTAAATTTTTGAGTCAAAAAATAAAATTTAACTCAAATCTTCTGGCTACCAAGTCAAAAAACTCATGGCATAAAAAGGGCAGTATTTGTGTTCTTAATTCTTTCTAAAAGAGCTTTATGTATAATCTATAAATACAGATACATAGTCAATACTTTCCCTTGAGTTGCACAACAACATATAGCATTGTACATTACAATGAAAATTTGTAACTTAAGGGTATTATCTATATAAATACATATATACCTTTGTAACCTTTATACTGTAAATAAAAATTTGCTTTTAGACATGTATTTTTTCATTTTTAAAAGTGTTGAAATATTTTCAAACCTACAAGAATGTTTCAAAAACAATACAAAGAACTTCTGTATTACCTTCACCAAATTTTCCCACTTACTAACGTTTTCCACATTTGTTCCATTAGCATGTCTTCTCTTCTGATATGATACTCTGTTACTCTTGAATTCTCCTCTGTGTATCTTCAAAGCACAAGGACACTCCCAGCACTGCCACCATGCAGTCCCTGTCTATCAGGAAATGAACACTGGTACAACCTGCCCACCCCCTCCATAGACTCCATCAGATGGTGCCAGCTTTTCCAACAAAGCCTCCCTTTCCTTTGTGGCCTAGGATGCTATTCCAGGACCACAGGCTGCTTCTGCTGGTCGTGTCTACTCAATGTCTTCAATCCGGAAGAGTTGCTCAGTTCTGCAGTTCCGGAGAGTTGATGCAGCTCTCCATCTGCCAGATGACCCTCCGTTGGCTCCTTCTAGTATTGCCTCAGGACCGAGTCGGATCGCACATTCTTGGCAGAGTACCATGAAAGGGATGGCGTGATCTCAGGGTCTCATCCAATGCTTTTCCAAGCACTGGATGAAATTTGGCCGGTGGGAGCCCCTTGAAACTGGTTATTATGCCCTTCTGCTGTGTCCCCATCACTTTTTCTCCTGAGGCTCATTTTGTACTTTGCCTTCAGCTGTTCCTCCACAGAGCCTTGAGGTTTTCTAATGTAGGATGATATATAGAAACCAAGATCTAGCTGGACATGCTGGTCCACACCTGTAACCCCAGTTCTCCGGCAGGCTGAGGCAGGAAAATCACAACTTTAAGACCAGGCCGGGCAACCTAGGGACTTGGCAAAACCCTGCCTCAAAAAAAACCAAAATGAGCCAGGCATGGTAGTGCTCACCTGTAGTCTCATCACTCGGGAGTCTGAGGCAGAAGGATTACCACGAGTTCAAGGCTAGCCTGGGTTACATAGTGAATTCAAGGGCAGCTGAACTACATAGTGAAACCCCGTCTCAAAAAAATAAAAAAATAAAAAAATAAATGGATGTAGCTCAGTGCAAAGGACCTGGGTTCTATCACCAGTACCACACATACACACACACACACACACACACACACAGGACCAAGGGACCAACATCTGAGCGTCTGAGTGCTTATTTTTATTTGTTACCACAGAAGAAGGTAAATGCGCATGAGTATGTGCGTACACACAAATTTTTTTTTTTAAACTTGAGACAGGGTCTTGCTGGCCTTGTGACAGTGTGCATGGAAAGAACAAAGACTTTTTCTAGGAAATGATGAGTCCAGAGGCCTTGGTCACCCACTGGAATGATGGATGTCTAGGCTTTGTTGAGCCAGGTAATTCTGCTTATCTTGTCCTTTGGAGAAATATGAAGGCCTGGTCATTTCATCTTTATCTTGAGGCCTGGTCTCCAATGGATGCATCTCTGGCTATGGCTAGAATGTATTTGAACTTTGTCCTGCTCTCTTGAGCATCTAGCGCTATCTGATTGCCTATAATACTTCTAACTTAGCTGTCTATGATCCTACCTCTCCAGCTGTCTTTCTGAGCTGATTTTGTTGTTTGTTTTGGTGGTACTTTGTATTGAACCCAGAAGCACTCAACCACTGAGCTACATTCCTCATTCTATTCATTTGTTTTTATTTCATTTCTATTTTGAGGCAGGTTCTCCCTGTGTTGCCCAGGTAGAACTCAAACTTGCAGAGATTACAGGCTTGTGCTTTCGCAGGCTCACCCTCTGGTTGGCCAGCGACTCTCAAGGCTGTGTGCTAGGCTCACTTCTCACCTTGCCCTATGCTCAGGAGCTCATACACTATCTCCATTCCTACGGATGCCCATGTGGGAGTCTCCGGCCCTCATCTTCTGAGCTCCAGATGTATACACCCAAGAGACATTTTCACAGGAGCCTTTCAAAGGGACCTCAAACTCATCTTCCTCATCTCCCCTAAACCTGTATTTTTCCAGTATCCCCATCTGAGTAACAGCAGTCCAGGTGCTGAAGCCAGCAGTCATCTTGTCCCCTCCTAACCCATTCCATATCCAATCTACCTCCTTTCTTGTTTGTGTGTTTTATTTTGTTTTGTTTTGTTTTTTGAGGCAGGGTCTTGCTGTGTAGTTCAGTAGCCCAGGCTGGCCTCAAATTCATGGCGATCCTCCTGTCTTGGACTCTTGAGTGCTACTTCTGTTTTTTTATTTGTTTGTCTGGCATTTTTTTTTCTTTCTTTTTTGAGAAAGGTCTTACTATGTAGTTCAAGCTGGCCTCAAACTCAGAGCAATCTTCCTGTCGCAGCCTCCTAAGTGCTGTGATTGCAGGTGTGTACCACCACACTTCAACTTCAAATCTACTTCTAAATTCTTGACACTTGTCTTCCAGAACCTATCTCTGTGCAACTCTCTGTGGCCCTCCAGTCTTCCCTCTCTTTCTTCTGAAGTACAGCAGTAGCTTCATATTGCAAGAGCCATCCATCCCTGCCATCTGTCTTGTTGTTGTTAGCAGTACTGAGGAATGAACCCAAGACCTTCACACTGAGCTATATCTCCAACCTTTTGTTTTATTTTGATTTTTTGGTTGGTGTTATTTTGTTTGTTTGTTTGTTTGTTGTGAGATGAGGTTTCACTTTGTAGTTCAGGATGGCTTTGAACTAACTATGTAGCCTAGGCTGGCTTTGATCCTCCTGCCTCAGCCTCCCAAGTGCTAGGATTACAGGCATGCACTACCACACCTGGCTTTTTAAATTAATTAATAAATTTTTCCTGGGGGTATTGAACTTGAGTCCTTGCACTTGGGAAGCAGATGCCAGAGCCACTGAGCTAAATTCTCTAAGTCACTATGTTGCCCAATCTGGTTTGTTTGTTTGTTTTGTAGTAGGGATGGAATTCAGGACCTTGACTTTAGGAGGCAGGCACAGTGCCACTAAGCTAAATCCCTGGCCCAATCTGTGTATGAATTTGTAATCCTCCTGCCTCAGCCTCCCAGAGTGCTCAAATTACAGCAGTGTGCCACCATGCCTGGTTCCCCAGCCCTTTTTTATTTTATATTCTGAGACAGTCTTGCTAGCTTGCTTAGGCTAGGCTTGAACCTGCTATCCTCCTGCCTCAGCGTTCCAGAGTGCTGTGATCACAGGGATGCACCATTATGCCCATCACCTGCAGTCTTATATATAGTATATGAGAACATATATGTCAGGGCTAGTCATCTATTTAAAAAAGAAAAACAAAACATAACCCCAAAACTCAAAAAGTAAAGCCTTCATTAAAAAACAAAACCAAAACCAAAAGACTTTCCCATTGCTCATACAGAATCTTTACCACAGTTCTGGCCCCACCCCACCTCCCCAACATCTGTGAGCCAGCATCTGACTTTCCTCTTTAGCTATGTGAGACTTTCAGTCTCTGCGCCTGTGGCCTCTTGGGCTCTTGCACAGCTGTTAGATCAACCTGGAATGTGCTTTCCCTCATTTCTCAGCCTCCACTTAGTAGGTGCTTTCCCTTGGGCAGGTACTGGTAGAAGCTCTCACAACACTCAGGTCTTGGGCCAGCGTGGGGGTGTGCACAGGTGATTCCAGCACCCTGGAGGCTGAGGCAGGGGGATTGTTTTGAGTGCAAGGCCTTCCTGGGCTACATAGAGAGATCCTATCTCTAAACGACAACAAAAGCATGGGCCTTCTTATATGGGCCTCAACGTGCTTATTTATTTCCTGATGAACATCCTGAGACAGTAGCTCTCTGGAACTGTGACGATCATATCCCCAGAAGCCAGCATAGAGCTGAGTACATATACGGCCCCATATTGAAGGGTGATGAAAAAATGTGAACACTTTGCTGTGTAAAGCCCCCAGATTTGAAGATAAAAACACCTTCCTACTTAAAAAGTAGAGTATTAAAAAAAAAAAAAAGCCAGGGGCATTGGCACATGCCAGGGGTTCGGGAGGCTGAGGCAAGAGGATCCATGCTTGAGGCCAGCCTGGGAAATTTAGCAAGAACTTGTCTAAGAAAAAAAAGCAAGCAAAATAAAACTGCCATTAGGAGTCACTGACATCATAACAGTTTCCAGAGTCTGAGGCCTCAATGTAAGCTAGGCAGCTAGTTCATTCAGATAAAGTAGGTACAAATTATCATACCCTCCTAAACTTCAGAAAACCAAACCTCCAAGAAGTTAGGTCTAATGTACTAGCAAAATCGCCCTACCCGCCTTCTACTCCGAGCGGGGGCAGGACTTCAGGACTAAAGCGCTGCCTGCAGTGCGGGACGTGGCCGCTAGGGGCCAGCCGCGCGTCTCAGGGCGGACCGCTCTGGGCCGCGCTCCTCGCTCGTCCTTCGACTCGGCTCCGGCTGCGAGCTTCTTCCCTACCCGCTCCCAGCTCTGACCCTCTTGGATCCCAGTGCCCGACCCAGCTCCTCGGCTCCCCGGGGCCGGACGGAGGCTACCAGCAGCACCGCGGGGTGTGGAGCTGACCCAGGAGATGAAATGACAACGTCAACCCTCCAGGTACCCC
>NW_022900944.1:33374031-33394228 GCF_012274545.1 Fukomys damarensis
CGACCCCAGCTTCTTCTCCGGGCCCCAACTCCCTTTCCTCAGCCAGCGACCCTTCATTCATTCCCTGCACAGTGCGGAGAGGTGACCAGGGTGACGCCTCCCGGATGAGACGGGCCCGCCCTCCAAGTGCTGTCAGAAAACATAAACACGCTCAGATATGAGACCCGGGTTTGAAGCCCAGCCCTGCCACTCTCTAGCTTGTGACCTTGGACAGTTTTTGATCTTGGAATCTGATTTGCCTCAGCTGTAAAATGGGGCAGTGGTCGGTGTGGTTGTTATGAGGTAGCTGAGACTAATTCCGCTCTGATACTTCCTAAGTGCTCACTAAGCCATGGCAGATCAAGTAGGAGCCTGGGGGAGTCAGGAAGAAGGGTGGAGCATGGGTGGCTTTCAGAGACTGGCTGAGGGAAGAGGGATGGTCAGTCACACCAGGTGAAGTAACAGGCATGGAATAAATTGGGCTAGGAGTTAGATGGAATCCAAAGCCAGACCCCACCATCCACAAACATAACCTCTGATCTTTTACCACCATGTTAGCAAACTTCAGCCTGCAGTAAGAATGGTTTTTCCACCTGGTTCTGAGACCTGAACCCAGGGCCTTTGCACCCAGCCGCCCCCAACCCTTTTTATTTCTCATTTTTTTAGACAGTGTCTCACTTAGTCTCTGAAGTGCCTAGGCTGGAACTTACGATTCTCCTGCCTCAGCCTCCCAGTGTACTGTGAGTATAGACATGCACCACTGCGCCCAGCTTTTTACAGATTTTTAAAAACAGCTTTATTAAGATACAACTCACATACTATCTAATTCACCCATATAAAGTGTACCTTTTTTTTGTGTGTAGTTTAGGCTGGTCTCAAACTCACAGCAATTCTCTTGCCTCAGCCTCCCAAATTCTGGGATTATAGCCATGTGCCACCAGGCCCACTAAAGTGTACAGTTTAATTCTTTTAGCACAGAGTTGTACAACCATCACTACAGTTGCTTTTTAGAACATTTTCATCACCTCCCTAAAAAAATCTTTGCCATTTAGCTGTCATTCCCCAATCCTTGATCCCTCCCAACCCAACACAACCACTAATCCACTTTCTAGCTCTATAAATTTCCCTGTGCTGGGCATTTTAGGTAAATGTAATCATACATGGTCCTTCATAATTGGCTTCCTTAACATGTCATAGGCTTTTACTTTTTAAAAAATGACCGGGGAGGGGGGACACTATTTTATGACGTGAAAATAATATGAAATTCAAATTTCAGTGCTTATAAATAAAGTTTTACTGGAATAAATCCCACCTCATTTATTTACATATTATTTGCTGCTGCTTTTGTGCTATAAAGGTAGAGTTGGATAGTTGCTACAGAAATTGTACTGCCTGGCAAAACCCAAAATATTTACATGTCTGGCCCTTTATATAAGATATTTGCCAGGCCCACTGTTACTGTGCATACCTAACTACTGGGAATCAAACCCAGGGCCTTTGCACTGAGCTATGTCTCCAGCACCACCCTCCTTTTAATTTTTAATTTTAAGGCAGAGTCTCACTAAGTCACTGAGTTGCCCAGGCTGGGTTTGAACTTGCAGTCCTCCTGCTTCAGCTTCCCAGCATCCTGGGATTACAGACATGTACCGCCACACCTGGCTTGTACATCTTCGTTACCCTTTTCCTTTAGGCTCATCTTTTGCCTTATGTGTTACTAGAGATGTGTCAGGGTAGCAGTTTTATTTGTCACCTCACTCTCCTGTTAGGCAAAGCTGTTTCTCTCCACTAACACTAAGGGCTCCTGCATATGAAAAACTGTTGGTTGCCAGAAAAAATGAATAGACTCTTAGATGCGTGAATAGAGTGTTTAGAAGGGGAGAGGGAAGAAGCCAGACTCAGAAAGACAAATGTCACTGTTCTTATTATGTGGAATCTAAAAAAGATGACATGAATGTAGAAAGAAGACTGTTATTAGACAGGAGGGGGATCCTTACAGGAGGGTAATGGGATGAATATGATCACTGCATATGCGGTGAAGGCCAATATTTATAAAATTGATAGGCACTAATAATGAAAAGGGGAGGAGAGAAAAGGTGGGCATGCTCAGCTCTGTGGAGGGAGCACATTTCTCCAGTTTTAATCTGAGCCCCCACTGCAAAAGAACACACCCACGCAAGAAGCAGTTTGGTAAGCTGGGTGTAAGGGCACATACCAGTAATTCCAGCATTAGGGAGACTGGGGCAGGAGGATCCCAAGTTCAAGCCCCACCTGGGCTGCATAATGAGTACAGAGCCAGAGTGGACTACATAGTGAGACTGTCACACAGGCAAAAGAGTACAGAGGGAAAGAGTGCAAGGAACTCAGGTGTGTGTTCTGAAGAAGGGAGCCACCAGGACAGCAGCACTGTCTCTGTGTCTTCTCTGAGGGGCCACTGGGGAGAGAACAGACAGGTGAAGCTTGTGTGTAACTGATCATCCAGGGTTCAGGGGTTCTAGCTGTCCTCTGGAGGGAAAGAAGCCTGATGTAACCAACGTTTTTCCCCCTCAGTACTGGGAATTGAACCCAGGCCCTTGAGTGTGCTAGGCAAGCACTCCCCCAGCTGTGTAACAGCCCCAGCCCTTCTTACTTTTTCTTGTTTCTCCAATCGAGTGAATTCCTGGGACATCAGCCTGGCCTGCCTTGCCAGCCTCAGTTTTGCACAGGTACCCGTGTGCCTTTTTCTCAGGCACTTCTTACCTACAGGTGGGGAAGGGCTGAACAAATGCCTTGGCTGTGCCAAGAGCTGGTCGGAAGGATTTTGTTTGTTGTGGCTGCACCTGGGCCACACCAGACGGAGAAGGAGGATTCTGGGTGGGCTGTAGGCTGAGGAAGCTGTGGTTTCTAAAACCGCATGTGTAGGTGCTTCCAGTTCAGCACAGGGCACCAGCCTGCAGTCTTTATCAGACTGGCAAAGACCAGGCATACTTTTTCAGAGTTCTTAGACATTCCAGGGCACAGTTCCTCGACTGATAGCATGTATTTGCCCTTCGAATGAGCAAGCACTGTCTTGTCTGCAGCTGCTGGTGTGTGGAGGAGCCCTGAGGCTCAGCCTCCCTCCAGGTGTCAAGACGAGGACAACAGAAGCAAGCTGAGCTAGGCCAGTAGAAGAGATGAGATGCTTTAAGTCCATCTCTCTTTTATAGTACTAGGGATTGAACCCAGGGGCACTCTACCACTGAGCTACATTCTGGGACTTTTTTTTAATACTCTAAGGTGTGCATTGGCAAAAGAGCTGGGGTTGTTGCTGAGTTCAAAGGCCTTGCATTCAATCCCAGTACCATAAAAGACAGGAGAGAGAGAGAGGGTGAGATAAACTGTTAGATATCCATCTCTTGGGTAAAACGCTGGGGTCGATGAAGGACTTTCCCAGCTGGCTGGCTCTTCTCTGCCCCAGGCCAAGTGCGGTCTCTGGCCTCTTTGCCAATTGAAATAGCAATCAACTGTTTCCAGTGTTTCGCCCCACAGTTCTGGCTCTCTTTCCCTTGAGGCAGTGAAATAGAATGTGGATTCATTCACCTTGGAGACTGCCAAGCTGGGATACTAGGTCAGGGTTCTGCTGGACTCCAGGGCAAAGCTGGAGGGAGGCTACCTTGAACTGTCTGAACTCCCTGTGAAGAGGGATGGCTGTCTTTTAAAACTTCCTTTTAGCCTTTCTAGTTGATGTCAGAAAAGTAGGACAACATAATGGCCTGAGACCAATAAATCCATGGGCCACAGGCCTGGCACTGTCTCTTGTCAATCTCATCCTGGTGCTTGGGAAGCCCAGGCCTTTCTGGATCTCCTGGGAAGCACTTAGCTATTTGCCTTGCCTTTCTAGAAAGCCATTGATCTGGTGACGAAAGCTACAGAAGAGGACAAAGCCAAGAACTACGAGGAGGCGCTGCGGCTGTACCAGCATGCCGTGGAGTACTTCCTGCACGCCATCAAGTGTGAGTCACTTGGGGTCGTGGGGCTGTGCAAGAGGAGGACACCCAGGACTCACGAGGCCACTCTGTATCCCTTTTGCAGATGAGGCTCACAGCGACAAGGCCAAGGAGAGCATTCGAGCCAAGTGCGTGCAGTACCTAGACCGGGCGGAGAAGCTGAAGGATTATTTAAAAAACAAAGAGAAACACGGCAAGAAGCCAGTGAAAGAGAATCAGAGTGAGGGCAAGGGGTGAGTGTGTGGAGCACACAGCTGGGCTCCAAGCCCTCTTCGTGTGGCACTGTGATTCTTGATGCCAGGGCTGCCTTGGACTTGCATGGCACCTATTCTGTGGGAAATTCTACTCCTAAGTGAGATGCCAACAGCTGCTTTCATTGGCACTTCAAAAACTGTCTTCTCACTAGTCTGCATAGAAAAGCCTGGTGAGGGGTAACTAACCTTGGCCTTTTATAGCTCTGCTCTCAGCTCTGCCGCTGGCTTGTCTTCTGAGGGAAAAAGAGGGAGCTCTATCCCTAGCACTGCTGTAAGGAGCAGAGGGGGTGATATGACAGAGCCTCAGAAGGGAGCTAGGCACATGGTGGGCATTTAGTAAATGCCAGCTGCTGTAATCACAAAGCAGCATCCTCACTGGAGTGGCAAAAAGGTGTGGCCAAGGTCACAGAGACAGACATAATGCATCTGACCCCTGTCCCTGGCCTCTGATTCCACAGCCTCTCACCTCAGGGCTGGGCTTTGCCCACCAAGGCAAAGCCAGTGAGCTGCGCATAGGCCAGTGTCGTAGAAGCCAGGGGAGGGAGATGGGCAGCAGTTGCCTCAGTGAGGTGAGAGTTTCTCCTCAACACAGAACACACACCTGCAGTCTGATTTCCAGGTGAGAGTGTGCCAAGGAGGGGACGGGACATGCAAAAGAGTTCTGAGCACAAGTAAGTGATATCAGCATGGAAAATGGCCATTAGGATCAGAGCACATCCCCCTTTAGAGGTGTTTTGTTTTGTGTGTGTTACTGGGATTGATCCAAGGGCCTCATGCATGCTAGGGATCCAACACAATGCTAAGCAAACTTAAGGAAGAGTCTTTAGCACCGAGCTTTATCACCGACCCTTTTTAATCTGTCATTTTCAAAGTCTCTAAATTGCCCACGTTGGTGTCAAACTTAGAACTTTCCTGAGTAGTTAGAATTACAGGCCTGGCTTCCCCTTTCGTTCAGGTATGTGTATGTGCATGGTACTAGGGAATGAATCCAGGGTCTTCACACTGAGCTACCTCTCCAGCCCTAAGACGGGTTCTCACTAAGTTGCCCAGGCTAAGTTCAAAGTTGGGATCCTCCCACTTCAGCCTCCCAGAATGCTAGGATTATAGATGTGCCCATCTTTCCCCATTTAGTTTCAAACTTTACCTCTTCTCAGTCCTTTGGACTACTCTGGAGCCACAGCCATGCGATGTCTGATTTTGAGTCCATACAAAAGGTTCCTGACAGCTACGTTTGCTTGATTGGCTGCCCTTGAACTACAGCCAAAATATATTTCCCTCTTTAGCCCTCAGCAGAGGGCAGACTTCCCTACCTGAAATCCCTTAATGAAGAAACCACGATGGGTCGTGACCGTGTTTGCTGGAGGAGAGTGCGTGGCCTTGACCTGCTTACCCGTCCCTCAGCAGAGCAGAGCTGAGCTGGGAGCATTCGTCACCGAGTGCTGGTGGCAGAGCCTGGCCTCACTCAGAGCCTTCTTGCTGCAGGCTGAGGACCAGCTTGTGATCTTCTGTTTCCTCTCTCAGCAGTGATAGTGACAGTGAAGGGGATAATCCAGAGAAGAAGAAGCTGCAGGAGCAACTGATGGGTAAGAGGCCTAAGGCCATGTGACCCTGCGAGGGGCTGTGGGACGCTGTGCATTGCTTCCTGCTCATGGCCAGCTTCTGGGCTGCCTCACTTCTGCAGGTGCTGTTGTGATGGAGAAGCCCAACATACGGTGGAATGATGTGGCCGGGCTGGAGGGTGCCAAGGAGGCCCTCAAAGAAGCTGTCATTTTGCCAATTAAATTCCCACACTTGTTCACAGGTAAGAGCTGAGCCTGGAAGGTGCAGATGTAAACTCAGGCTACTGTGGGAGCCAGCATGGGGTCCACTCTGAAGTGTCCCAAAGCAGATGGCTTTGGCAACCTTGGCCCGCAGGGAGTGGGACCTTGTCTCACACATGTGCTGTCAGGAAGGGCCATGGGCCTGCTCCCCACCATCACGTGTAGCTCAGTGTTAGAGTGCTTGCCTAGCATGCACAAGGCTCAGCGTTGGATCTCCAGTCCTGAAAAAGGAAAAGAAAACATTTTTGTGACAGGAACTTTGAGGTGAGCATTCCGGGGTTGGGGATAGGCACAATGGTCAAGCAAGGTTTAGGACTGTGCTCTCAGCAGGTCCTTAGGTCCCTTCACACCTTTGCTCCTAGGATTAGCTGCTTTATAGAACTGTTTCTTACTGCGTTTACAGTGACTGAAGACCCACCCCCATCTTCTTTTTTCTTTCCCCTTTTCCCAGTCAGGAAGCTAACGTGGGTTTATTCTTTATTGCAGGCAAGCGTACCCCTTGGCGAGGGATCCTGCTCTTTGGACCCCCTGGCACAGGGAAATCCTATCTGGCCAAAGCTGTGGCAACAGAGGCCAACAACTCCACCTTCTTCTCTGTGTCCTCCTCTGATCTGATGTCTAAGTGGTTGGGGGAGAGTGAGAAGTAAGTCAGGCAGCTGTGGTGGCCCGGCTTCCCTGTCCCTTGGGGTCACCTCCCAGAAGAGCTAGGACACTAGCAAGGACAGTGAGACTAGGCCAGCTTTTTGGTTGGGACCCTGTCCTGACAGACGGGTGAACCTGGAAGGGAACCCAGGAGAGATGGAGTACTCAAGAAGGAAGGGAAAGGTGCCAGCATGTCTGCCCAGGATCTCCTGTTGAGGTACTGGATACATTTACCTGTTCCCCACACTGGATTCCATTTGTACATGAGGAAAGTGAGGATCAGAGGAGAGGAAATAACTTGTCCTGAGTCCAGAGCTGAACTGAAGTTATGCCAAGGCCTATACTTCCCCTTGGTGCAGAGCATCTGTCACCACCATTTTTCTTGAGGGAAGGGCAGGAGTGGGGGTGACTAGAACTTGGCATGTTCGGGAGTGGCCAGATCCTAAGCTGCTGTCCCCTCCCAGGCTCGTGAAGAACCTCTTTGAGCTGGCCAGGCAGCACAAGCCCTCCATCATCTTCATCGACGAGGTGGACTCCCTCTGTGGGTCTCGAAATGAAAATGAGAGCGAGGCTGCCCGGAGGATCAAAACAGAGTTCCTGGTCCAGATGCAGGGTGCGTCCCAGTCCTGGCTGCCCCCTTCAGTTATGGCTCCACCAAGCCAAGCCAGGGCATCACTGTTTTGCCATGGCGGGATTTGATTGTCCTGGGGTGGAGAAGCACCTCGAGGTGCCGTCTTGAGTCCTCAGGTGGGCTTTCACTGCAGAGGTTCCTGTGGCCCCTGCTGGGACAGGCAGCTTTGTAGTCTCTTTGCCCTGCCACATCCAGACTAGTTTAATTTCAGTCAGGACCCTGAGAGTGGTGGCACAGGGATGGCTTCAGGTGATGACGAACAAAGCCCCAGGGTCTGTCCAGCAGATTATGACCAACACTACAGTGCCCTCAGATTCTGTGTTTCCCTTCTCAGGGGTGGGGAACAACAACGATGGGACTCTGGTTCTTGGTGCCACAAACATCCCCTGGGTGTTGGATTCAGCCATTAGAAGGAGGTGAGTCTTCCCCAGCAGGGACAGGGCTGCAGTCTCCTCCCACGTGGGGCAGCCTGTGGGTGGATCCAACCCCATTCCCTGCAGTCCTCCAGGTCTGAGTGTCGAGCAGAACCCTCAGTGAAGCCAGTTTCGTAAGGGCCTTGGTGCCAGTAGTGCAGGCCTGGAACTGCATCTCATTTCAGTCTCTGTGCTCCCCCTGCCACTAACACCATTCGGTGATTCCTGCCATGTCCTTTGCTTTCTAGGTTTGAAAAGCGTATTTATATCCCATTGCCTGAGGAAGCTGCCCGTGCCCAGATGTTCCGGTTGCATCTGGGGAGCACTCCCCACAACCTCACAGATGCCAACATCCATGAGCTGGCCCGGAAGACAGAAGGCTACTCAGGTGCAGACATCAGCATCATTGTGCGGGACTCCCTCATGCAGCCTGTCAGAAAAGTCCAGTCAGCAACGCACTTCAAGAAAGTGAGTGGTGCTGGGCATAATGGTGCACTGTAGAACACTGAGGCAGGTTCACCAAGTTCAAGTCCAGCCTGGACAACTTAGGGACTTAGCAAAGCTCTGTCTCAAAAATAAAAAAGGTGTTGGGGATGTGGCCCAGGGTCAAAGCTTTGGGTTCAGTCCCCAGGACCCTCCCCAGTTCCCCAGAAAAGCTTAGTGTCATTAGAATGAGGGGTCATCAGTTTCCCTGGATTCTCAGGGGATTTATCCTGTCTCCGGAGAACCAGGGCAAAAGCCAGGGCAGAGCTGTACCTGCCCTGCCTTCCTTGCAGCTCTTCCTTGAGTGCAATTATCTCTAATTGTGAGAAAGCAGAGGACAAAGCAGTATTTTCACAACTCTGCAGCCTCAACTTCACTGTGCCTTTGGGCAGGGTGCACACCAAGAAAATGCTTGAAAAGCACAGGTCTAAAGTAGAGATTTACCGGGCATCTTGGTGCACACCTGTAATCCCAGCCCTCGGTAGGCTGAGGCAGGAGAATCACCATGAGTTTGAGGCCAGCTTGGTCTACGTAGTTAGTTCAAATCAAGGCCAGCCTGAACTGCATAGCTAGACCCTGTCTCAAAAAACCTAAATAAAGAATTGGATTCACCCACTTGTTCAGGAGATCTCTTTGTGGGGAGGAGGGTGTACTGGGAATCGAACTCAGGACCTTATGCTTGCCAGGCAGCTGCGGTGCTGCAGAGCTACATCCCAGTCCAGCAAGAGATCTTTCGTTGAGTGTCTCCTGTGGGTCCGTTATGTGCCTGGCATTGTTGTAGGCACTGAGGAGACATTAGTGACCACAGCAGAAAAAACCTCTGCCCTGTAACCTCCCTTCAGCGGGGCATGGTCTCACATGCCTATAATCCCAGCACACAAGAGGCTGAGGCAGGAGGATCATGATGAATTCAAGGCTAGCCTAGGCTACAGGGGTTGAGGACTAGCCTGAACTACACAGTTAGACCCTGTCTCAAAAAAACAAAACAAAAAACCCAGGAACCTCCCTTCATGTAAGGTGAGATAGCTAAAAGCTGCTTCCTTAGAGGATGATGACAGGGAGCCAGCACAGGGTAAGGGAGACCAGGAACTACTGAGGTTTGGAGGGCTGTGCAGGTTGCATTATTAAAAGACAGGCCATACGTTGTGGTATTCTAGGCTCGAACTGGAGAAGGTGAGGGAAGGAGCCTAGGGCTACTGGGCACATGTTTTGCCAGTACTGCAGATTTCAGAAGGAAAGCCATTTTTGCCACAGCTGCAGCTGGGTAAGTCTCGTTGGGATCCAGGAGGAGGTGAGAAGTTGAGATTCTGGAGACCAGAGGCTGGAGGGGCACCTGTCAGTGAACCTTTGAAGTCAGACTTGGAGCCACTTCGACCACTCAGCTCAGAAGTTTTGAAGGAGCCTGTCCCTCCTCCGGCCCCCAAAACCTACAACCCTACCATCCCCTCTCCAAGGTTGCCCTTAGAAATCTGATTTGTCCTGTCCTCATTACTCTGAGGGCAGCTACAGCAGCCTGTCAGACTCCTGCTAAGTTTCAAATCCTGCTTGGTTTCAGGTCTGTGGCCCTTCCCGCACCAACCCTAGCATCATGATCGATGACCTCCTGACTCCATGCTCACCAGGGGACCCAGGGGCCATAGAGATGACTTGGATGGATGTCCCTGGTGACAAACTCTTAGAGCCTGTGGTTTGCATGGTAAGTAACCAGGTGGGAGGGAGGACCGCAGAGCCAAGAAAACGGGGCCTGGTACAGGAATAAAACAGCTGTTTTCCTTCAATGTCCTGGGCTCTCATTGCTTCTTTGAGACAGGATGGCCTTTGCAGGTTTTGGGTAGCTGAGACTACTGCCAGGACAGCAGCAGTAGTGTTTACATTTTCTGTTCTTCAGCAGAAGAGTAGTCACAAAATTAGACTCTGTCATTTTTGAAGTTTGGCTTATTAGATCCAGAAAGAAGGGGTAAAGTTACATCAGCATGGCTGGATTTGATGCAGTGGCAAAGGCAGCCTCTTGCCCAAGTAGTCTGAACCTCTGTTTGCTAGTATTGCCAGTCACAGTACCCATTTTTACTGGCAGATGTCTGTGCTGGGATCACTGTGGTGGGCATACAGTTAAGGAGGGTACAGGTGAGAGTTGGGAGAATGGAGCCTGAGTTCTCTGAAATGGGAAGGCAGCTATCTGGAAATGACACGCTGACTTCAGGAAGAAAGGTCCATGCCGCATCCAGGGTCAGCAGGGCAGCTGGAGGGTGTTCTGCACAGTGTGTGTAGGGTGGCTTCAAAGGCCGGCCTCTTACCACCTGGGCAGTACAGCAGTGCAAGGGGAGACTGAGGACCTGGCCTGGCTGCTTCTCAGCCACATGCTCTTGCCTTTGCAGTCCGACATGCTCCGGTCTTTGGCCACCACCCGGCCCACGGTGAATGCAGATGACCTCCTGAAAGTGAAGAAATTCTCAGAGGACTTTGGACAGGAGAGTTAAAAGCCTCTTCACGTGGGTGAAGGTGGGAAGTAGGCTGCGGCAAATCTACGGCACTCCCTAAGTCAGTGGCCAGACAGGGCTCCAGGGCTCCCTGTAGTCACTACGGCGGCTCCTCCGCCATCCGACTGCCAGCCAGGGAGGAGGAAGGAAGGCCTCACAACACAGACTCCGCTGCTCGTTCTGCACTGGGTGGACACTGGCCCTCCCTACTTCTGCCTCCTGGATGTTTACCGACTCCTTTCCCTGCCCCTCCACCTTTTGTTTTGCCGTCCTATATTAATGCTGCTTTGATTTCTGTCTTGTTTATAAATAAAATTACCTAGAGGTGTCAAGGAGGGTGAGCAGCCAGGCCCCAGCCCCTGCTCCTCTTATGCCCAACTTCGGCCCTTGGAGAAGACTGATGAAAGTAGGAAAAGCCATTCCCTACGCTCCCGGTTTGCATCCAGGGCCCATATCTTCCTTGCAGGAGGAGGAGGAGCACAAAGCCGCTTTGATCAGAAGGCAGGCAGGCAGTCTTCACTGCTGCCTTCTCTTCCTGGGTGTAAGAACACTGAGCCTGGCCACTGCCCCGGGGCCTTGTCCTGGAGATGTCTAATAAATCCTTTCCCTTCTGAACAACTCACCTCATTTTGACTCTTGTCTGAGCCTCTTTGAAGGCCACTCTTGCTTCCAATAAGAAGACCCTGATTTTCTCCCTCCTTTCTTCAGAGTAGGAAGTAAGCAGTGCTCCCCGCTGCTGCTGTCCCTAGGCCTGACCTCCAGTCAGTTTCCTAGTGGCCTGGAATTTGGGCTAGGGATGTTTAAAAAAACTGAACAGCACTTACTCCTGTTCACATCAGAGACTGCGAACAAGGACGCCTGTGGGCCAGAGGTGGCCTGCAACTGTTTGGTCTACAGTCAACATTTAAAATCCAGATTCAAATTTCTGACTTCTTGGGGCTAGGGATTTAGCTCAGTGGTGCCACTGCCTGCCACCAAGCACAAGGTCCCAAGTTCAATCCCTGGTACCTAAAAAAATATTTTTTTTTCCTGGCTTCTGGAAGATTAGGTAATGCTGAGCCTATATCCCATGCGGCAGCCTATTGCTGCTGCTGAGTAGGGGCCACCCTGTTTTGAAATTGACTACCAACCCTGCTCAATTATGTTGCCTGCCAGGCAGCCACTGGAAACAGTGACCAAGCTCCAGAGCTGGCAGCCCTGGAAAGGCCATGTCATAAGGAGTAGATGCAACAGAGACAGTGCCATGCTCATCCTGTGCACAGATGGGACAAACAGGAAACAAAGCTTGGAGAGTGGGAAGTGGGTATTCTAGCCATTCTCTCCCTCCAAAAATCAGTCAGTTTTGTTTTATTGGGTTGAACCCAAGTGTTCATGAATGAAGTACAACTCTACCAGTTAGCTATACTATCAGCCTCAGTTCTCTCGTTTTACAAACTGAATGGGCCAGAACTGATTCCGTGGCTGGCTCTTAGATCATATTATCTTTGCACTGTGGTTTCTTTGCTCTAGTTAGGAATGGCTGCTGACATGAATTTCTGATCAACAGCTCAAAGGTTGGGCTCTAAGGCTGCTTCCCAATACTGGTAAATTAGGCCCCTCTCCAAAAAACCCACATTTTGAAGCATCAGCAGACCTGATCTCAGGGTGATACCTCTGCAGCAGTGTAGAAAGGATCTTTGTCACTCTGGTGCTCTCAGCCCGTTTGCTAGTTCTAGAATTAAAGGCCATCATCTGCCCCATGTGGGCTTCACTCCACCTAGTTGTTTTATAAATTTTACCTGTTTGAGTCAGAAGGTCCTCGTCCCCCACTTTTTTTCTTTCTCAGTACCATGTATCAAACTCAGGACCTTGCGCTTGCGAGGCAGGCATGTTGCCACTGAGCTAACCCCCACCCCTTTTTAAATCTACTTCCGCATTTCTACTGCTTAAGCACCTTGATAGGTCCCAGGGATGACAGAAACTTTAGAGCCATTATGTTCATCCTCTTGGCTCTAGATGAATGCTGACAAACACCGGCCTTTCCATTTGTCTCTTTCCATCATCAGTAGCAGGAACCACTACTAAGGCTGAACCTTCCTGGGAGTGAAGCTATGGGCTTGGGCCACCAGCACACAACTCAACATCGTCAATGATAAATCTACTAATATGGACAGAGGAATGTCCTCCTTTAAATGCAAGTCACTCTCTACCAGGGGAGTCTGTTCTGAACTGCCTGCATTAGCTTTCACTGCAGAAGTGGATTTCTGAAACTTTCCTTTAGCTCAAGATGTTGCTTTGTGTGGCTTTTGTGGCTGATGCACACTGTACCTGCTTGAGTGGAAGAGACTTTCCTTACTGGAAACGGAAGGATTTGTTGCTGATCAGCATCACAAAGATGCCACTAAGGAGGACCCCTGAAGACTAAGGAAGCATAAGAATGTGGGAAGCCACAGGACTTGTGAACACTGGCCAAATGAAAGGAGCCCCATCCAACTCCTCCATACAGACCGATTGTTTTCAGTGTTAACAAGAGCTTTCTACAAACTTCCCTGAGGGATGAGTCTCCCAACTCCTCTCCAGTTTGACTAGCTGGAACCAGTTCTGCATGGCAGCATGGACCTCTTGAGAAAGCCAGAGAGAAGGGGCCTTCCCTGGGCTGCTGTTTAAAACACCTCTCTGAGCAACTCAATGGACTTCCTACTACTTGTGTACTAGGGGTGGGGATTTAGCTCTGGCACAGTTATGAGTGGCAAGCGTGAGGTCCTGAGTTCAATCCCTGGTACCAAAAAGACAAAAAGTCAAAAAACCTACTTGTGTACTGTGATTCAGGGTGATTTTGTTTTCCCATAGCAGCTTCAGTAGCTGGAGTTGCAGCTCAGCAACAGTGTGTACTTAGCACACATGAGGCCCCAGGTTCCATCCCTAGCACCAAAAACAAAAAAACTGCTTCTCAAACCTCCATCTAAATATGGGTAAGACTTCTGGTGTTCCTTTGACAGTTCTTTAAAGCCAAACACTGTTTGGTGTGATGCTAATTTGTCTTTCAAAATAAGTGGTGACCAGCAAGCACCAGTTCGATTCCTGCCCTATGACAGGATGGGGGCTCATCACTCCCTATCACTTATCACCCCACACCTGTGCCATGGCCTCTGCCCAAGGAACAAGCCCACTACCAGCTTCCCAAGAGAGTTTGATCTTTCCCAGTTTTGGAACTGTATATGAGCCTGTTCAAATATATGGGTACTTATTTACATTAATGCTGTCATTAAGTCTTTCAACTGGGACTACATTGTCCCGTTTTACTTCCACAAGCAACTGGTGTCTAAGGCCAACCAAGGACTTTAAGGTCAGACACACAAGCAGCCCTTTGTAAAAACTCAGAAGATGGCCGATCCCAGCCTTCACTACATTTTTAAACCAAGCTTTTAGATATTTGGGGACTATGTTATCATAACTCTTGGCATGGCAACAGATTATCCAGGTCTTTTGAGATCATTTGTGTTGAGTGTGGTTATCTCCATGTCCCACTTCTCTCCACACAGAAAAGCCCACTCCTTCAGGGAGCTACTTTTCTCTTCAAGCTGTAGGCAGTATGTTATCCAGAGTTGATTTCAGGGCAAACATTTCCAGCATCTTCCTCTGGTTGGGTTCAGCATGCATTTAACAATTTATTGTTTCTCAAATCAGGGTCAACACCAGATTGAGGCCAAGATGTGCCCAGTTCAAACTGAGGTGTTTGCACCTTGGTTTTCCAGATCCTCAGTCCCAGCAGGTAAGCTTCAGTCATTCACCTCCATCCAGTGGACATTGGTAAATGTCTTGCTGTCCATTTTGTCAATGAACAGGCAGCCCTGCAAATGGTCCATCTCGTGCTGGATGATGCGGGCAGTCCAGCCACTTGCCTGCCATACCACCTGCTCTCCTCTTGGGTCCAGCCCTGCAAAGAAAGTGCCAAGCTGACTGAGGTAAGGCATGGTGAACTGCATCTTTCTCAACCTCTTTGCCGTTTCCTGTCCTGGCCATTCTTATTTACAGGAGGCAACAGCAGAAAGCTAATGTATTAACTGGGCACAATGATACATGTCAGTAATTCCAACACTTGTAAGGCTGAGTCAGGAGGATCTTAAGTTCAAGCCCAGCCTGGGGAGCTTAACTCATCATGAACCTGTCTCAAAATTAAAGGGCTGGGAATTTAGCTGAGTGGTTCTGCCACCTGCCTTGCAAGCTCAAGGTCCCAAGTTCAATCCTCAATACCAAAAAAATAAAAAATAAAAAAAAAGGCTTGAGGATGTAGTTTAGTGCAAAGGCTCTAGGTTTGATCCCCAGTACCCTTCCCAAAAGTGTATATATATCTCTATCTATCTAGTTTAGATACAGACCCAGAGAACAGCACTTGAGCTGGGGTATAGTTGAATAGTTCAGTAGAACAATGCCTACCTTGCATGTGTCAGGCCCTGCATTCCACCTCGGACACCAAAGGCGAAAAACTCTTAACTCTGCCCATTCCCAAGCATCCAACCTGTTTCTCAACTTTCATAGGTTGGTGGGCTCACTATGGGGTGGGGATGAGAGATCCTGCTAAGAGGCTTTCCTCTGAACACCCCTCCACAAGACGCTTCCCTAGTGCAGAAACTGAAAGGACACCATCGACCCCTGACCCTTTTGGACCAACTGGCTTGCTCATGAGGAACAATCATCCCAAACCCCGCAGAACACTGTACTCCACAGAACATCTATGGTCTGACAGGCATGCAAAATGTTGTCTGGGGTGGAGAAAAGGGAAGAGGAGGCGGCATCCAGGAATTGTGGCACAGATACACCTGTGTAAGCCCACCACTCTGGGAGACTCTGGAAGATCCCAAGTTCGAGCCCACCCTGGGCAATTTAGCGATGCCCTGTCTTATAATTTGGAAGGCTGAGGAAGGAGGATCGCTGCGAGTTCAAAGCCAGCCTGAACTACGTAGCGAGACCGTGTCTCAAAAAAGAAAAAGGCCGGGAATGTAGCTCATTGTGAAGGCTCTGGGTTCAATCCCCAGCACCGCCAAAGAAAAAAAAGCAAAGGCCAGGCTGGAAATGACAGCACAATCAGGGCACCTCCCAACCCGCGATCCACCTACCCCCCACCTCGTGTCTCCGTCCCTTCGGATCCTCCCCTCCCACCTATGTGGCGCCGAGAGCTCTGTGGCAACCGTTTGGAGCTCCTAGAACTCGCGGGTGTCGTCCAGCCTACCCCACCGCCCGCACCTGAAATCTGCACAGCCTGGAAGCGGGGCACGTAGGCCAGGAAGCCTGCGACGCTCTCGCAGCCCTCGGGGAAGGTGACTAGGTTTCGGTCCAGCACGCGCAAACTGGGGTTCACGAGGACGCGCAGCGGGAAGGGCTCCATCTGGCGGAGCTCGCGCAGGCGCGGCGCACAGGCCCGGAAGAGCTCTTCGGGGAGCTCCAGCGCCAGCACTTGTAGGGGCACCCCCAGCTGCGGCGCGCTCAAGCCCACGCAGCGCCGCCGCCGCATCACCTGTACCAGCCTCTGCACCAGCAGCTGCAGCTCCGGCCCCGCCAGCTGCGCCGGCTCCACCGGGCTGGCCACGACCCGATCAAATATATAATAGCACAAGAGATCTGTCCACATGCTAGAGATGCTAAGAATCCAGCTGAAGGCCTGGAGCCCATGGCAATGTCCTGTGCAAGCCCATATCAGAAAGCCAAGGAATCTGTGCTAGAAAGCCCAAGGACCAGTGCTAGAGGCTAGAGAGTCTGTGCTGGCAGGCTGAAAGGCCAGTGATAGACAAAAGATAACGCCCAAGGCAAAAGTAAAGACCAGAGCTCCTCCAAAGTGAACAGCAGCCATCGTTTATAAAGGCAAAGACCAGAGCTGAAGAGAACAGGTGAATCCAGTCCAAGGAAAAGCAGTCAGGACAAAGCTCTCCCAAGGAAAACCAGTTGAAATCCTTCCTCATTTTCCTTTAGAAACGAACTCCCTCTCGCCTTCCGGGACTCGAGCCTCCAAGCTAGGTTGTGGCCAGCAGTCAAGTTTATTGCCATTCCAGCCTCATACAAGAGCAATCGGTATTCCCACACCACATGCTGCCAGTGACCCCTCGAGCCTGCCCAGGGCGTGGCGGCCCCTGCCTTAGGAGCTGCTCCCCAGCCGGTGTGGGCTAAGGCTCCACCTCCCACATGCCCAACACTAGCTAAGGCTCAGCCTGTAGCTGCTCCCCCTCCGCCAGCTCCTGGGGCGGCTCCAAGGGCTCCCTCTCCACCACCTCACCCTCAGAGCAGGCTGCTGCTGAAGGCTCCAGGCTGGGCCCCTCAGCAGGCAGCTCTGGTGTGGGTGCCGTGAGCTCGGGCACTAGCCCCTGGTCGTCTAGAGAGAAGACCATCTCTCTCTGTGGCAGAATTAAGGCAAGAGGCTCCTGGACCATGTCGATGTTCACATGCCCAAGGTTTCCGTACTTGGAGAGCTGAGCGGGTGGAATGCCTAACAGATGGCAGGGAAAGAGAAATGGCAAAATGTTAGTAAAAGTCAATACAGCCAGGGATTTAGCTCAGGGGTTCCGCCACCTGCATTGCAAGCGCAAGGTCCCGAATTCAATCCCTGGTACCAAAAAAAAAAAAAAGTTAATATAGATGTGTGTCTCTCACACACACAGGAACAATTACATAAGGATGTGGTGGTGGCACATGCCTGTAATCCCAACATTTTAGGAGGCTGAAGCATGAGGCTCAAAAGTTTGAGTCCTGTCTGGGCAACTTGGCAAGACTGTCTTAAAAATTTTTTAAAAAGAGGGGGATGAGGGATATAGCTCAAAGGTAGAGAACCCTGGGTTCTATCCCCAGTACTGATGCATGGAGAATGTTATAAAATTGGATGGTGGTAGGCCAGGGATTTAGCTCAGTGGTGCCATACCTGCCTAACAAGTCCAAGGTCCTGAGTTTGATCCCCAGTACTGGAAAAAAAAAGTTGGATGGTGGCAGTGGTTGCACACCTCTATGTTTGCTAAAAAACAGCGGCCTATACAAATGGGTGACTTATTTACTTAAGTGAATTACATACAAGTAAAGCAGTTTTAAAAAATCTTCTCTTACTGCCGGGTGTGGTGGCACATACCTGGTATCCCAGCACTCGGGAGGCTGAGGCAGGATGATCACTGTGAGTTTGAGACCAGCCTGGGCTCCACAGTGAGTTCCAGGTCAGTCTCAACTACATAGTGAGACCCCGTCTCAAAACAACAACAACAACAACAAAAATCTCTTACCTAAAGTCTGTGCTATCTGAGCTGGTGGGAAAAGGACTTGAAGACAGCGATTTAAATAAGGAACAAGATCTTCGAGGAAAACAGTGCAGAACTGGACAAAGAGCTCTTGCTCCCCACTACTGAAGGCAGCCTCTTCCGCACGATGGAAAGCCAGGATTATTTTAGTTACCTAAAAGACAAGTGTTATGGCTTGTGTCTAGATGTGCCCCTAAAGCCTCATGCAGTCATTGCTGGGGCTTTTTCAGAGGTGACTGGATGAAATGAAATTATTTGGAGAACACCGAGATTTAATACCCATGGGGGCTGGACCAGGCCTGTGATAAATGCAGGAAAATGAAACAGCTGACTGAATTAATCGAGAAGAATATCTTGGATGAGTGTGACTCAAATAACCCTTTTAAAAAGGGTACATAAACAAGACTCAAGCGGGGGAGATGCTCTCCTGCAGGCAGAAGCAGCCATGCTGCAGGCTCCTGTGGAGGGAATCCTCTAGGAACAGAGGCTCAGTCCTGTGACCACTGCAGCACCTCAGAATGAAACCTGCCAGCCAGAATGAGCCTGAAAGGAACCCTGAGCTCCAGATGACACCACAGCCCACCAGCACCTTGACTGCAAACTTGAGCAGAGGACCCAGGGATGTTGCACCTGGCAATAGTATACTGCTTTAAACTAATGCATCTGTGGGAATTTGTTTTAAAGCAACAGAAAATCAACACACTCTGAGTCATTACCACAAGTGAGCTACTTCACAGATTTGTTGAGGTCCCATGCGGAGGCCTAATCAGAACTTTCCAACTGAAAAAAACTTCTGAAACTACCACACCTCTCCGAATCAGCAGGCACCCCTGTCATATCAACTGATTTCTTACAAGTCTGGCCACCGTTACTGGGGGTGGGCAAGGTAGTAGAAAGCCAGAGTGTGTGTGCTCACCTTGGCAAGGGCATCCTCCAAAGTCTCTGTCACGTTCTGTGCCAGGGCCACAGGGCAGCAGAGACGCAGATCATTGAAGGCAACCAGAATACTGTTGAGGAAGCAGGCAAGGGGTGGGAAGTCTAAGAGCACCATTGGCGGCTGCAGTGTGCCCGGCTGAGTAGCTGGCATGGGAGCAGGCACATTAGTGCTGCCCAGGATGGCTGGGGCCGAGATGAGGGTGTAGGAATTCATCTCATCCTGGAATTTCTCTACTGCTTCCTGAATTGCTTTCTGAAAAGTGGTAAAGGCCACCCGCTGGAAAATGGGAGCTAACTGTCCTCGGAAATCAGCCCCCACGCGGCTGAAGGACAGCCCAAAGTACATGCACTGGCCCAAGAGAGAGTCCAGGCGGCCACCTATGCCCCGGCAGAGGTCAGCCTCCAGCACCTGCAGGAACTGGGAGACTTTCTGCAGCACCCAGCCATGGAAGATGGCGATCTCATTCACTGTGTGCTCGCCCACTGCAGGGGGCAGCAAGGGGTCCTCATCGGAGAAGATGGCTCGGTACTGTGTGATGATGTCAAAGAGGTGGACACGGCAGGCCTCGATGGTTTTTGTGATATGGAAGTAGGGATCATCACTGGGGATGGCAGTCAGGATGGAGCGGAGCCAGGCATCTCGGGCCTGAAGAAATTTCACCCTCAGCTCAGCCTCAGTGAAGATGTCCATGCGCCGCAGGTAGCCAATGACACGGAGACAGGCGGGGAGCTGGATGTTGGTCCTCAGTTGCTGGATCAGCTGGCTCAGCATCAGCTGCATGGACTGGCGCACTTCATTCACAATGCCCTGAAGAGAAGGAGAGCAAGTCGCTAACCCTGGATAAAGGCAACCAACATTCCCATGGCTTCCTCACCTAGAAAGTGGATCTGGTCTCATTAAAACACTCTTGCTTAAAATGCTTAAAACCTCCAAGGATTTTCACTGCAATCAGTACAATTCCAGCTACTCACTCTGGCCTCTAGCCTTGCCTGGCTCTCCAGCTTCACCTGCTTCTAATGGTCTACACGGCTCAAAGCATTCGAGGAATCTAGGCTGTCTCTGGATCCTTTAAACATCCCAACTGCTTTTTTGTTTTCAGATGGTCCCACTATACAGCTCTAGCTGGCCTCAAACTCACAGGGATCCTCCTTCTTCAGCCTCCCCAGTGCTGGGATTGCAAGCATGTGCCACCTTGCCCAGCAAACACACCCCAATTTCTTCCTGCTTCCGCCCTCCACTTGTCCTCACTTTCTGGTTTGCTCATCTTCATGTGTCTAGCTCCTTCTCATTATTTAGGGCCCAGCTTGTTACCTCTAGAATGGCTTTTTTTTTTTTTTTTTTTTTTTTGT
>NW_022900944.1:33394439-33427833 GCF_012274545.1 Fukomys damarensis
TTTTTTTTTTTTGGTACCAGGGTTTGAACTCTGGACCTTATGCTTTTGAGGCAGGAAGCAGCACCACTGAGCTAAATCCCTGGCCCTAGAATGGCTTTTTTTAACCATGCTACCACAGGAGCCCATCTTGGTCTTTCTCCACCCCATTCCCCGGTTTATTTTCTTCAGATAATTACCACTAGCTGAAATGATCATATTATTTATTTGTCAATTATCAGACCTCCACAAAAAGGGAAGCCTCATGAAAGCCACAACTTGACCTCTGTGTCACCCCAGCATCTACATCAGTGCCTGCACATGATTAATCTGAACCTTTGAATAAGTAAATTTATGAATGAATTCATGTTTTCGGTTCAAGCCTGCTTAACTGGAAGAAAGTGATGTTAAACATGCAAAGGTTTCTACCTAAAAATTTGATAACCACCACTGAATGATTCCAAGAACACTGACGTGGCTACCTGGATGACAGGGATGGTGGAGTATTTTCTTTCTAGCCGGCGAACATAAGCTGCAAGCTCTAGGGCCTCTTCATAGTAGCTGTTCCGGACGCATGTGTCCATGAGTTGAGGAATCTCGAGAATTTCCAGGATTTCTGTGTGCCGGTTTAGAGTCAAGGTGTTCATCCGGCGGTTGGAACTGATCTCCTCAGCTTCCTTCACAAAATTCCTAGAAGCAATCAGGAAAACACTGGTACCTTACTGCCCTGCACCCAAACCACAGCCAGTCACCCAGCACTTACTGTGAAGTGGGCTCTCCGCTGAGGTTTACCTTATTTAATTTTCACAACACAGCTATTAGTGCTATTACACATGAGAAATTTTTTTTTTCTTTTTTGGCTGTATAAAGCATTGAACCCAAGACCTTTCTACTTAGTTACATCCCCAGGCCTCTCTTCCTTTATTTGAGAAATGTTCTCATTAAATCACTAAGTTGCCCAGGCTTGGCTCAAACTTGTGATCTTCCTACCTCAGCCTCCCAAACCACTGGGATTACAAGGATATGCCACTACATCAAGAGGAAACTTGTGATCCCAGAAGGTTAAGCAGCTTGTTCAAGATCACACCAGTAATAATAAACTGACAGATCTCAATCAGCTGCATGGACTGCTGCACTTTCGTGAAGTGGGACTAGTGGGACTAACTAGCTGTGGCACAGTATTAGCCTCTCTAGACTGATTCCCTCATTGGTAAAATAGTAATAGGACCCCATAAGGATGTGAGGGTAAACTGAGATGATGCATGTGAAGCATTTAATATAGGACATGATGCAAAGCAAAAGTGTCAGAGTGAGAGACCCAGGTAAAATGTTCCCTTAAAATAATTATTACCAGCCTGGTGTCGTGGCGCGTGCCTGTAATCCCAGCATTCAGGAGGCCGAGGCAGGAGGATCACTGTGAGTTCCAGACCAGCCTGGACTACATAGTGAGTTCCAAGTCAGTCTCAACTATATAGAGAGACCCTGTCTCGAAAAAACCAACCAACCAACCCACCAAACAAAAATTACTACCTGGGCATGGCTTTGCACCCCTGCAATCTCAGAATTTGAGAGGCTCAGGCAAGAGGATCATCGCAAGTTCAAGGCCAGCTTGGGCTACACAATAAGTTCAAGGCCAGCACAAACTACACAGTAAAATTGTCTCGATATAAAAACATTTTTTAAAAAGCTATTATCATTTTCATAATAAAGCACTAACTACCCTTGCCCCAAGTTCCCTCAGGTTTTAACCTATCTACTGTTCAGCCTTAGTTCGCCTGCTACTTTCCCCGTTTCTTCTCTATAGTAACTGCAAAGACCTGCTTTATGAAATCCCCTATTTTGGGTCATGGAAAGTATAAAAATCAGTGGTCAAATATTAAAGGCTCAAACTAAAAATTAAACTGGAATAATTAAAGGTAGGATGGTGGGAACAAGGAAACTGAACTGAGGATCTACAGAAAGTCTTTTTTTTTTTTTTTTTTTTTTTTTTTTTTTTTTTAACTTTTTTTTTTGAGACAGGGTCTCACAATATAGAGGAGACTGACCTGGAACTCACTATGTAGCTCAGGCTGTTCTGGAACTCACAGCGATCCTCCTGCCTCAGCCTCCCGGATTACAGGTGTGCACCACCACGCCCGGCTCTACAGTCTTTCTGATTTTTGCTATCCCTCAATAGCAGAATTTCCCTGTCAGCTTCCTATCAGTGGAAATCCTGAAGCAGATAATCTCAGGTCTGATATATATCCTTGACCTTTATAGTGTGAACTATGTTAGACTCGGTGTATGTGGAGTGGATTCTTTTTATTTAGTACAACAGCCCTAGAGACAGGGGCGAGCTCCTAGGTTCCTTTTTATTTATTTTTATCAGATCTCACTCTGTAGTTAGTGCAGGCTGGCCTCGAGCTCGGTTCAATACTCCTGCCTCGGCCTCCCGAGGGATGGGCTACATGTGTGCTACACCATGCCCAGCTAGGTTTCAATTTTGACTTGGAAACTTACTAGCGAGGTTCTCGGGCAAGTCACTAGCCTCCATGTGTCTCAGCTTCCTCATCCGTAACTCGGGGCGTACCTACCTCGAAGGCTGAGGCGACCCTTGCACACGGTATGCGCTACGTGTTAGCTATTTCTATCACCCTAAGTGATAGTTATCACAGTTAGACGCCCCTTTGCCGCTGACCACCGCACCTGCAGCTCTGCTGGAAGCTGGGCAAGCGGTCGAGCAGGCGGCCAAGTGACGCCTCCACATCGCCGAAGAGGCGGTGGATGCGCTCGGTACACTCGGCGCCACGGATGAAGGTCTTGTAGTTGGCGAAGGCCAAGTCGCGCGTCTGCTGTAGCAGCTGCGCCCGCTCCTCCGCCAGGCGCTCGGGCTCGCGCCGCAGCCGCTCCAGCCCCGAGCCGCTCAGTTCCCGGAGGTAGCGGCCCACATCAGGCCGTTCCCGCCACTGGGCCTCGGGGAAGCGGTCACGGAACAGAGACGCCAAGAGCCCTTCATCTTCCACCTCTCCGAGAGCCGCTGACGTGGCTGTCGCTGTGGCTGATGCCGCCGTTGAGGACGGGAGAGTCGCCGCCGCCGCCGCCATCTTCCCGGCAACAGCGTCACGTCCCCTCCAGACTGAAGAGGGCGCTGCCCCGCACCGAGGGCCGGAAGCAGCTGGGACAGTTCCTGTCTCTTAGGATTTCTTGTCTGGCCGGCTCTCTTTCCCCGGCGGTCCTCCCCACCAGGGGCCGCTAGCGTGAGCAGCGACCTCATTGGCGCTAGAGAGGCAGGCTTGGGGGTTGCCAAGGAGTAGCTGGAGCCCAACTTCCGCTTCCGGTCACTGAGGCACGAGGATCCGGCGTTCCGACCTAGCGGGAAGATGCGGCCTTTAACTGAAGAGGAGACCCGTGTGATGTTTGAGAAAATCGCAAAATAGTAGGAGCGCGGGGAGGACGAGGGAGTGGGGGGGGGAGTGGGCGGAAGTCGGATGTGCGGTCGAGACGAGTCAGTTCGGGCCCAGCCTCCACCCCTTTTTTGCCCTCAGCATCGGGGAGAATCTTCAGCTGCTGGTTGACAGGCCCGACGGCACCTACTGTTTTAGGCTGCACAACGACCGGGTGTACTACGTGAGGTGAGGTGGGGCAGGAAGCAGCGTGGACCGGGTGGAGGAAGCCTGGGTCCTGTCAGCCTCCCTCATTCGAATCCTTGCTGCCCGTCACCCTTTTAGTGAGAAGATGCTGAAGCTGTCCGCTAATATCTCCGGGGACAAGCTGGTGTCGCTGGGGACCTGCTTTGGAAAATTCACCAAGACCCACAAGTTTCGGCTGCACATTACGGCTCTGGATTATCTGGCACCTTATGCCAAGGTTTGTGGGGTGGTTCCCCTTTGCCACCGGGGAAGAAGTCAAGGGTGAGAAGCCGACAGCTTGAACACGGAGACCTCGACTGTGCAGGGTCCGCACAAGGGGAAGTTTCTAGGTCTTGCCGCTCGCTGTGGGGTGGGAGTGCCATGCAGCTCAGGATCAGAGCAGAAAGCAGGTGAATGGCAGTAAGGAGGGAGGATACGGGGGGGGGGGTCCAGGCAAAGTCCTCTTAAGACTCTCCGTGGAAGAATTGTAAAGCTGAGGAAACTTCATGGCGGTTCTGGTCAGGGGATGAACTGTTTTAAGGGGAAAGTGTCTACCTATCTCTCTCGCTGTCTCCCTTCTTTCTCACCAAATTCTTTTTAGAAATTAATATCACAGGACCATGTACAGAGATATAACTAAGCTTTTTTTTTTTTTTTTTTTTTTTTTTTTTTTTGTCTCTTGGGTTTTCTCTTTCTTATAGTATAAAGTGTGGATAAAGCCTGGAGCAGAACAGTCCTTCCTGTACGGCAACCATGTACTGAAATCTGGTCTGGGTCGGATCACTGAAAATACTTCTCAGTACCAGGGAGTGGTGGTGTACTCCATGGCAGACATCCCTTTGGTGAGTAGAGATGGCAGTGTTACAAAGACAAGTACTTTTTTTTTTTTTTTTCTAACCTGAAGCATATATTTTAAGTCTGTGTGCCTCAAAGACTAACTTCTCAGTGCCTTTTGAATTTCTCAAAGACAAGAACTGTATTTTTCATCTTTATTATCTCCAACCCTCAACTTGGGCTTATTGAATGACTTGAGTGAATTAGTCTTTCTTCTTTTGAATCCCAGGGTTTTGGGGTAGCAGCAAAGTCTACACAAGACTGTAGGAAAGTAGACCCCATGGCGATTGTGGTTTTTCATCAAGCAGACGTTGGGGAATACATACGGCATGAAGAGACACTGACTTAAAATGAAGTCGTCAAGAATTTAACAGCTGTGTGGAAGGGCCTAGCTTTGTTTCCTGTGTCTCTGCAGATGCTTCCATCATGTGGAATTTTGTCAACACTGTGACCTCTACAAGGACTTCTTAGTTTAATACTCTGTCACTAAAAAGTGCAGGCTGGATTCTTACTATACAGAAATGCCTCAGAAATGGTTTCAAATCTTTCTATTTGTGACTAAATAGAATACTCTTATTCTATATTTTAATGTTTTTTTTTGGTACCAGTGATTGAACTCGGGTTCATTGTGCTTGCAAGGCAGGCAGTGGAACCACTGAGCTAAATACCCAGCCCCTTTAATCATTTTTATATTTGAATCAGAGGGTTTCTTGTTCTGAATGATAGGTTCTAAATCATTGGAACCGAGGATAAGAATAGCTTATCATTGTTATCTGTGATAACATCTTGTTTTCTAGACTCATGGTAAGAATTTGCCTCTATTAGTGCCATTTTTTCACCTGTTTTTCCATACAGTAAGTGTTATAGGTGTGGAAAAAAATTTTGCATTCAAACTGTAGTTCTTCCTCCTCCCTGCTCTGTGGTGTTGGAGGAGTCATCCAACTTTAATAAGCATTTTCTTTTTCTATTAAAAACATACCTTTAACCATCAGTCTAGGGGAGTAGTTTTTAGGATCAGAAATCATGATTGTAAAGCATCTACTACAATGCATAGCAAATGGTAGGTGTTGAATAAATGGTAAGAGCTAGTTTTATATTACATATTTCTATTACTAAGTGTAGGATCTTAGTGTAATATGATTATATTGTTTTGTTTTTTACATGATATTTTTTATGGTCTTTTTTTCATGGATGGGGTGATTCCAGGCTAAAGTGCTCTTTTCATCACTTTGATTTCATAAAATGTGATTTCTCCTATGAACCCCACTTTACATTACCAGACTGAACCAAAAGCACTAGAGACCATGAAATTTTAGTTTAGCTCCTTCATCCTTCCCCATGCTTCCCTAAAGTATTTTAGAATTTACAAAACATTTTTAAAAGATATTTCACTGCCAAAAGTTTTTCAAACTACCTGTATTTTAAAACAAAGCAATTTCTTAGATATATACTATATATTATTTTTAATTCAGAAGTTTACATCTTTAAAAATAAAATGTTTTCAACTACAAAAAGGCATTCTGCTAACTCTTGTTATTCTCTCCAAGCAAATTTGATTTTGTCCCTCCTTTTTCAATTTTCCCTCCCAGGGCTTTCGATTTTCCCTTAAGTGGAATCAGTGGAGGCTAAGGGACTACTATATGATAAACAGTATTTTAATCTTATGTTTTTAACACATTTAGAATGGGGCAGTAATTTCTATGTCTTGCTGCTGGGCCTCTTTGTACAACCGGTGGATCAAGCCAGCAGGAACATGTTAATACATACTTTAGATATAGCCAGTCTGAAAACTTTTACATTTTTATGGCATTTATTGCCATTTTACCATTGTTAATAAGCACAATAAATTTAATTTTTCTAATCTTGCAAAGTTGAGTTAACCAAACCTTTAACAAAGCTGTTACTCCAGCAGATAGCCCAGATGCTATAGTCAGCTTAGCATCTTGGCTTTTTTGTGTCAGTTGTTGTTGGAACATTGAAGAGACGCTTCAAGAAATATAGCTGCAAGATCCCAGAAAGAACAATAACAAGGCTCTGGGCTGTTGACCACCAGTTCACATAGTTATAGTTTGATAGAAGAAGGAAAAAATCAGCCATCTTCCTCATCCGAGCAAAGTTGTAGAATCGCCACATATGAAAGACATTGGTCTGTACCCTTCGTGTACTCTCCTGTGGGAAGAGAAAATAAAGATGTCTGCCTACATCTGTCCTCATCTTAGCAGTCAGCACCACTAATCTACATTTAATACTATAGCAGTTGTTGAAAGTTAATATTTTGGCTGGTGATGTATCTCAGTGGTAGATTGCCTAGGTTGTGTAAGGCCCTGGATTCAGTCCCTAGCAAAGCCAAAATGACCTTTGCTTCACAAATACTAAGCAAGTGCTCTACTACTAAGATAAGCTCCTAGCCCAAAAAGTGTGTTCTTTTCTTGGTAATGGGGATTGAACCACCCAGGACCTTGCATATATTCACCAAATGCTCTACCAATGAACTACACCCTCAGCCTTTTTTTACTTTTTTTTTTTTGTTTTTTACTTTTTTATTTTGAGACAGGGTCTCACTAAGTTGCCCCGGGCTCATCTCAAATTTGGTTCCTCCTGAGGCTCCCTCTTTCACAGCCTCCCTAGTAGCTGGGATTACGACCATATGTCATAATAACAAGTTTTTGTTTTTAATAATGAAAAACTAGTGTTTACACTGGAAACCTTTTCCAGAAGATCCTAGCTTTAGACATGAATTCACTTTGTTACCCTTTAGGTGATGCCTTCTTTTTTTTTTTTTGGTATTGGGGATCAAACTCAGGTCCTTGTGCTTGCCCAGCAGGTGGCAGCACTGAGCTAAATCCCTGGCCCTAGGCGATGACTTCTGTCTGCAGGCTTTTATTATTAAAGGGACAAATAGTAAATATCTTAGGTTTTGCAGGTCCTACTGTCTCTTGCAGCTACTAAGATGTGCCATTGTAGCACAAAAGCAGCCAGAGACAGTAGATTGTCAGATGGCCATGGCTGTGTTCCAGTAAAATTTGTTTTATAAACAGGCAGTGAGCGTTTGTGCACCAAGGAAAAAGTAAAAAGATATCCCACAGAATTAGAAAAGAATATCTGCAAATATATCTGGTACGGGATTTATCCAGAACATATAAATAAAACAACTCTACATTAATTTTTTTGAGGGGAAGGTCTGAGAATCAAACCCAGGGCAGCCAGGCATCGTAGCACATGCCTGTAATCCCATCACTGGGGAGAATGGGGCAGGAAGATCATTGCAAGTTTGAGGTTACATAGTTCAGGGCTAGCCTGAATTACAAAGCAAGGCCCTGCCTTAAAAAAAACCCAGGGTGGGCTGGGGATTTAGCTCGGTGCCACCTGCCTGGCAAGCACAAGGTCCCAAGTTCGGCCCCCATACCAAAAAAAAAAAAACATACCAGGGTAAGTCCTATATCACTGACCCAAATGCCATCCCCCGCAGCCTTAGACCCAATTTTTTCTTTTTGTGGTTCAGGGAATTGAACTCGGAACCTTCCACTTGGCAAGGCAAGTAGTTGCACCCCTGAGCTAAATTCCCGGCCCTCTAAAAACCCAATTTTGAAATGGCCAAAGGATTTCAGCAGACATTTCCCACAAAGGTAAAGGTATACAAATAATAAGAACATGAAAAGATGGTTACCATTAATCGTTAGAGAAATGTAACTCACCATAAAATACCACTTCATACCCACTAGGACACCTTCAGTCAACAAATATCACAGTGTGGAGTGATTCAAACCCTCTTACACCGCTGATAGGACTCTGAAATCGTTTAGCCACTATGGAAAACAGTCTGGCAGCTCCTCAGAAAGTCAAACAGCAAATGACCCGCAATTCCACTTTTAGGAATACAGAAACAACCAACACAAGAGCTTATATACAATTATTTACAGCAGCCTTGTGATTACTGCTGTAGAAACAACCCTATGTTGTGGAAACAACAAAAATGGAAATAACAAAATGCCTATCAGCTGATGAGTGGATATATAAAAATGTTCATACAGTATAATGTTTTTCAGCCACAAGAAGGCATAAAATACTGATACTTGGGTAAACCTTAACATGCTAAGTGGAAAATACTGATTATGAAAGGCCCCATGTATAATATAATCTAAAATGTATTGAAAAGGTTAACCTATAGAAGGAAAATGGAATAGTGATTGTCAGGGCTGGAGCATCATGGGGGAATGGAGCGTGACTGTTAGGTACAGGGTTTCTTTCAGGGGTGATAAAATTACACTGGATTAGATGCTAGAAAGGCTATATAGCCATGCGAATATACTAAAAACCATTGAATTATTTGAAGTTAGTATATTGTGTGGTATATGAATTAAATCTCTCAAGAAAGAAAGAAAGAGAAAGGCAGTGGGCCGGATTTGGCTAGTGAGCTGTAATTTTCTGGGTCGTGATATGAAATAGGATGAATTCTAAGACCTTCAAGACATAAAAATTTATGAAAGGATGCTGGCTTGTTGACACACAGCTGTAATCCCAGCACTGTGGACGCTGAGGTAGAAAGATTGCAGTGAGTTCAAGGCCAGCCTGAATTACATAGACACTGTTTCAGAAAAAAAAAAAAAAAATTAAAGGATTCAAATTCCCTTGCCTGTTTGGATTTTACCCATATAAGCCCTCAAAGGATATTTCTCCCATAATTTTTAATCTTTTTAAAAATTTTTTTTGGACAGTACATGTTTATAATACACAATGATTGCATTCATGGCAGGGATTGGTACCTGTACATAACAATTTCAATCCTTTTTTTTTTCCTTTCCCCTTCCATTTTTTTTTAACCTGGGATTGAACTCAGAATCTTTTATCATCTTTTTTTTTTTTTTAATTTCCTCAGTACTGGGGATCAAACTCAGGACCTTGCACTTGCCAGGCAGGAGTGGCACCACTGAGCTACATCCCTGGCCTGAACTCAAGATCTTGTACTTGCAAGGCAGGCAGCACCACCACTGAGCTAAATCCCCAGCCCTCTTCCCTGCAATTTTTAATCTTTATCCAAATGTAAAATTAGTTCCCATGGATGTGTCTCTCTGACAAACATTACCTCAATTGCGTCTAGGGTATCATTCAGCTGTTTTCTTTGATTCTTTCTGTGGTCTATCTCAGGCCCCTCGTAGAAGACTCCAAAGTTGAGGTAGACTTGCAGAGAACTAAAGTGATTTTGATGATTTCTTAAACAAAGCTGATAGTAACCTGTAACTTAAACAAAGCTGATAGTAACCTGTAGGAATTCTTAGATCATTAGTGAACCTTTGGTCTCCCACCTACCTACTTTTCTTTCTTTTTCAGTATCTCACTATGTAGTCCAGGCTGGCTTTCAATTCAGCCTAGGCTGGCCACAAACTCGTGATGAGCCTTCTGCCTCAGCCTCCTGAGTGTTGGGATCACAGGTGTGTGGCACCACGCCCAGCTCTCCCACCCTATTTTAAGGTTTTCCCAAAGATATCTGTTCCCCAGCTTTTTTTCTGGGGGAGTTGGGGTTGATACAAGGTCTCACTACGAAGTACAGGTTAGCCTTGAAACTCACTGTGTAGCCTATGTTGGCTGTGAACTCAAAATCCTCCTCCCTCAGCCTCCAGAGTGCTGGGATTACAGGTGTGCACCACCACATCTGGCTCCCAGCTTTAAAATTGCTATTACAGGGGCCGGGGATTTAGTTTAGTGGTTCTGCCACCTGGCTTGCAAGCACAAGGACCCGAGTTCGATCCCTGGTACCTAAATAAATAAAATTGCTATTACAGCTCCTTTTTACTTAGGAAGTACAAAGATCCCTCTTTAACATGGAGGACACTGATTTTATCTGAAACTTATTTTAATAAATATCACTAATAGAGCCAGGCTCATGCCTGTAATCCTAGGACTTGGGAGGCAGAGTCAGGAGGACTGCTGCTAGTTTAAGGCCAGCCTAAACTACATAGCAAGACACTGTCTCAAAAAAACAAACAAAAGAAAACCATGTAAGTGCAAAAGAAAATAAAAACAAGTAATTATTAAAAAAAAAAAAGACTGTCTCGGGCTGGGGATTTAGCTCAGTGGTTCCAGTGCCTGCTTTGCAAGTGAAAGGACCCGAGTTCGATCCCCAGTTCCAGAAAAACAAACAAACACAAATACACTTCCTGAAAAATAAAAAGACTGTCTCAAAAAAAAAAAAATTACTAATAATATCAGTAACTTTAGTTCTGTGCTGGGTGGAAAACTATTCTCCCCCTTCCAATCTGTAATTCCCCTGTCTCTTGTTAAGGCTGTTCTGCTCCACAGATTTGTGTTGAAAATAAGATAGAATTTGCCTGCTCCTTGTACAACATTAGGGTTGGGGATTGTGTGTATGTGTGTGTTATTGAGGACTGAACCCAGGGACTGCTGAGCTATATCCACAGCTCTCTTATTATTTGAAGATAGGATCTCCTGTTTCCTGGGCTGACCTCAAACTTGTCCTCCTGCCTCAGCCTGACAGCTGGGATTACAGGTATTTGCCATTGCACCCAGCTGTGGACACCATCTTGAACTTGAAACTTGGGTGGGGTGGGGATACACCAAATAAAAGAAACTGCCCTCCTGAAATAACTGCCCACAAAACAGCCTGTCCAGTGCACTACTCATGGTTTGGTGCTCCTATTTGTGCTATTTTATTTATTTATTTATTTATTTATTGGTACCAGGGATGGAACTCACGTTCTTGAGTTTGCGAGGCAGGCGCTGGAACCACTTAGCTAAATCCTGGGCTCTATTTGTGCTATTTTAGACTGGACTGATCTTCCTTTGTGTGTATGCTTGCATGGGGTAGGGGCTAGAACAGTGTGACAGTTATTGAAAGTTAAAATGGGGCCTGGGATTTAGCTCCGCACCTGGCTCAAAAGCAAAAGGTCCTGAGTGCAATCCCCAGCATCCGAAGTTAATTAATTAATTAAAATGATTGGAAGGCACTACTGGCTGGTGGGAGCCAAAGATGCCAAACATCCATTAATTCTGAACAGATAATCCTGTACTACCCAGTGAAGGATTGTCTCATGCTTCTGCTGAGAACATCTTTAAAGAGGGCAGCTCCGACTGGTGCTGTCCTAAGTGGGGCAGGCTTTACCTGGCTGTGGGAATTTTCAAGCTGGAGAAGGGCCCTGCTGTGGGGTGTGTTTCTTACAAGGCTATGCATTTCCTTTTGTTTGAAATCTGCTTTAGTAACTGGCCTAAGTATTCTGATGACTGGAAAGAAATGCTGCCCCATAAGTTTGTTATTGAGAAGTCTGTGTTGTGGCTTGGTCTCCGTTTTAGTCACTTCCTTAGAGTCAGTTGGAGATGAGCTAAGATTGAGGAGTTAGTCACCTGAGACCCTCTCCTCAAAATGCACTTATCGGGCTGCTGCTTCAGGTTCTGCAGCGCTGTCCAGCAATACTGTGTTTGGGCACTGAAATCTCCTTCCATTTCACCATCTCTGTACAGTACTTCATTATAGCCCAAATTTCACAAAAACCTGATTATTACATTAGTCCTGGGGATGAAAACAGACCTGTCTCTTGGGTAGAGAAGTTAATCTGGCCCCAAACATCCTGGGAGGTTTCTATGAGGAAACCCTGCGGAGTATGCGCTGTGGCAGTAACGTGCCGGTCGTGTGACATCCCAAGTATCCGGTGAACCTGCCAAGACACAGTAAGGAGGGCAGAAGGCCTTGCTACATCACCAAGAAGCTAGCTAGGTGATACTTTTTTTTTTTGGTACTAGGGATTGAACTCAAGACTGCGCTCTTGAGGCAGGCGGCAGAACCACTGAGCTAAATCCCTGGCCCTTAGGTGATAAGATTGATGGCCCACAATTCTCAGCAGAGTTCTGAGTCTGGAATGATACTATCTACCCACCCACCCCTCTTGTGGGGAGTTTGGAATTGAGGAGGCCTAACACTTAACACTAACCGCATTATGGGGTAGCCACATCAACGCTCAGTATTCTGCAATGTCAGAGTCAGTACAAAAGCCCCCCGACAATCACCCAAAATGCCAAGAGCTCCTCTCCTGAGGAGGAAGACATGTCCAACCGCACAGCTGGTATGGATCAGTTGATCTGTATGCTTCTGCCTATAAAGATCTTGGCTGAACTTGCTTGGTTATTGAGCTTTCTGGTGGTGAGCCCTCAGATTTGGGCATGTGCTTACTTGGCAGCCCTCATTTATTAATAGGCATTCCATAGACATTTGTCTCTGAGCTGGATCTTGATAAGCCCAAGGTACAGTGAGCTGACTAGTAGCTACTGTGCTGATAAGATTCAGAGATAAGAAAAAGCTCTCAAATTTTAAGGGCCAAGGATTTAGCTCTGGTTCCACCACCTGCCTCACAAGTACAAGGTCTCGAGTTCGATCCCTGGTACCTAAATAAATAAATTTTAAATTACAGTGGAGTGGAGTAAGCCCAACTTAGTCTATTACTATGTAAACAAAAACTGGAAAGTTAGCAGAGTTAGAAAGATAAAGTTAACAAAGGAAGGGAACAGCCTCTGAATCACTATCCTTGGGTAGTACAGTTTAATGAAATTACTTCAATGAACAGAAAAACTTAAAACATTTATCTTCCTAAAGGAAATACTGTGGGTTTGTCTGGTTCACAGAAAAGCCTTGAGCCAGAGCATCTCTCCAATGTGCCAGAATTACCTCTAAAGATAGGAGAGCAGATGTGGCCCCCCATCCATGAAAACAGCTTTCATACAATCTCTGTGCCCATCTTCAAAGTTCTTATTTTTTTTTTATGAATTTGTACTGTGTCCATATTTAAAACAAATATTTTAAAAGTGTATCCTTTCTCTTCTCCTCAAACCCAAGTAGTTCTCATGGTTATCACTCCAGAGAGAGGTACTGTTTGTCCCATGGCTTTGAGCAAATGTCGGTAGGGCCCAGTCTGAGAGGCCAGGCCATATGTTGGAGATTCTGTTGTTGGTCCACACTTGATTCAGAGATGGGAATCACAGCGTTAACGACCAGACCTTGGTTTTGTCTAAACCTGAGTAACTTTACAAAAGGAAAAAAAAAATCCCCAAGTATGACTCTACATACCTCATAGTTGAAAAAGAAGTATCCATTTTGGTGGGCAAACTGCCAAAAGCATTCTGTGCCCCTTGGAAGGATCATGATGGCGAAGTCATGGCTATCGGCCTCATGGAAGAGCAGCTGGTTCCCAGAGCCACTTAAAGTTTCTGTCTTCTGGCTCCTAGCAGATGTCACTACATGCAGAACCACCAGCCCAGCCCCAAGGAGTAAAGGGGACATGCTGCTTTCTGTAGCCTCCTCTGCAGATGAACTACTTGCAGCCTCTGGGAAATTAAGTAGCTCAGACATCTGCGGGGCTAATCATTAACTTTGCAAATCACATGTAGGCCAATTCAGGGCCATGCATGGATATTCCATAATAGAACTGCAATGGGACCTATGCCCAACTAATAGGAAAATTTTGCTTTTACCTAAAAAACTCAGTAGCTTGGCATACCTATGGGAGGTATGGAAGCGCTCTGGGAGGCTGAGGCAGGAGGATTACCAGTTCAAGCCCAGCCTGAGCAGTTTAACAAGACCCTGTCTCAAAAAAAAAGTTTGTTTTTTTTTTTTTTGTACTGGGGATCGAACTCCAGTCCTTGCACTTGCAAGGCAGGCAGTGGAATCACTGAGCTGAATCCCCAGCCCTCACAATTTTATAATGTTGAAAAGGGCAGGAGATGTAGCTGTGTACCCAAAACAAAAAAGCTAAAAACTCAGTGGCTTACCAAACCTATTCCATGAGTGCTCAAAGGTAGAGTGTACTAATTAGGAAAAGAGATCTACATCTAGTATTTGGATTCTATTTTTCATTCTTGTTTCGGGGGGGGCCCTAAATGTCAGGTAAATTCATTTACAGCCATCTGAATATACTAACAAGTTAGCTGGGGAAATTTTTCTCATATCAAATTGATAGGTAATGCCTGTTGTGACTATAAAGTACCTGTGGCAACAACTATTTCAATAAATTTCTGCACAGTTTGGCTTAGAGCAAACCATAACATATAACTATTGCACGAAGTTTAAAGCCCCCTCCACTGACTGCCCCCCTGGTTTCTGTCAACTTCTACCTAAAACATTCATCTAAAGTTATCCATAAAAATAAATAATAATAAAAAGCTATTCAAAACCTGTTCAAACCCTCAGGCTTTTTTATTCAGCACCCACAGAGGGAAAGAAAAGCCATCTGGAACACACTTGAAGACTATTATATTGTTCAAACTCTCAATCTTTGTTCTTTCATGACATCAACGCCCACTGACTGGCAGGCACCGAGTTAAGAAGTCTCTATCTGCATCTTACATCTTATTCTCACTACAGCACTACATGGGAGGTAATGGGATCTACTGTGTCAGAGGTGAGGACAGTTAACATTCAGACTAAAGTGACTTACTTGTAGTCCCACAAGCACTTGACAGAGCTAGTGTCCTGTTATTTTTCTGTAATAGTGGGGATTGAACCCATGGCTTTCACACTAAGCTACATCCTCAGACTTTTTTTTTTTTTTCGACAGGGTTCTCACTATGTAGCCCAGGCTGTCCTCAAACTCAGTGATCCTTTTGCCTCACCCTCTCTAGTGCTGGCACTACAGGTACGCGCCACCACACCCAGAACCTCCGATCTTCTCTGAGGCAGGTTTTACTCATTGTTCCAGGCTGAGCTTGAATTTATGATCATCCTGTCTCAGCCTCCCAGTGTGCCGGGATTACAGGCATTAATCCCATTCCCAGCCTGGGGTCTCAGTCTAAACTATAAGTCTCTGAGTCCTAATGTCTAAAACATTTTTATTTCAATCAATCTTTAAATAAACAAAAAACAGGGTCTCACTATATAATTCAGAGTGGCCTTAAACTCACTATGTAGCCCAGGCTGGCCTCAAAACTCGAGGCAATCCTCCTGCCTCAGCTTCCTGAGTGCTGGAATTACACCTGTGCACCACCATGGTCGGTCCTCCTACCACAGCCTTAAAAAAGAAAAACAGGCAAATAAAAAACTGCATTAGTACAGTGGACCCTTGACTTACGAACTCAGTTCATTCTTGAGGGCTGAGTGTAACTCAAGTTGGTCAGTTGAAGGCCCAGGCTCCTGTACACAGCCTTCAAAGTCTGTCTCCTGTACACAGGCAGATCTCAGTGTCCTTAGAGAGACACCGACCCAGGATTTCTCAGTTAACCCCACACAGGAAAGGATGCTGCCATGTTCCTTCCAGCATGCTTTAAGGGTTAAATCTGTATCTGAGACCACCTGAAAGCACAAGCATCTAGCATTTGGATCGTAACTCAAGACTTTGTTCGTAAGTTAAAACTAAAATTCTGGCTATAACCCAAATTGTTTGTATGTCAGAGTGGTTGTAACTCGAAGGTCCACTTGTTATCTTCTAATCAAGAAATGCTTCTTCATTGCATCAATTCCACGTGTCACAACTAATAAGCAGAAGACAGACTTCTAAAGTGTGTTTCAGTTCCAGCCAAGGACAATGGCATCCCAGCACTTCGCAGGCTTGGTGGCCCTGCAGCTGTCTTCCTGAATGAATGCGGGAGAGCCTGGGACCTCTTGATACAGCACGACACAGGACTTCCCACTCGAGCCCACTGCCGCCGCAGTGCACTCAGAAGCAACTGCTGCAGCTAATCCGTTCGTGGGAAGTTTTACCATTCTACAGAAACCATAAGCATAGTTCTACATACACATTTCAGTTACACTGGAATAAAAATAACACTGAAGTTGTGTGAAAAAAATGTTAGTGGACCTATTCACTGTCGAGCTTGGCAAACACTGACAGGATATTTTGCTTCCCTTGATGTATCAGTTTCACCCTTCTGCCTTGAGAGAACCACCAAATGGTGTGAGTTGAGGGGAGGTCAGCATCTGGACTCAGGTCTTGTTGGGAAGGAGACTACAGCCAGGTATAAGCAAGTGGAACAGCTGGACTGAGAGGAGGCCAAGTTCTCACTTCCCTCTGGGACTTCTTGGGGGTGGCTGATGAAGAGTATCACACTTCAAAACTTGGTAGAAAATAAAGCTGTGTAAAGTTTCCAACTTGTAACTAAAGGATACATTTTAAAGCTTTAGCATAACTTTAAGCCTTGCCTTTTACTCACTCAAAAAAGAAAGTAATTCTTTTGTCCCAGAAAAAGGTGGTTATATAAGGAAGTGGACAAACTAAGAGGAAATTTCGATACTATGTTTAACAAGGCTTGCAAGGATTAGAACATCTAGTACAGTTTAACAGCAGTTTCTTGGTCGACATAGTTCAGCAGTTTGTTTAGCATTGTGCCGCTTCCATCTGAAAACGTGCTATGCTGCAACCCAACAGGTACTTACATTTGAGAGAAGCAAGACTTTAATGAAGAATGCTACAAGTATGGACAATAATTAGTTCCCATATTAAAAAAAAAGATTACAGAAAACACTTTACTGAAATTTTCTGCTAAAAAGACAGTCTTTAAGGATGTCTGAGAGAGACAGCAAGCACAACACAGTACAAAAGGAGAAGGGAATGTTGAATTCCAGTGCAAGACACTAACACAGCACAATTAGGGAATTAGGTGGAAGCAACCATTTCACAAAGAATGGAATTAGGCATTGATATTCAATCAGGATTCTTTTTTAAGCTTTAAAAGTCCAGCATAAGGAAGAAAACCAAGAAAGGAGTTAGGGGCCTGGGGTGGGATGGGGGCTAAGCTTATCTACAATCACCATTTTACCAAAAAACACACTGGTTCAACCACATGAGAAGCGGAGGTTAAACCTGCCTGTGTAGCCCAGCACACATTAAGGGCAAGTGCCAAGGTGGTCAGGTCTAGGGTTGATGTCACAAGTGGGTAAACACTTTTTAAAAGGAATCTGATTCCACAGAGACTGTTCTCTCTCTCAACTCGGGCTCAGAATAGATGAGTTCCTTTGCATTTGTGTCAGAAGGCCAGAACTTTACAAGGACCAAGTTCACTCCAGATAATGCTCATGATGCTGGTTTAACAGGTCATGGAGTAAGAAGTGGCTCCTAATAGACTCCACCATTTCTTAGAAGAAGGTTCTATAGATTATTGAAGATTTAAGATTAAGCAAATCACTAAAGGAGGGAAACACTAATGATATTCTGGCACTGTACAAGCTGTGTGCCTGTCATCTCTGCCAAGGACATGGGGCTGGCTTGGCTTTGCTTCTTAGCTCTTAGCTCCATGATCTCCAACAATGAAGTGGACCTGGGAGCTCTCCCACATGGAAGGAGGCTGCCCCAAATATTCATCCCATCTCAGCTTCTGAAACAGCAGACTATCAGGGACTATTGTTAGGAACCATGCTCCTGGGAGTTCTGTTGAAATGAAAGCCTGTTTCAGTTCATGCCAAGTTTTTTCATGGTCCGCCAACGATCCTTGATCATCACAGCTGTTCGGTTAACAAATGGGTAATTTTTAGAAATGGCAGCCCAGTTTCCTTCCCCATATTTCTGCACTCCGGCTTTGACCCATTCACTTTCTTCTACAGTCCATTTCTGCAAAAGAAAACAAAAAAGTTCACCAAAATCATCTCTATTCATAGAGCCAGGTATGGTGGTGCACGCCTGTAATCCCAGCACTCAGGAGGCTGAGGTAGGAGGATTGCTGTGAGTTTGAGACCTGTCTGGGCTACACAGTGAGTTCCAGGTCAGTCGCACTACATAGTGAAACCCTGTCTCAAAAAAAAAAAAAAAAAAAAAATCATCTCCATTCATATCTTCTCCAAAATAGTGAATCCTAGGAGAGGGCAGGGGCTAGAGAGGGGTAGAGGGCTTGTGCGAGGTCCTAGGTAGGATCCCTAACACCCCCCCAAAAAATTCTAGGAGAACAATCTCAATCTAAAAGGAGGATTTATGGTTTAAAATATGGCATAGACAGTAAACAGACACTGTGGATCTGGTCATTTTGTAATTTTCAATGTACTGCCAAATCATTCTCAACTAATAATCTCTGTTCCAAATGTCAAATTTCTACATGTTGTTCATGGTCCACAAAGTGTGTCAGGCTCTATCCTCCTAGATTTCCTCTACATAATTAATATTAACTTCACCTGTTAACAATTGGTTTCGTTTGTTTTTTGAGACAAGCGTGTACCAACACACCTGGCTTTGTTTGTTTGGAGACCGGGTCTCACTTAGTCCAAGATGGCCTTGAACTCATGGCAATCCTCCTGCCTCAGCCTCCTGAGTGCTGGGATTACAGGCATGTGCTACCATGCCCAGCAACAATCATTTCTTCAGTTGAGATCAAGAAAGATTATTATCAGTTCATAGGTAGACTGTAACTATTTTATCTCTGTCTACCTATAAAACTTACATCAGAAAAGAAAATTTAAAATTACCTGCTTCCTTGTTACACTGGCTGTACTGTCTTCACCTGTTGCTCCTGGAAAACATTAAAAATATATTTCATTCTAGAGTTTATCCTTCTCTGCACAAACTATAGGAAAATCAGGGGATTTAGCTGGGGACTTAGGTCAGTGATTCCGCCACCTGCCTTGCAAGCGCAAGGACCCAAATTCAATCCCTGGTACCAAAAAAAAAGAAAAGAAAAGAAAATAGTGTCCCAAAAGGAAAACCTGACTTAAATTTCACACACATTGAGAAGAAGTACATCACTAAAGACATTTATTTTTATGCTCTGTAAACATTAGTCATTTTATTCCATGAGAATTACATAAAGCAAAGACTTTACAAGCAAGCTTCCAGTGTACAGTTATTGGTGGATTTAGGCTCTTCAGTGAAACCATCATTTTCTAAGATTACTGAGGGATTGTTATTGTGTAACACCATGATATACATGTGTGTAAATGCTATGTATATGTATATAATTTCAGATTTACAACAGCTTGCCAACCACTCACTCTGAAATATTACACTGTTTTATGCCAAAAATGTCAAATTGTTGATCATTTTGTACAATTTGGTTTAGTTCATAATCAAAACACATAGTATTTATTGTGTCTCACTACCATGGACCACAGAGGTCTAATCAGGCTCCCTATCTTAGCCTATGGATGAGAAATGAGGTTTCTAAAAACAGCAAGATGATTTTTTTTTTTTTAAAAAAAGGGGGCTACGACAAGGTAAACAAGTATAAAATATGGGCTCCTGCAAGCAACAGGAGCCAGCTGGAAAGCCAGAGGAGGCCATGATAGTAAACATGAAATGAGCTAGCCTGTCTCTGCAGCAGCTGTCACAGTCCTAGCAATGTGTCCTAATCAATGGAGGACAATGGCTCTGGAAAAGGGTTACTTACAGGGGCAGGGTTTTTTTTGGTGGTGGTGGTAATGGGGATTGAACCCAGTGGCATTCTAACTCTGAGCTATATCCCCAACCCTTAATTCTTTTTATTTATTTATTTAGAGATAGGGTCTTGCTAAGTTGCCCAAGAGGGATGAAACCTGTGATTCTCCTGCCTCAGCCTCTAAGTGCATATTATTTTATGGGGAAACAAAAGAAAACAATAAATTATGAAGTGTATCTTACAACAGTGGAAGCTGACAAATCTGAACTGCAATGGAAGAGGCTGTTTTCTAGAACGTTTATATCTTATTGTTTCAAAATATTTAATGTCATTTTTATAGTTTTTGTTAATTGCTCCATTTTTCAAGTAATCTTGATATTGCCAACTACATTTCTGCCAATGAAGGTTATCTGTTTTTTTGGGGTTTTTTTGCGACACCTGGGATTGAACTCAGGACCTTGTGCTTGAGAGGCAGGCAGTGGCACCACTGAACTAAATCCCTGGCCCAAAGGTTATCTTTTAAGGGCAAAACTTTTGTGATTGGAAGGTGGGTCTACTGGTACACAGGCCTGTAATCCCAGCACTTAAGAGGCTGAGGCAGGAAGATTGCCATACATTTGAGGTCAGCCTGGGCTACATAGTGAGTTCAAGGCCAGCCTGAACTGCATAGTGAGACCCTGTCTCAAAAAACCAAAAAACAACAAAACTACAAAAAAAAAAAAAACCCCTTTTGGGATTGGAAAAGGATTACTATTGCTATGTTACAAAAATTTTTGGAACCCTTCAAATGAAGATTTAGCACTTAGATATTTCCATTAGAATGCCAAACATGTGGGAAATTCTAATGTAAATTCTGAGGTTTGGTATTAATTATGGAAAAACAGTCTCTTAGAAAAAACATATATATATAGCAACTGGTAAGATTGTTTTACTTATTCAAGAAATGCAAGGAATAGCACTATCTTTTCTAACTGACGGACTATAGAAGGGACATCAACTATGATTAAATATTCTAGGAGGGCCAGGGATTTAGCTCAGTGGTTCCGCTGTCCACCTTGCAAGTGCAAGACATGAGTTTGATCCCCGGCACCAAAAAAAAAAAAAAAAAAAAAAATCTAGGATTTATTACAACAAAACCAGGAACTTTGAACATTAAGTGCTGTTTTGACAGCATAAACCTCAATCCAAACAAGGTTAGGAACTTAACTACACTTTTTCTGTTCAAAGAGTTTCTGGAACATGAATGCATCGATATACTTCAGTAAGCATGAGGAAGCCAAGGAGAATCTGCTGCTGCTTACCCTGAACTTTAAACAGTTCGTCCTCTTCCATCCAAGTCTCTTTTTCTTCAACCCCATTAGAGCTGTTCCACTTGCCTTTGGATACTCTGAGGGGAGAGCAATGAGGACAAGACATGAAATAAATTCTTCCTAGTCTCCTCATAGTCTGACCTTGGCTGAGTCATAGCCTTCACTCAAGGTTTACACACAACCCCCAAATCTACTGGGCTGGCCAAGCATCTCCACACAAACATCCCCCAGGCTGTAGGACCATCCCTCAAACTCAACTAGTATATCTCCATACACCCTCGAAATCTGCTCATTGTCTTGGTTTTTTACTCACCGAAAGGCCCTGGTTTTCTTCCAGCCTAGAGGCTGTGCACTCTTCCTTTTCCTTCCCCAACAAGTTTTGTTTCTATTTCTGGATTTATTTCCTTTCTCTCCCCATACCTTATTTCAAACTCAAGTTGCTGTCCACCAGTATAATACTATCCTCTTCCTCTTACAGATCTGACTTAAAATTATCACATCACTCCTCTATGCCGTGATGATTCTCTCTGCCTAACCAATAGGCCTAAGTGCCTATGTGGCCAGCTACCCCAGGCAGTTTCCTACCAAGGGCCCCATTCATCCGTACCCACAGCAAGCTAGATTGCTCTACTCCTCCTAGAAGCTATGTACCTTCCTGCCTCTCCAAATCCTGTTCCCTCCACATAATAGTCCCTTCCTGCTCAGTGAACTGCTAGCCATCTTTGAAGGCTACTATTTGCTATGACACCTCCTCCAAGTACTGACCCCAACAGATACTGAAGCCCCTCTTCTTTTGCCTCACAACACAGTGCTTTTTTACAATGGGCTCCTAAACACAAGCTCCTTGAAGGCAGGGGCCGTATCTTCATTCGTCCATCCCAAACATCCCACAGAGTAGCACATGAGCTGGAGATATGGTAGCTAAAGTAACACTGAGATTACCGAATTATACCATTAAAGATTAATGAGCAAACAATCATTCCATTAAACATAAAACTTTAAGAGGGCCAGGGATTTAGTTCAGTGGTTCTGCTGCCTGCCTTACAAGTACAAGGTCCCGAGTTTAATCCCGGTACCAAAAAAAAAAAAAATCGCAAAACATAAAACGTTAAGTACTTCAGTCTAGCCACAAACAAAATTTCCCAGAGCTGAAAAACACCCCAAACCCAAATTATTAAATGAAAATTACAGTCCACTTCTGCTAATCAACTTTAACTGTGTTTACTCCATTAGTGATACAACTGCCTTGGGAATAGAACAAAGCACAAATCTGACCTTAAAAGTATTATCTTCAAAATAAACAGGGAAACTAAGTTTTGAAGAATTTACACAGATAAAAATGACCCGTTAAAAAAAAATGACCTGTAAAAGTTGACAAGAACAGTAGAAGAAAAACTTCTGTCTTCTTCCCTATGAAAATAAAACATTAAAAAAAAAAAAAACTCTGGTATTCTGCAAATAGTAATGAAAGCAATTTGGTTAGTAAGTACGTGGGCTTGAAAAAAACATCCCTTGAGTTTACTTTCTAAAGAATTACCTAACCAAGTGTCCAAAACAAATGACAGACTCTTTACTCTGTATTTGAACCCTGTCCTCTATATTATCTGGAAATAATATCCTTGAGACAAAAAAAAAATTTTTTTGTTTTTTTTTTTTTGTACTAGAGATCAAACCCGGGTCCTTGCGCTTGCGAAGCAGGCTCCGGAACCACTGAGCTAGAAGATCCCTGGCCTGAGACAAAATTTTAAAAGAAATTATGAGGTGTTTCCTATTTAGGAGATCAGTGCTAGTTACTATTTAAAAATAAAAGTCAGAATGGTTACAGTTAGTTTTCTATCTACTTATTTCAGTCAGGTATAAAGGTTCCTTGCTGGCTCATCATTTCCCCTGAGGAGCTGTTCTCTCCCCAAAGTCTTCGCAGGTCTTGGTGGTACCCACACCCACACTTACATAATCACCTATGCACATGTTTTAATAGTTCCTGATGGGGCCCAGGAATTCTGATCACGGTGTCACACACTGCCTGCCTCCATTCACTTCTCATGCTTTATGGAAGGGGCTGAGATTGGGTGTTCCTGTTAAATGGCTGTGTGGCCCTGGGCAAGTAGATCCACTTCGCGTCCTTGTGTTCATCACTGACAAAGTTACAACTTGGGCACTGATTTGCAGGGACTCACAAACTAGTCTGTGACTGTGGGTTTTGTTCTTGAGGCTCGGGCTGAGAACAACATTTATATTTTTTAAGTGTTGTAAGAAAATAGAAATGTGACAGAGAACTTACGTGGCCCACCACACCTAAAGTGTTAACCTCTGCTGGCCTTTTAGTTTTGGGTGTCATCCCTTAAGATCAGTGAGTCAAGAAACTTCTCTTTTAGTTAGTAACTGCCTAGTAATAAGCACTGGCTATGTGGAAGGTGCTGTGGAAGCTACAAATATCTAGGCAGCATGGCTCTGCCCCCTAGGTGATCTTCCTTAACCCTGCTTCTCCTCCTGCCTCCTCCACCCCAGCTTGCTCAGACCTCCCTCCCATGCCTGTTCATAGGCCCTCAGTGGTATCTTACCAGGCCTCCCAATCAGCTAATTGTCTGGGGCATAGTTAGGAAAGCAGATTACAGAGCACTCTCATGCCTCTTCTAATTCAGTGGTCAGGACTCTGGGAATACAGTTTTTAAGCTTTCCACAGGTGACCTGAAGCTCAGTGTGAGAAACTGCCTGACAAGATCAGGCCCATCTACCCTACTTTTCTCCCTCGCTACCATGCGCTGTGTCCTTCCACCTTAGTTACTACAGGGAACATTTTGGAGCATACCAAGCTATTCCACACCCATCTGTAGGGAGTTCCTTCTGCCTAGAATGCTACATCCCCCAGTATACATATCTCCTTCAAGGCCAGCTCAATGTTTGCTCCTCTGCAAAATTTGCTCCACCTAAAACTTTGCTGAACAGGCTCAGCACTTCTTCCCCTGAGCATCCAGGGAACCTCATACAGACGTCCTTTCGAAGTAGGGATCACTGGATCTCTTTTTTTCTGTAAAGAGCCAGGTAGTATTTTCAAGCGTTGCAAGCCTTGCTGTCTCTGTCACAACTACTCATGTTCAGAGGACCCAAAGCAGCCATGTACAGTCTGTAATTGATGGGTGTTGACTGTCCATTAAAACTTTATTCATAGAAACAGGTAGCAGGTAGATTTAGCCCAACGGCCAATTTACAATCCCTGCTGTACAGTACCCATCATACTTTGTACCCTTGACATAAGGGAGAGATGAGTTCTTTCAAAACTTTCATGAATCTGTCCATTTACAAAACACCATAATCTGGTCCTCTCATTTCCTCCTGTTCATGAGGTTGAAACCTACACTTCACAGGCTTCTATGAGGAGTAAAAGGGTCGTCAGAACAATGTGTATGGAGCTGACATCAGCTATAAGCATTTGCCAGCCAGTGACTCTCTTGCAAACGCAAGTAGTGATGCACCTAGCACAATGCATGCCAGCTCCCAGACAACTACGCCACATGGCAATGGGAGAGATGGCATTGGCCAGGGGAGATCAGGGAGGTGGATCACTTACAGCAGGGGTGACCAGAGAGGAGTTCAACAAGAAGGCCGTTCTAAGAGATGCAACGTGGTATATGTAACATAGGCTCTAGGCTTGTGTCAGACCAACCTGGCTTTTAAAGCCCCAAAGTGGTAGAGAAAAGGGAAAACAAAACAAAAAAATTCAAGATACATAATGTATAGGTACAAATTCTATATGATGAATGTTATTTTATATATAAAACGCACCATTAAATTTAATTTTTTAAAAAAAGGATCCAATCTGGGGGAAAAAAAACCCCAAAGTGCTTCTGTGCCACCTCTAGCTGTGTGATTTCAGACAAGCTAGTAACTTTTATGAGCTTCCCTCATCTATACAGTGGGGCTAACATACCACCTCAAGTGAGGGCCGTAAGACTTGGTGAGATAATACATCAAAGTATCTGTCCCCACAAAGCCTTAACTGCTTCTCTTCCCTTCGAAGGATGAATGGGATTTTGATAATGATGGAGGCATGAGAGTCCTCTGCTGGGCCTGTGAGGAAGCAAAGTACAATGGCAAAAACACACACACTGTGTTCTTGGGCTGGGGATTTAGCTCAGTGGCACCATGCCTGCCTTGCAAGCACAAGGTCTGAGCTCGATCCCTGGTACAAAGAACAAAAAAACCCACAGTATGTTCTGGAGAGAGCAAGCTGACCTGTTTGTAGGGAGGATGGATCCACAATAGGGCACAAAGGCAGCAAAACTCAAAAGCCAAGTAAGGAGTCCTGATGGAAAGGAAATTTAAGTACTCTAACCACTGCCCCAGCACACCTAGCAGAATTTGGAAGATCAGTGCAAATATTCAGTGAATTTGGTAAGTCTCAAATGCTCGTAAAAGGAACAAAACTATGCATGTTCACTAATCTCTTTTAAAGATCAAATTATAGTGTGGCCAATTCAAATAAATTATCTTTTAACAAATAAAACTATTATTAAGTAGTCAAGGCACTCAGATATTTGCTAAAAATGAAAGCAGCGATGGGAGGAGGCTCAGAAACCTGCCACCTCACTCACTCCCTAGTGCAATGCTGGGCAGCCTACACGTGTGTGGCTGCAGAACTGGCAGGGAGGGCTACGTTGTCACTCTGCTCCCGAGTCACATTCTATCAGTCTGAGCAAGACTTGGTGGTGAATAACTTAGCTGAAAGTTACTTCATTCACGGAAGTAATACTAGGCCCAACCAGGACCGCCAACCAGCCCCAAAAGTGCTACAAAGAAGGTCTTCATACTTGGGATTCTTCTCCCCTGGGTGGGGTTGGTTGAGAGCACTGGACTTGGATGCAACCTCCGGGGAGGAGCTGAGGCCTGTGTTGGGCTCAGTACTCTGGCTGTCCTCCTCCAAAATCAATCTGCTTATTGTCATGCGCTTGTTCTTGGGCTGCAGTTCTGAGCTGCCCTCACCCTCAGCAGGGGCTGAATTTTCATTTTCATCTTTTCTGGGTCTCTTGGTTTTGAGGGCTGGTGATGATAGGGACGCTTGATTAGGAAGTACCAGATCTTTCTGGTCCAGTTTTAAGAAGGCCGCCTCGGAATCCTGGGCACCGGAGAGAGCCTTGAAAGCTGCCTTCAGAGTCCTAATTCCAATGGTAGTTGGAGTATTCTGTAGTGGCCTGCAAACATGGCAAACACACAAGGATCAGTTTCACCACTGCAGATTCTCGCCGGAGTAGGCACAACCTTTTCAGAATATAAGGCTACTACAAGTTCACCTGAGCAACCAGCTGATAACCCAACAATCTCACCGCTATGAAGTCTAGACTCTTCCTCTAGCCACCCTAGTCCAACCCTCATGTGAGAAAAGTAACTAACTGGTTTCCATTCATGATATACAGTACTTCTTGACAATTTTCCAAGGCAGGCATGGTGGCACCTGATCTTGGAGCACAGAGGGAATGCCTTTGACCAAAAGTTCATTTATCATTTGGGACAGCTGGTATCGGGACAGGGGCAAACCATAGGTCTCCAGGATTAACCCAGCTGGCAGATGTAAACCCATGTGAGTTTTTTGTTTTTTAAAAAAACAGACTGTCAGCTAGGTGTGATGGCATACGCCTCTTGCCTCAGCACTCGGAGATGAGACAGAGCTGAGTCCAGCCAGGGTAATTTAGTAAAGATCTTCTCTCAAAACATTAAAAGAAAAAAAAAAAAAAAGTGGCTGGGGATTTAGCTCAGTGGCGCCTTGCCTGTCTCACAAATACAAGGTCCTGAGTTTGATGCCCAATACAAAATATTTTTAAAAAGCAATAATCGGGCTGGGGATTTAGCTCAGTGGTTCTGCCGCCTGCCTTGCAAGCACAAGGTCCTGAGTTCAATCCCTGGTACCAAAAAAAAAAAAAAAAAATTGCAGTAATCACCAGCAGCTGAAAAGCACACTTTCTTTCCTTCCCAGTTTTATGCTCTTGATTGTTTTCTCCTAGGGTCCCCTGTATCCCCCTATTTTCTACCAGTCTATTATTTTTTTTGGATATGGTTTAATGTCCCCCAGGGATTCATCCATATAAATTTAACCCCCATTAGACGGTATCAAGAGTAGAAACTTAGGCCGGGGATTTAGCTCAGTGGTTCCTCACCTGCCTTGCAAGCACAGGACCAAAGTTCAATCCCTGGTACCAAAAAATAAAAATAAAAAAGAATAGAAACTTAATCCAACTGTGGTGGTTAGAGGGAGGGTTTTTGGAAGGTGATTAGGATTAGATAAAGCCATTAGGGTAGAGCCCCATGACTAAGTATTGGCAGCTTCCTGAAAGAGAGAGAGAGAGAGAGACAGACAGACAGACAAGAGACAGAGACTGATTAAAGGACAAAATATCCACATGAGCTCTCTGTCTGCTGCTATGTGCTGCAGACCCTGACAACAAGAAAGCCATCACCTGAAGTGGGCACTCAAATCCCCAGAACTGTGAGCTAAATAAACCTCTTTCTTTACAAAACTGCTTCAGGTATACAGGACAGTAACACAAACTGGACCAATATGCAGGCCCTCAGAGACATCTAAACTGGTAACTCCTGCATTAGCTGCTAGACTTGGGATTTCAACTCACATCCGACTATTGCCTCCTGACTATTTTACAAAGTAGGTATACACAGGGTACGGGTGAGGCAAAGAGAAAAATGAACACAGAACCTTTGAGGAGATAACCAGGAACTTCTTCGGTTGGGGATACCAGACTCCTATTTCCTCAGGGTGTCCTGTCTGTATCCCACAGTGCCATGTACAAGGAACCCAGTAACATACAAGTAGGTCAAATTGCAGAGCTCCTGCTCAGTGTTTCCCCCAACATTGCAAAAGGGGTCCCTCTCACCTTGCAGGCTCTCTGAGTGGCTTCTCCACAGGCTCCGGTGCTGGCTGCTTATCTTCCTTTACTGTACTTGAGGCCGCAGACTCAGATTTCAAAGCCTTTTTGGCCATCTGGGAAAGAATGGATGTCATCAGGAAAATGAAGCCACAAAATTGCATTTACTATCTGCTTCTTTCACTGTAAACATATTATATAAATCAAACTGAGGCATAAACGGAAAGACATAAAATGGGCACACCTAATGAGAGCCATCTCATTTTTTTTTCCATTTTCCTTGTGGTAGTGAGGATTGAGCCCAGGGCCTTTGCACTGAGCTACATGTTTTTTGTTTGTTTTTTTCTTGACAGAAGGTCTAGCTGAGTTGCTAAGCTCCCAGACTGGGATCACACTTGCAATCCTCCTGCTTCTGCTCTCCAGAGTGCTGGGACTATAGGTGTGCACCATCACAGTCCACTTCAAACTTCTTCCTTCTTTCCTGCCCCAAAGAACAGTAAGCAACCCTTCCAAAAATGGTTCAGTGATCTACCTAAAGAACTTAGAGAATCACAAGTTAAGAGTCCATCCAGTCTTGGCAATTTAGCAAGAAGTATCTCAAAATAAAAAAGTGGGCTGTGGGTGTAATTTAGTGCAAAGGCCCTGGGTTCAGTCCCCAGTACCACAAAACAAAAAATAAACCTCAACTGAAGTGGTCAATACTCTTTACACTGCAGAACTCTAATCTTTCAGGCACCAAATAGTGACTTTACTCCACCTATCCCCTCTTCTGTCCTTCCAACCTCAGCCCTAATCCAGTTTCTGACTCCCAAGTACACCACTGGCATTATGCAGAAGAGTCAAAATTCTTTTCCAAATTTAGGACAACTTCGAGGTGTGGTGGCACATGCTTTTAATCCTACCCTTGGGAGGCTGAGGCAGGAGGACTGCCAAGAGTTTGAGGATAACCTGGACTACATAGTAAGTTCAAAGCCAGCCTGAACTACATAGTGAGACCCTGTCTCAAAGAAAACCAAAATAAACAAAAAACAAAAGCCAAATATAGGATGACTAATAAATGGTTTTTGTGTTTTGAGGTGATGGGGATCAAACCCAGGTCCTCATGCACACTAGTCAAAAGTTCCATCACTGAGCTAAATCCTCGGTCCACTAGGAAATATCTGTGTTAATGATTTTCAGTTTGTATACAGATTTTGTTTGACTTTGAGACAAGGTCTCACTATGCCCAGGCCAGCCTTGGACTTTCTATTTGGTCCAGGCGGAGCTGCTTAGCCTCCCAAGGCCTAGGATTATAGGCATGTACCACACCATGCCCAGCTGAGAATTTTTTTATCACTATTATTTCCCCAAATATATTTTGCCTTAACAATCCTTACCTATGCCACAAATTAAGCCTGGGGTAGGCTATTCTTGCTCTAATTTTGTTCATCTGTTTTCTTCTGACTTAAGTTTACTATGTTTTCCAGTCAGTGCAGTATCTTTCAGTTTCAGATACAGGTAATCTGTAATGTGTGGGTTTTTTGTTTTTTTTCGTACTGGGGATCGAACTCAGGACCTTGTTTGTGAGGCAGGTGGCAGAACCACTGAGCGAAATGCCTGGCCCAATGTGTGGTGTTTTGAGGCTGACAGTTCTACCCTCACATACAGTGGGAAGACTTTTTCCAGTTACCTGGAATGCAAAGGAATGGAACACACCTAGATCATGCTCCAGCACCCTAACACTTGCTCCCTGAATATCATGAAACTACCTGACCTGCAAGTAATTTGTGATGTCAAATGACAGCTAGGATCAATCACTGCCACTATCCTAATGTGGGCCTAACATATCTACTGTTACAATACAGGCTACGTTCAATGTTCTCAAGATTGAAACAAAAAGCCAAAAGCCTCTCACTCAGTGTTCCCTGCGTTCTAAGTCTACCCAAGGCTGTTCTGCTTCTCGCTGCTTCCATTTGCTGGGTACGTTTGATTTAATTAAAGATCATCTTAATTTGGCCCCTCATGACTAGCACACTTCTAGTCACATCTTTCTCCTCATCATGCCTTTTCCCTTTCAAATAATTCTGTCATGCTACATCTTCCAATTTACATTCCTTCTGAACTTAGCTTAGATGTCATCTCCTGTGGGAACTACTATGGATTGTAAGTGATTTAACTTATAAGATTTAGCCACAAAAGGGTAATCTCATATAAAGAAGGTGAAAATGCACCAGGTGTGGTGGTCTGTGCCTAAAATTCCAGCACTTGATGAAACTGAGTTAGAATCTCCAGTTCAAGTTCGGCCTGGGCAACTTAGCAAGACTCAGTCTAAATAAATAAACAAACAGCAAAGGGCTGGGAATGTAGCTTAGTGTGAAGGATGTATTCAATCCCCAGTGCTGCAAAAATAAAACAAAACAAAAAACCAGAAGATAAAAATGGGAGTTGAGAGAGATCAGGTGTGCTCTTTTTGTCTATCACTGCTTTGGCATTTTGTTTCGTTTCGTTTTTGAGACAGCATCTTGTTATATAGTTCAGGCTGGCCTCAAATTTCAGGCAATCCTACCTCAGCCTCCTGAGTGCCACGATTAGAAGTGTGCACCACCACGCCTAGCTGGTTTGGCATTTTTAAGGCATTTAGTTAAGGAAGTGAGTGCATATAATTCAGTCTTTTACACCTACTAATATTTTTCACTTTTTTTCTTTTGTGTATGTGCACGTAGGCAGTACAGGGGATTAAATCCAAAGCTTCTGACACACAAAGCAAATGCTCTGCCACTGAGCTACCCTTAGCCCCACTTCTTATTTTCCAATTCCCTGTGCAGCCTCAAGGGCACTTCACAGCTGTCGGGACAGAACACAGGCCAAGGCCCACCGTGAGGAGGTAGGGCTCTGTGTCGTCCAGGTGGCTCTCCAAGAAGCGCAGCATCTTCTGCTGGAAGGTCTCATAGGAGAAGTTCTGGATAACAGGGTGGGCCAAGTTCTTTTCTCGGATGATGTTCAGGAGATCACTTCTCAGCTTCTACAGAGAGAATCAGTATTTGCAACATGAGAAAGAATAGGAGAATGCTAGTTAAATTCAGCAAGGAGTTGAAACACTATCAGAACTTTTGCAACATTGTCAATGAAAATCACTGGCCCACATTGAGAGGGAAGTTTAACAGAGGACTGGTCAAAGAATTATGGGTCAGCCACAGGGAGTTAAAAAGTGATAAAGAAGGCCGGGCGTGGTGGCTCACGCCTGTAATCCCAGCACTCGGGAGGCTGAGGCAGGAGAATTGCTGAGTTCGAGACCAGCCTGAGCTACATAGTGAGTTCCAGGTCAGTCTCAACTACATAGTGAGACCCTGTCTCAAAAAAACAAAGAACAAAAAACAAACAAAAAAAAATGATAAAGAAGATCCTTATGTACTAATAGAACTCAAAGATACAATATTAAGTGGAAAAGAAGCACAAAGTGTTCAAATCAGAGCATAAATTATGTTCTCACACATGTGGATGCAACAACAGGCAAGATGGATGGTGTCTGTCTTCCCTCCCTCCCTCCCTCCCTCTCTCTCTCTCCCTCTCTCTCTCTCTAGGCAGGCAGTGGAACCACTGAGTTAAATCCCCAGCCCATGTATCTGTATTTTAAAAACTTACCTGCTTCCATACATATGTCTCTGAAAGGATCAAAAAATTATTCAGTTACCTCTGAGGGGGACAAGATGTCAGTTGTAAAAGATAAGAGAATTTTCACTAAAAATTCTTTTGTTATGCCTTCTGAATTTTGTATTATGTACAAATACTACCTCCTTAAAAATAATTTATAAAGAAAAAAAATAAAAGCAGGGAACCAAGAGTTTTTAACATTAGGAAACTGATGTTAAATCCCCAGCAAAGCAGTCTTCTCAAGTCTGTGGGATTAGCAGTTTTAAAATTTACAAAACTTGTCAGCTCAGTATCTCATGCCAATTGCTTAAATAAATCTATCACAAATCAGACAAAAGTGAATCAAGTAAATAAGTTTATATAAATCTGTGCAATAAAAAATAAATTTTGCTGGGCACGGTGGCATATGCCTGTAATCCCAGCTACTTAGGAGGGTGACACAGGAAGATCACAAGTTGGGCAACTGAGCAAGATCCTGTCTCAAAATAAAAAAATTAAAAGTATTGGGGCTGTAGCTCAGTAGATTGCCCCTGGGTTCCAATCTCCAGTAACAAAATAAAGAAATAATTACACACATTGAAGATAACTTCAGTTATCTTGGATATAAGAGAAAACAGGCTAAAGATGTTATTTATTTACTGCAGTGCTAGGGATCAAACTCAGGGCCTCATTCATCCTAGGCAAGCACTCTACCACTAACCACTTTCCAGCCCACAATGCTGCATATTTAAGTGTAATTAGATAATATTCCTGAAAAAGACCTTTTCCCTACTGTTCCACAAAGGCAATGAGATGGATTTAAATCATGGAAGCAAAAACATTTCAAATTTACCTGAGTTGAAGGGTCCTTGGACATATGCTTTTTCAAAATTTTTGAAGCCTTTTCAAATTCTTTGTTTTTGATACAAATAATGACAGCCTAAAAAGGGGGGAAATTTTTTTTTACTTTCATAATGATAATTATAATCAGAATATCAGATATCAAAATAAACTCCATTAAAAAGTAAAGCCGAGTCTTATATCTACCCAAAACCTTTTTCACATTATATCAAATTCCTGTACTACTTAAAAACCAATTGCATTATGAACTTATAAGCTATATCTTTCAGCTTGTGAGGTAGTAGCTTTGTAACATTACTATGGATTTTTTTTAAAAGGCTGACAGCAAACTCAGATCCCCCGGATTACAGACCATTTAGTCAACTTTACCAGGACCACCTAAGGAAAGACAAAATGGACAGAAGTCAATTCTAGATCTGAAAAAATTGGGTTCCAAGTGCATCCACTATGGAAATCAATATGGAGATACCTCAAAGAGCTTGGACTGGAGGTTCCATTTGACCCAGCCATCCCTCTGCTGGGTATCTTTCCAAGAGAACTAAAAGAATCATATCACAGAGAAGTATGTGCACCCATGTTTATAGCAGCATAGTTTGTAATAGCTAAATCTTGGAAACAGCCTATTTGCCCATCCGTTGGAAACTGGATAAAGAAGTTGTGGTTTTTCTATAAAATGGAATATTACTCAGCCATAAAGAACGAGAAAATAGATTCATTCATAGGAAAATGGATACATATTGAAGATATACTCCTAAGTGAAATAAATAAGTCACACATGTGTAAATACTGAATAGTTTCCCTGGTGTAAATAATCTGCAACAATGCATAAGATTCTAATAAGATTACTGACATTTAGAAATGGGAAGAAAGGAGCTAAAGGTGTAGGGAAGGTGGGATGGGTAGGGGAAGAGTAAAAAGGGAAAAGAAAAAAATGTGAGAGAATGAAAAGATGAAAATAAAGTGTTTGTAGATGGGGAGGGGAGGAGGGGGTGAAGGGAGGGCAGAGGTAAGGGGAAAAAATGAGAATCAAGACTTG
>NW_022900944.1:33427910-33429555 GCF_012274545.1 Fukomys damarensis
AATGCATAAGATTCTAATAAGATTACTGACATTTAGAAATGGGAAGAAAGGAGCTAAAGGTGTAGGGAAGGTGGGATGGGTAGGGGAAGAGTAAAAAGGGAAAAGAAAAAAATGTGAGAGAATGAAAAGATGAAAATAAAGTGTTTGTAGATGGGGAGGGGAGGAGGGGGTGAAGGGAGGGCAGAGGTAAGGGGAAAAAAATGAGAATCAAGACTTGTCATGTAAAGGTACATGATCCCAACAATGAATGTAACTGTACTGTATCCCTAAAATGTACCAATAAACTCAATTAAAGCTGAAAAAAAAATTGGGTTCCATTCTTTTTGGATGTGAGAATTTTGAAATAAAACAGTAGAGGATTGGGGAGGCAGGATACACTATGGGGAAGAAAAAAACAAACAAGTGAGGAGCTGACCAGTTCTGCTAGGTCCATTCGGGAAAGGCCTGAGGCCTGTTCTGTAGAAAGAGCAGGCCGCTTAGACCAGATGCCAGCTGGCAGGTTTGAAGTGTGTAGGCAATTAATGAGAACAAACCCAGCGCATCCACAAGCAGCAGATAAAAAGCACAAGGTTCCAGGTAGGACACGAAGTTCTCACCAATCACAGAGAAAAAGAGCCTTTTGTAGAGAAGCCCCGAGGGAATACATGTAGAGGAAAAATAATAATGACTGAAATTTGAAAAGGAAATTTTAACACATATGAACATTTTTAAAAGTTAGAAAAGCCAACAGAAAATGAAGGGCATTTATAGGTATATCACAGGATTAAGCAGCTACCTTAAATCCTGCCTCGGAGAGCGGTATATAGAAACAGATCTTTTGAAGGGCCCGGGATGTTGCCTACCATTCATGAGGCCCTGGGTTCAGTCCCCAGTACTACCCACCCACCAAACTACAGAAACTGATTCTTTGAAAAGAGAACATTAAAAAAGGAAGAATATACATATATCCAATCTTCAAAGGAAAGAATGTAGGACAATACAGACCAAGGGGAATAGCAGGGGAATCTAACTACTAATCTTTGCTGCTTCTGGTCTCTAGTTGGTCTTAGCAAAAAGCTATGACTGTTCTTCTCAGCTTGGTTCTGTTGTCATCCAGAGCAGAAGGAAACTGGTGTCAAATGCTCTTGGATAACCAAGCATGACCATAAATTCTTGCTCCTAAGAGAAGGTCCAAAATAAATGTAATTTTAATCAGATGACCAAGTATATATCATTTTCAGCAGAAAAACTATACTGAGACTATACTTTTTTTTTTTTTTTTTTTGGGTAGGAAGACTGAAGCCAGGACCTTTGCACTGAGCTACATTCCTACGCCTTTTTTCAATTTTTGAGACGTCTTAAAATCACTAAGCTGCCCAGACTACACTAAACTTCAGCCTCCCCAAGTACTAGGATTACAGGTACAGCACCTCACCTGGCTATACTTACTTTCTTGGAAAATACAAAGCTTTTACTTTTTATGACTCATGTAGGTCCTTTTTTTTTTTTTTTTTTTTTTTAGAGACGTCTTAATCACTAAGCTGCCCAGACTACACTAAACTTCAGCCTCCCCAAGTACTAGGATTACAGGTACAGCACCTCACCTGGCTATACTTACTTTCTTGGAAAATACAAAGCTTTTACTTTTTATGACTCATGTATATGT
>NW_022900944.1:33431720-33441700 GCF_012274545.1 Fukomys damarensis
TTTTTTTTTTTTTTTTTGTACTGGGAATCAAACTGAGGACCTTGCACTGGCTAGGCAGGCGCAGCACCAATGAGCTACATCCCTGGCCCAGTCCTATTATTTTGTTAACTTTTATTTAACTGGCATGCAGCAAAAGTGTTTTGGATGTACAGTGATGAATGTTAATACATGCTGACCGCTGTAACCAACCACCATAGGGATCCAAAAGCCTTCCTGTGCAGCTCTTCTACATCCCCAGCCTCCCCTTTCCTAACTTCTGATTTTTGTCATTTTATCTCTTCAAGAATGTCATATAAGTGGAATCATACAGTGTCACCCTTGTTTTAAAGCAAATAGCCTTGATACTGGCTTCTTTCACTTAGTGTACAATAATGCCTTTGAGGACCATCCAGGTTGTTGCACAATCAGTTCATGTTTTTGACTGTTGAACCCAATTGCATATGGACGTACTAGTTTGTTTATGTATCCATCCATCCACCTACTGAAGGATTTCTCAGTTGTCTGCAATTTTGGTTCATTACAAAAACAGATGCCAAAACATTCAAGTATAGGTTTGGGTTCAACATAACTTCTCACCTCTGTGAGATAAATATCCAGGACTAGGATGTCTGGGTCATAGGGCAAGTTTATGTTTAACTTGGTGAGAAATGGCCAAACTGTTACGGTAATCAGTAACTGTACCACTTTGCATTTCTATCGGGAATGTATGAGTTCCAGTTGCTACATACCCTTCCTTCCTTCCTTGTGGTGCTAGGGTCAAACCCATGGCCACATGCATACTAGGTCAAGTACTACCTGAGCTATAAATCCCCAGCCCAGCACTTTTCTTTTCTTTGGCACCAGGGATCGAACTCAGGACCTTGGGCTTACAAGGCAGGCTGGGCACCATTGTGCTGCACCCCTGGCCCCACAGCGCTTCTTTTAATTGATAAAACTTGTAAATACTTATTATGTATGTTTTGAAATATGTGACTAGCACTTTTAAAAAGTTAGCCTTTTGATGGGTATGTATATACTCTGGTACTTTGGGTTTACAAACTCAATTCTATGATTCCAGTCGCAAATCAAATCAGATTTCCCATTAGGTCAACACTGAACCTAACCAATGAATTTGATTCAGTTCTTATCCAAATCAGTTTGCAACCAGAATCATGGAGAGGTTGTTTGTTAAATAATATTCATTGTTGTCTTTTGAATTTATTTACTTTTGGGACAGGATCTCATCGCTATATATCCCAGGCTGGCCTTGAACTCATAGCAGTCCTGTCTCAGCCTCCTCAGTACTGGGGTTATAGGCATGTACCACCCGGCTCATTTTGGTTTTATTATTTATTTATTTTTGAGATAGGGTCTCACTATGTAATTCAGGCTGGCCTTGAACTGATGGAGATCCTCCTGTTTCAGCCTCCCTAGTGTTGGGATAACAGGAGTGCACCACCATACCCAGCCTCACAATTTATAGTTACTTAATACCTAAATGAGGTTGAGAATTTTTTCGTCTTTGCAGTACTTCAGATTGCTGAGGCTTTGCACATGCCAAGCAAATGCTCTACTACTGAGTACGTCCCCAGCCTTTTATTTTGACAGGGTCTTGCTAAGTTGCCACCCAGACTTCTTCCCTGAGCCTTTCATGTAGTTTGGAATCCAGGCGTTACCACCATACCCAGTGGCATGTTCTGAGTTTATATATTGTGAATATTTTCTTCCAATCTGTAGCCTGTTTTTTCCCAGTGTTTCCCTCAGAACAAAAGCTTTAAATTTTGATGAAGTCCAATGTATTGATTTTTTCTTATAGATTGCTTTGTGTCATATCTAAGGAACTTTTTATCTAACCAGGACATGGAATTTTTTCTAAATATTTCATGGTTTCATATTGGTTTGAGTTCATTTTTATATAACATGTTTAAAATCATGGTTCATTTTCATACATGGTTATTCCATTGTTTTAACACCATTTGGTGAAAAGACTATCCTTTTTCTGTGTCAGGCATGGTGGTACACACCTGTAATCCTAGCACTCAGGAGGCTGAGGCAGGATTGCCACAAGTTGGAGGTCAGCCCAGGCAACATAGTGAGTTCAAGGCCAGCCTGAACCACATAGTGAGACCCTGTCTCAAGAAAAACCCAAACAACAAAAAAAGAGATTACCCCCTTTTCATCGAATTGCTTTTATATCCCTGACAAAATCCATCAGTCATATTTGTGTGGATCTTTTCTAGACTCTTTTCTGTTCTACTGATTCATATCTCTACAGTCATGAATACTACAGCTTTATAGCAATTATTAAAATTGAATAGTGTGAGTTCTCCAATCTTTTCCTTTTAAAAGTACTGCATTTTAGGTCCTTTGCCTTTTCAAATACATGTTAGAATCAAATGGTCTGTATCTATAAAAATACCTGCTGAGATTGTAATTTGAATTGTATTAATTCTATAGATCAATTGAAGAGCTAATAATATTGTCTTCCAACTCATGAACCATGTGTGTCCCTTCAATTAGGTCTTGATTACTTTCATCATCATGTATTTTTCCAAATACAGTTTTTATGTTTTGCTAACTTAAATATTTCCTTTAGAAGCTATTATAAATGACCCTGACTTGGTAATTCCATTTTAAATTGTTCACTGCTATTACTCAGAAATGACTGATTTTTCCATCAACCTGCAACTTTGCTAACTTATTATAGGCACTTTTGAGGGTGTATGTCCCATGAAGTTTTCTACAGTTTCAGCAGCAAATGAGACAATTTTATTCCTTCTTTTCCAGTCTATACACTTTTTGTTTTTATTCCTCTGGATAGGCCTTCCAATTTGATGGAGAAATAGTGAGAGGGGACATCCTTGCCTATTGCTGAGACAGTTCCCTTCTATTTCTAGTTTGCTGACTGTTTTTATGATGAATTAATACTCAATCTTGTCAGATATGTTTTCTGTATCAGTGAGTTGGACCATGTTTTTTTCTAGGTTAGACATTATGGTCATTGATCGATTTTCAAATATTAAACCAGACTTGCACGCTTAGGCTTTAGTTTCCCCACTTTGCCACACAGTAATTACATTTGCAGCCAAGGCTAAGCAGCAGGTTAGAGATAATTAAAAAAGTGACAGACGGGGCTGGGAATTTAGCTCAGTGGCACTTTGCCTGCCTGGCAAGCACAAGGGTCCTGAGTTTGATCCCCAGTATTGGGGTGGGGGATGAAGGGAGTAATGTAATCTGTTCCAAGTCCTGGAGAATCAAAGTTCTTCTGGTGAGAGAAAAATGGCTCTTCTTCTCCAGTTTTAGGTGTATTTCCTGTTGCCACTATCACTGGTAGGCACTGCTACTGCCAGAATTGTACTGTCTAGAGACCAGGGCAGGAGAGAAGGAAAAAAAGAAAAGAAATGGATTTCTCCTACCATCTCTGACACTTAGGAGAGCAACTCTTGCTCCTCATATCAGAGAGACAGTTACTTTTGGAATTCTTTTTTTTGGGGGCGGGGTACTGGTGATAGAACTCAGGACCTTGGGCTTGCAAGGCAGGCTCAGTGCCATTGAGCTAAATATGCAGCCGTGGAATTCTTTTGATTCACACCTGGAGTGCACTTCCAGGGTCCAGGCTGCCACTGAGTTCAGTCTGGCTGATATCAGAGGAGAAAAAAATGGTAAACTGCTTAACACAGATTTGGTGAAGCTTCAAATTTCAGTGTTCTCCATCTGCCCACTAGCATTTTACATTTCAGAATTCTCAGAGATACGCTCTATGCATTCTGAGCAATACTTATAGGTGCACTGAGAGAGAAACAGAAGAGAATTGTTTGTTTTCTTCAGAACCAGAACACAAGTCCTCCTGTATTTATGAAACAAGAAAGGCACCCAGGCATGGTGACACACACCTGTCATACCAGAACTCTGGGAGGTTTAGACTGGCAGATCCCATGTTGGAGTTCAGCCTGGCCCTTTAACTGGGTTGAACCCAGTCTCAACACCAAAAAAATTTAAATATGAATTCATTCAAAATAAAATTAAGCCAGGCATGGTGGCGCATGCCTGTAATCCCTGCACTCGGGAGGCTGAGGCAGGAGGATCACTGTGAGTTTGAGGCCAGCCTGGGCTACATAGTGAGTTCCAGGTCAGTCTCAACTACATAGTGAGACCCTGTCTCGAAAAACCAAAAAAAAAAAAAAACCACCGCCCCAAAAAAACACAAAAATTAAAATTAAAAGCCTATCCCTGAATTTTGTGCTATCAGCTTATCTTTTCAAACTATGTGTTAATTTCCTATGGGAAAAAAATGTAAAGACATATACAATTGCGTTCTGTTTGGTTTCTTGTATTTTAAATTTTCTTGGATGCTGGAGAGAGACATCTTTATTAAAGATACTACCAAAATTTTGGCCAACATTTCAAGACAGATTTGTAAACATAAGGCTTCCCTTTCCAACTGGCAGCACTTTGAAAAGACTTGATTGCCACAAGTTCAAGGTCAGCCTTAATTACAGAGACCTTCTCTCAAAAAAAAAAAAAAAAAAAAAAAAAAATCCAGATTTTTCAAAATAGCGGAGAGGTTTATGTTAGGAAAGCCAGAAAGCACCTATTATGACAGAGAAAGAAAACCATAACTCACAGAATTGAAGAACAAGAACCAGATACAGAAAGAAACAACACTGTTCTAGGAAGTAAAAAAGTTTAGAAAGCCTTAACAGTGTTTTAAGAATTAAAGTATTAAGAGAGTGTGTCTGACATACTAGCACAAGTGGGCTAAGGCCCTAAAAGAATCAAGCACTGTTACCACAAGTGCTGTGCTGAGTGCGGCACAGCAAAAAGCAACAAACTTATAAAGCAGTGAATGAATAAGCTTCCCCAAGAACATGCCACAAATGGCCTTCCCATTTCTTCAAAAAGTCTGAGAGGTGGGTAGCACAAGCCTATAATCCCAGCACCTGGGAGGCTGAACAGGAGACTTGCCATGAGTTCGAGGCCAGCCTGAACTACACAAGACCCTGTTTCAAAAAATATAAGTAACAGGGCCAGGGATTTAGCTCAGTGGCACTGCCAACTGCCTCGCAAGCACAAGGACCTTTTTTTTAACAAAGGTTAAAAAAAATGTAAGTAAAACCTTGCAAATGCAAGTTTCAAACTTTTTGGTCCCAAGATCCCTTTCTGCTATTCTTAAATATTAATTAGCACCAGGGCCAGTACCCAATCAAAAGGGGGAGCTGGGGATTTAGCTCAATGGCACCTCACCTGCCTTGCAAGTGCAAGGTCTTAAGTTCCGATACCCAGTACCTCCCCAAAAAAAAAGCACCAGGAAGAGTTTTTGTTTATGGGGATTATGAGAAATATAAAATAAAGCAAATTTTAATTCATTAATTCATTAGAAAACAACTCATTACAGGTTAAAACAAAAATAACATGTCCATGAAAAATTACTGTATTTTCCTAAAAATTAAATGAGAAGGGTGTCATTCTACAATTTTGCAAGCATTTTTAATATATGGCTTAATAGATGGCAGCTAGATTCTTTTAACTGCTCCTACATTCAGTATGTTATGATATATTGTATTGGTTGAGGTTGATTTTTAAAATTTGGCTTTATACACATATGAAATTGGAAAGAATATTTCAAGAAACTTTTCTGAAAACTAGGTATTTTTTTGATTCTGTACCAAATTTTAATAAGCAAACTTCAAATCGAGTTATAGCTATAGCTCACTTTTTCATTCTGAAAAGGGTCTTGCTAAATTACCCACACTGACCTCAAACTCAATCCTCCTGCCTCAGCCTCCTAGAGTGCTTGGATTACAGACATGCACCACCACACTGTTTGAAACAGACAGTTTTCTTTTAAAAAAACCTGCTTGGCAGCCTGGCAGTGGTGCATACCTGTAATCCCAGCACTTGGGAAGCTGAGGCAGGAGGATTGCCATGTCGGTTTGGGCTACACGGTGAGTTCAAGGTCAGCCTCAACTACATAGTGAAACCCTGCCTCCAAAAAAAAAAAACATTTGGCAGTGAGGAATACAATGACTTCTGGGAGTTTACCACCCCTCATCCAGCCAAGATACTAGTAATTTTACTTATGATTGCTCTTGCACCATCAGTGCAAATAGCAAAAGTACTAATAAAGTCAAATGATATTTTCATATGGTTACAAAACATTTAACCTCATATACCCACTGAAAGGGTAGAAGAGAACTCCAGAGACCTCCAGACTGCATTGAGAATTTCTAACTTACTTTATAAACTTTTAAAAAATACATAATATACCTTTAAGTAAATTACCATGACACTTTACAAAACTGAAATGCATCAAAAAGCCTAAATGAACCTAGGTATCTTGTGATATTTACTCAAAGATAACCATTAACAGATCCCAGGAGTCTAAACGAGAAACTTTTAAAAAGTAACTGAGGACCGGGGATTTAGCTCAGTGGTTCTGGTGCCTGCTTCACAAGCACAAGGATCTGAGTTCGATTCCCAGTACCAAAAAAAAAAAAAAAAAAAAAAAAAAAAGTAAACTGAGGGGCCAGAGATTTAGCTCAGCAGTTCCACTGCCTGCCTCAAAAGCACAAGGTCCCAAGTTCGATCTCTGGTACCAAAAGAAAGTAAAATGAAAGAACAATAATAGAATATCATTTAATAACTAAGAGATGAAGATAATTGTGAACAGCCTCTGAAAGAGTCCCCAGTGATTCTCACTTCCAACATAGTCCCCAATATACACTCTGCCAGAGATGGTCTGGTCTGAATCCTGCTACAAATCGCCTGAGTGAGCATGTAAGTGCATTCTTCAGCCCCACCTGAGTCTTAAAATGACTGTGGCTCTAGCCAACAGCTTGACTACAACTACACAAGAAACCCTGAGCCAGAACCACTTGCGTAAGCCAGATTCCTGATGTTTGAAAACTGAGAAATATTACTTATGGTTTTAAACGGCAAAGTCTTGAAGTAATTTGTTACACTGTAGTAACAGTAATATAGTAAATATAATGAAGAGTTCTGGACCCTAGCAGAGAAATGAAAAATATGAAGCAGTCGACATAAGAAAATAGTTGACAAAGGGAATTTAGATTTTGTTAATAGGTCACCCTAGTGAAGCCCCAAAACAAAAGATCCTGAGCTTATGTAATAAAGTTACGTGTTATCTATATATATCTACACACACACACACACACACACACACACACACACACACGTGTATATATCTCCACAAAGACTTTTCTTGAACAGGGGCCAGAGGGCAAATCTATATTCTTGTCTTCTAAAGAAGCTGTATGAATTACTCTGAACTGGTAACATTTCTTCCCATTTATTTAGGTTTTTTTGAGACAGGGTCTCACCTTGTAGTTCAGGCTGACCTTGAACTCACTATATAGTGCAGGCTGGGTTCAAACTCCCAGTGATCCTCCTGCCTCAGCCTCCTTGGTGCTGGCAACATAGGCATGTGCCACCACCTCAGCTCATTTCTTCCCATTTAAATGAAGCTTAGCTGTTTTGAAAGTTTAAGCATGGATTTCTCTTCCCTACTTTTTTTGGGGGGGGGCATTTTATCCCCAATACAAACCTGACTCACTTATACTAAAAATCAATGCTTGGAATTACTTCTTCTTGGAAATGAATAATTATTACCTAAATATACTTAATAGGACCTAAAGCAGTTCCTGTCCAAGGTCCTTAACTGAATAAATAAAATATCTGCATTCCATGCACATTAGGTTTTTTTTTAATAGGGTATTTGAGTTTCCTGTACACAGCCAACCTTGCTAAGCAAGGTTTTCCTCTTCTATCCTATCTCCACCTCTGGGATTGTATCCTTTTAATGGGTGCTCCTTTCTTCCAGTTTCCTTACTTTCTCCCACCAAGGCAACACTGATCTGCTGTTCTTCAATCCCACCTGATTCCACGCTCCTAGCCTCGGCTACGTGGAGAAGAAAAAATACGTATATTTTTTGACTGGTTCACACAGTCATTTTTAATACTTTTAATAGTTCTACTACTTGAAGCAACATGGGCCATGACACAGCGACAGTCCCAAATTCCTAGATATTGCATTAGCTTTTTTCCTTTGCTTTATTGTGTGGTAATGGGAATTGAACCCAGACTTCACTCTGAGCTATATTCTCAGCCCTTTCTGAGTGAGAATCTTACTAAGTTGCCCAGGCTGGGCTGGAATTTATGTTCCTCTTGCTTCAGCCACCCAGAGATGCTGGGATTACAGGTTTGTGCCATTACACTTGGCTACTAGCTTTTTTTCTTAGTTTCAATATTACCTTTACCAGCCTTGTACCATTCTTCTCACATTCTTATTTTTCTAGCTTGCTCATTATCCCAGCATCTCTGGTTCTAGTCTGTTCAAAGGGCATGTCCTCTAACCTCTGCAGACAACTGTATGGAAGAGCTCACAGTCAATCCTGTCTTTCCCATGGCCCCAGCTATTCTCTCTGGTTTATTATACACATGGTTACCAAACCCTAGACCAGATATTTGTGGCCCTTTCATATCATTCCTAAATGGTTCAATTACCTCCAAAATATCAGTCTTGAATACCAATTTACTTCCTGTGTACTGTGGCCAGAGCCACAAAAAAATCACAAAATCACAAAAGGAGAGCATATTGCACGCCTGCGTGGGAAAGGGGACATCTGAAGAGGTAACATCTATGTGCATGTGCTTGCTTATTCTTTCTCCATCCTTGTTGGTCCTCTAGTTCACAAAAAGATTAAACACCATGTCTTCAAATACCTCAGATTTCTTTTAAAAGGAAAAAATATAAAAATAAAGCCTTACAGCTTCCTTGACCAGTTTTCTACTGGATTCAACCACTGCTTCTGTCAGTGTAAATTCTGTTTTAATCATCTCCAGCACATTCATAGCTGATTCCAATGGTGTGAGCTCAGCCTCCATATCAAAGGAACAGTCTAGAACAAAGCACAGTTTTCACTTCACTTTAAGCTCTTTTCTAGAGAGTAGAAAAATTATGTCCAAATATATACACAGATATGTATACATATATACACACACTTATAGGAAAGAACAGGCAAATACATTAAGATTTGTATTTATTTTGCTGATGTACTTGATACAAGCTTACATACATGGGAAGGGGTCAAATTTAAATCAATGAATCTAAGTTTGTTTTCCAAATTAATGAATTTAAAAAGACTACTCTTTTTTTTTTTTTTGGTACCGGGGATCGAACTCGGGTCCTTGTGCTTGTGAGGCAGGTGGCAGAACCACTGAGCCAAATCCCCAGCCCCAAGAGACTACTCTTAATACTTTTCCAGACAGCAAAGTTACTTTTTAACAAATATATTTGCCTCCCAAATAAATTCTGGATAACAAATCCTTCTAAGATACAAGTGGCTAAAAACGGAAGACAGTTTGCTAAACCGCTGTCAAGTTCAATTCAGGAAGAAAAAAAAAAAAGCAGAGAGTCTCACTCTAAAAAACACTCTACAGTGGGGGAAAATATGTCCATACTAACTCACTTCTGACGACGAAGTTCGGAGAACAATTAACAGGTGGGAAAAACAAAAACCACAGAAAAGCAGCCAAAAGAAGCTTAACTGGAGAAAACTAGAGACAGAGAATACATCCACCGTAGCATGAAAAGGCCCACATATGCAAACAGTAAGGCACCTTAACCTGGAATCCTTTAGTTCTGGGTAAGTTTGGAAACAACAAAATCATACGTAAGCCCAGCAAAGAACACAAAATTACCATACCTAGATTTTCCCCTTCTTCAATGCGCGACAGACACTGCATAACTCGCAGCAACCGGGACACCGTATGCTCCTTCCCCAAGGGCCTGACAAGCAAAGCTGGGAGAGAAGACTTCGTTGATTCGGCTTCCCCCAACCCCAACCCCCGCCCCCAAAGACCCTCCTCCTGCCCCCTGCACGGCCGGGCCCTCACCCTGCATGATGTCCCGGATCTGCCTGAAGTCCGCGTACCGGCTACTCTGAAAGGCCCGCAGCGCCTCATAGAAGTAGAACTTGAGC
>NW_022900944.1:33441940-33448875 GCF_012274545.1 Fukomys damarensis
CGCCCGGGCCGGAAGCGGAGCCCGCCGTGCCGGCTCCCGCGGCCATGATACGGACGGCGCTCCGAACCGCCCGCGGGCTTCTGGGATGGAAAGGACAGGAGAGCCTTATTTCCCCCTTCTTGGCCTCCGTAGTTCCCGAAGTGCCCACTGCAATGCCTGCTGGGGCTTGAAGTCCACGCTGCCTAGGCCAGAAAACCCGCGGGTTTTCAGTTGGGTGCAAACTCTGCTCCGAATTTATGAAATACTGACGGTTGGTTGTGGTAGTGCACCCCTGTAATCCCAGAACTCAGGAGACCGAGGTTAGAGAATTGCCTCGAGATCAAGGCCAACCTAGACTACATAGTCCAAGGCCAGCCTGAGACATTTTCTCACCAAAAAAAAAAAAAAAAAGAGGAAAGAAAGATTGCTTAGCTATGTCTTTGTACAAATTCGTAATTGTTTCCATAAGGTAATTTCCTAACACTTGAATTTGTATACTTAAAGAGATGGTCATGTAAGACCTAAAGTCTCACTTCCACTCCACGGAGCGTGAACAGCCAAAAAGGCCTCCACGATGCTGGGCCCTAACACCCAGCGAGGTTCCGGGAGCTCGACGGAGAAAGGAGAAACCCAGGAAGGAACACACCAGGCTAGATGGTAAATAGACCTTTATTAGTCTGGCCAGACGGCACTCCCCAAGCCAGGTAGCTCAGAGAGGCAACTGCTCAGGGGCTGAGGTGCTTTTTATAAGGTTTTTCTAAACAAAGAGTCAGGGAATTCACAGAACAAGACTGCAAACACATTGCTTATCTTATGCAGGAAATGTTCTACGGTCACCTTTTGTCAAACCATTTGCCCCTGGGTGGGCTGTTAACCAAGGTAGCAATTAGCATATGAAGAAGCACAGTCTGGCCTATTAGCATGGAGTCACTTTAGCCTATTCAAGTCTTACAGTCAAAGTATGAAACTCACAGTTTTTTGTCATATTTCTTTTTCTTAGAACAAATCTTACAGGAAATAGGATAGACAACATAGTGAGTGAAGAGTAAATCTCTTTTTTGTGTGTGTAGGCATCAACCCAGCACCTTCTGCATAGTAAGGTGTTCTACCGTTGAGCTACATCTCTGGCCCAGTTCTAAAATCGTTACAGTCTATTTCTCAGGATGAAAGTAGTCCTCTTTAGAAGTAAATTTGTTTGTTTGTTTGAGACAGGGTCTCACTATGTAGTTGAGACGAACTGGAACTCACTGTGTAACCCAGGCTGGTCTTGAACTCACAGCGATCATCCTGCCTCAGCCTCCAGTGTGCTGGGATTACAGGCGTGTCCCACCACGCTGGGCCTAAATTTGTTTTTTTGAGATAGTCTCATTATGTCTTTCTGGCTGGTCTGGAACTCACTGTATAGTCGGGCTGGCCTCAAACTCCTTTACAGGTGTGTGCCACCACACCCGGCTTGTAGAAGGCTCTCTGCAGCAGGCCTTTATAAGGAACAGTTTCTCAGAAGAGAGGGACTCCGACACAGCCCAGATTCTCTGGCCCTCGAGGTACCCCAGGGACAGAGGCCATGCCAGCATTGGTGATTAGGCTTTGGAGCTTAGCCCCAAGGTGAAGGGGATGTGGCCCTGTTGCCGTGGGAACTCTCAGTCCTTGGAGGAGTGACTGACAAGAGTGTAGCTTGCCATAGACTCCAGTCTCAAAGTGTCAACCTTGTGAGTTTCTTGGGAATGTTGTACTAGGGAACTGGATCATCCCCAAGGCAGTGTTGAAAGCATAATTCTGGAAGCCATGTTATCAGCAGCTGTGGGGCCTTCTCAGAGGTAGGGCCTAGCACATCCCTGGGGTAGTGACCCAGAAGATGATGATGGAAATCACACCCCCCCCCATCCTGCCCACCCACCTCTTCCTCTTTTTTCCCATCCTAGCAAGAAGTCAGCAGCTTTGCTACAGCCATATATTCCTGCTGCAATGTGCTGCTTCGTCGTAGACCCAAAAGCAGGGAGACCAAGCCGGAGTGGACGCAAACCTCCAAAACTGTGAGCCAAATAAGACTTTTACCTGTATAAGTTGATTGATTATCTCAGGCAACGCTTACAGTAATGGAAAGCTGACTGACACAATGTATACTTTGGGGTCCAATAGTAGGATCTGCTTTTGAAGTTCACTGCATGTTCTCATGTACAGAGTCTGATAAAAACCTCACCTCTGGAGCCTCCTCAGCAAAACATGTATCATTCACATAGTAAAGTCCTTTTTGTCCCTCAGCTGGCTGGCTGGCTGGCGTCCTTCCTTTCCACATAAACGGAGATTGAACCCAGGGCTTTGGCACTAAGCTACATCCTCAGCCCATGCCCCTCGTTTGTTGTGTTTTGAGGCAGGGTCTCACTATGTAGTTCAGGCTGACCTTGAATTCACTATGTAGCATATGTTGTCCACGAACTTGTAGTGATCTTCCTGCCTCAGCCTCCAGAGTGCTGGGATTACAAGTGTGTGCCACCATGCCCAGCAACTCCCCTTTTTTTTTTTTTTAGACAGAGCCTCACTAAATTGCTAATTTGCAGGGCTCAAACTCATAGTCCTGCTGCTTTAACCTCCCAGAGCACTGTGATTATGGGCATGCATCACCACACTGGTATCACTTTCTTACTTTCTAGGTCACCCAGCTGTCCCCTCCTTAGCACCATATCATACATCTTTCTGGAGATATATTCATCACAGTTAGTGCCTCCCAGAACCTCGTCAAGGGCTTAACACATTTCTTGAGGTTGGATTGAATTAACTAGGCACAGAAATAAGGCTTTAAAAAATGTAACCAATAAGCATAAAAAACAAAATTTATACATATTAACAGGGTAACATGTAGCACTTTTATACATGCATACATTGTGCTATGTTCCAGTCAAGTTAACGAAAGACTAAGGCTTTTTCTTTTCTTTTTAATTGATTATGTTTTGAAACAAAGTCTTGCTTTATAGTCTAGTTTGGCTTTGAACTCATGATCCTCCTTCCTTGGCCTCCGAGATGCTGGATTACAGACATGAGCCACAATGATTGACTATAATTGTGATTTTTTTTTTGGGGGGGGGTTGAGACAGGGTCTCATTATGTAGTTCAGGCCGACCTTGAATTCACTATGTAACACGTGTCCAAATTTGCAGTGATCCTGCTGCCTCAGCCTCCCAAGTGCTGGGATTACAGGCGTGTGCCACCATGCTCGGCTACAAGTGTGATTTTTAATGCACATTAAAAATTAGTATGGGCATGATAGTGCACACCTATAATCCCAGGACTTGTGAGGCTGAGGCAGGAGGATTGCCTTGAGTTCAAGGCCAGCCTGGGCCACATAGTGAGTTCAAGGTCAGCCTGAACAACATAGCAAGACCTTGTCTCAAAGCAAAACAAAACAAAAACCTACCAGTTACATCCCCATCGGGAAACTATCTTTACTGAAATAGGGCCTTCACAAGGCAGTTTTAGACGGGACTGGACCCATCAAAAATCATAGTCCCTCTTCCTTCTCCAGGTACTCATTCTTGTCCAACTCCAGTTCCAAACTCGTTCTAGCCTCCACCTTGCTGAGCACATTTCTAAGCCTTCCTAACTCCTCTACATTTCTGTGATGGCCTTGCAATGGGGAATTTGAAGAGTCAATTACCCACTCCTTTTTTGGGAGCCTTGGTGTTCCTTTGTTTGTTTGATTGTTTTTTGGTACCAGGGATTGAACTCAGGACCTTGCACTTGCGAGGCAGGCACGGACCCACTGAGATAAATCCCCGGCTCTTGTTTTGGTTTTTTTGAGATAGGGTCTTACTATGTAGTTGAGACTGATCTGGAACTCACTGTGTAGCCCAGGCTGGTTTCGAACTCACAGTGATCCTCCTGCCTCAACCTCCCAAGTGCTGGGATTACAGGCATGCGCTACAATGCCTGGCTTAAGTGTACATCTTGATAAGTATTCTCATGTTTTCAAAGTTCCACCATCGTATGGTGGTCCCAGTATCATTCTTTATTTAGCTCCTGCTATATCCCCACCTGTCTCTCTCAGGAACTGTTCTGTGGAACCTGGTGCTTTGTTTTTCCCATGAGTTCCACCAGGAGGCAGTATGGCATGGGGGGGTGGAATGAAAGGCACAGTTAACAGGTCCAGGATAGGTTGGTTCTGGACCTACAATATACAGTACTGGTGTAGGTAGAATTTAAGCTCAGGTGCCTGATTGTCCCCACCTACTAAAAGGGCAGGCTACCAGATGGACAATTCGTAGGGCTGTCGTGAAAACAAAATAAGCCCTGTAAATAATGCTTGACACATGCCAGTGAATTAGCAAAGGTTTAAAAATTAATACTCTCCACTGCCAGGGAAGGTGCTGTGAAACAGTTACTTTGAGCCAGTGCTGGGAGAATGTAAGTGAACACAATTTTTCCAGAGAGCTGCTGGAAAAAAAAAAAAAAAAAAAAAAAAAACACCAACAAAAAACAGCACGAGGGGTCAGGGATTTAGCTCAGTGGTTCTACCACCTGCCTTGAAAGCACAAAATTCCATATTTGATCCCTGGTACCCACCCCAAAGAAAACAGCATGAGCCATACAAATTCTCTTTCTTAGAAATTTATACTGAGGAAGAATTATAAATGAGTACCAAAATTAAAGTATAAGGATTTTCATTACAGTATTACTTATAGTATAGAAAAATTTGGAACTGAAAAGATCTGATAATACAATTATTAAATAAATCATGGCTTGCTCATATCCAGGAATTTTATTCTGTGATTAAAAATTATGTCCCCCTCACACGCAAAAAAAATACTCATATGTGCCCTCTAATTACTTCATGCTCAAGATATAAAAGGAGAAAAGGGTTAGAAACATATAGTGTGGCCACAACTTTATGGAAACAATCTTATAAAATGTTGTTTGAGCATTTATTGTTTACATTTACTGTGCTAGGATGTTTTATGCCTTTTGCTTCTTATTATTTTTATTTATTTTTGGTACCTGGGATTGAACTCGGGTCCTTGTGCTTACAAGGCAGGCGGTAGAACCACTGAACCAAATCCCCAACCTCTTTATTAGATTTATTTTGAGCCAGGGTGTTGCTTAGTCACTGAGTTGCCCAGGCTTGCCTTGAACTTATGATTCTCCTGCCTCAGCCTCCTTGTATTGGGATTGTCAGGGATACATCTCCAAGCCCAGTTTACATCCTGCTTTTCGTTTTGTCTGTACCAAAATCCTACCCCAAAAAATCGTAGTGCCAGTCCTATAGAGGAATAAACTAAACTGAGTGTTCATGAAGGAAACTGCCCAAAATGTCATAGCAAATACATGTCTGAGTAAGATTTTTAATTTTTTTTGTGTGTATTTTGGTGCTGGGGGTTGAACCTAGGGCCTTGAGCATGCCACTGAGCAACATTCTCAGCCATGACTCACATTTTAAACCCAGACCTATTTGATGCTAACAAATTAAAATGACAAGAAATGACATTAGTTTTGTCTGTTCTTGTATCTGTCTCTTTGTATCTGGCTTCTTTTGCATAATAATGTTTTTGAGTTTCATCATGTTCCTTTTTTTAGCTGAGTATTGTTCCATTGTATTAAAATCTACCGTTTATCCACTCTCCTGTTGATAGACATTTGGGTTGTTGCCAGTTTTGGACAATTGAAAATAAGGCTGTGAATAGTCTTGTTCAAGTTTAAAGAAAAAACAGGACAATGAAGACTTGTAGATGTCAACTTTAAAATGCACATGAGGGGTGTGGCAGTGCATACCGTAGTCCCAGCACTCTGGGAGGCTGAGATTTGAGCCCAGCCTGAACAATTTAGTGACTTAGTGAAGACCCTGTCTCAAAATAAATAAATAAATGAATGAATAATAAAAGGATTGTGGGTGTAGCTCAGTGCAAAGTTTCTGGGTTTGAAACCCAGTACAGGAAAAAAAAAAGTGCATGGGAGGGGGACACGGAATACAGTTTTGTGTTTTTTTGTTTTTTTGGCACCAGGGATCCAACTGGAGTCTTTACACTTGTGAGGCAGGTGGCAGAACCACTAAGCTAAATCCCTGGCCCCCAGAATACACTTTTTTTGGGGGGGGGTTGAGACAGGATCTCACTATGTAGTTGAGACTGACCTGGAACTCACTCTGTAGCCCAGGCTGGTCTCAAACCCACAGTGATCCTCCTGCCTCAGCCTCCCGAGTGCTGGGATTACAGGCGGGCGCCACCATGCCCGGCCAGAATACACATTTTTTTAGGTGATGGTTTCTTTTCTTCATTGTACAATATAGCATCTATAGAAAAGAATGCCAAACTCTTCCAAAGAAGTTGTATCATTTAATACTGCTACCTTTCCTTTATAATTTATTATTGTAACAACCTGATAAGCATACTCTTTGTAAATATCTGCTTTCATTCTGTCATTCAGTTATACTTTTTATAGAGTATATGAACCAAAGTGTATAATAATAGTATAGTTGGATCTATCATTTTCCTTTATTGTGAATGCCATTAGTAGTTAGTTCAATAAATCCTTTCCTGATCAGAAGTCATTAAGAATGATATGAAGTAGGGTCCAATTTCCCTTTTTCCCCCATATAGGTGTCTAGCCAACTCAGCACCATTTATTAAATATATCTCCTTCTCCTGCTTTGCAGGGCTACCTTTGTTATAAATTAACTGGCCTAGGGCTGGGGATTTAGCTCACTGTATCTGTCTTGCAAGTGCAAGGTCCTGAGCTCAATCCCCAGTACCACAATAAATAAATAAAAATAAATAAAGTAACTGGCCATATATGTGTGAGCATGTTTTTAGCCATATGCAAGTTTTTAAAAGTATTTGATGAGGGCTGGGGATTTAGCTCAGTGGTGCTGCCACCTGCCTCGCCAGCACAAGGTCCTGAGTTGGATCTCCAGTACTCAAAAAAAAAAAAGTCTTTGGATGCCTCACGACGGAAGGACCCAGGTTCAGTCC
>NW_022900944.1:33448926-33465397 GCF_012274545.1 Fukomys damarensis
TTAAAAAATAAAATTATTGCCGGGTATGGTGGCTCACGCCTGTAGTCCCAACACTCGGGAGGCTGAGGCAGGAGGATCACTGTGAGTTCGAGACCAGCCTGGGCTACATATTGAGTTCCAGGTGAGTCTCAACTATGTAGTGAGACCCTGTTTCAAAAAAACAAACAAAATTTAAAAAATTATTTGGTGGATGTGCAAGCAAAAATAAATGTAAAGACCCCTCTACTAAATAAATTGTGGGTCTTTTTCTAGTCATCTGGCCTCTCTGAGTTCCTTCCACTGTTGAGAGGACAAGCAGGCTCATAGAGTAAAGCAGCTAGACGTTCTGACCTAGGAAACATGAGAGCCCCGGTCATTTTATCCTCTTTTTCTTTTGTTGTTATATTTCAAGTGTCGTGGAGTACACGGAAACAACACCCACTCGGGACAGGAACTGCCAGGGAAAGAGTCCAAAGGATGTGACATCTGGGTGGGTCATGAGTGATGATGAAATCTGTCATCTCTCTTCATGACTGCAACCTGGTGGTGTCTGTGCCACATTTCCCACCTCACTTTCGTATTCATTGTATTTTATCTGATTGAGAAAGGCCCAGAGGGAAATGACTGTGTCTTGCCCCACACGTTGGTTTGTGGAGACCTCTACCAGCAGTCACCGAAGAAGACCAAGTGATGGTGCTGGCCCCATTTTTCTTAGACACTGATACATGTCACCAAGAGCAGGGTTGGGTCTTTGAAAAATTTCTGCCATTGTAGTGCTGCGGGATTCCTGAGTTTCACCTACACACGGCTCCCTCCCCAAGCCCGAGCCAGCAGCCCACAAACTCACCCACTCACCCCGGCACCACCACCCTGGAGAGTGACACACTCTCACCACACCCTCCAAGACGATCTTGACTCTGGGAGAAAAAGAGGGGTTCTTGCACTAGAAGGTAGACACTTGATAAGCATCTGGTGAATTACAAATGAGTAAGCACATTAAGATTAGGATATAAGAGCTGCTGTGTAGCAAGAAGTGGATAGATTATGTGGCCATTCGCAGTCCTGACTGCTCCAGAGTCGCTGAGGCAGCTCTTCAGTGTGCAGATTCCTGACTCTTTCTTACCTGCCGAACTCGAATGGAGAGCGGGTATATAGAAAGGAGCTGTGTATTTCAAATGAAACTCACTGGGGGATTCTGATTTGATGCCCCGTTGGACACAGTATGAGGATGATAGAATTACTGAACATCTGGTTCCATTTGTCATCAAGAGTATCAATTTGGGGGCCAGCGATTTAGCTCAGTGGTGCCGCCACCTGCCTTGCAGGTCCAAGGTCCTGAGTTCAATCCCTAAAACCAAACCAAACAAACAAACAATTTGGCAGTAACTATCAAGATATGGCAGCACATGTACAAAATTCAAAATTCTCATGCTTTTTGAGCCTACACTTTCTCCTGGACCTTATCCTATGTAGATGCCAGGAAGCTGAGGGAAACATTTTTGGGGAGGGGTTTGAGACAGGGTCTTGCTATGTACTGCAGGCTGTCCTTGACTCACTATGTATCCTAGGCTGGCCTCAAATTTGAGGCAGTCCTCCTGCCTCAGCCTCCCAAGTGTTGAGGCTACAAGTATATACCATCATGCCTAGTTGTAGAAAGCATTTTTGAAATGGAAATACTGGAACCTAGGAAAATTTCCTAGTTTCATTCATTAGATACATTTAATGGAGCATTATTACAGTTACCAGAGACAGTAATAATAACCACCAAACAGTAAAATTCCTACTTTTTCTTTCTTTATTTAAGTGAGGTCTCACTCTGTTGTCCAGACCCAACCAGGCTGGTCTTGCACTTGTGGGATTCCAAGCTACCTTTCCACATCAACCTCCCAAATAGCTGGGAGTACAGCCACAAGCCACTGTGTGCAGCGCAGCAGCTGTAACATTCTTTCTTTTTTTCTTTTCTGAGGGGGAGAGTGAGGGTGAGACACCATCTTGCTTTGTAGTACAGACTGGTCTGGCACTCACTATGTAGCCCAGGCTGTCCTCACACTTATGGCAATCCTCCTGCCTCAGCCTTCTTAGTGCTGGGATTACAGGCGTGTGTCATTATGCCTGGCCTTAAAATTCCTTCTCTTACAGAGACTTACTTTTTAGTCCATCAGAGGAGAATAGACTTAATAATTTGTTATGTACTCAATCAATGGAATTTATGCTTCCACCAAAAGGAATGCCATTTGTCAATATGTACCACTTTGAAAAGATATTCAGGACTTTTTTTTTTTTTTTTTTTTTTTTTTTGGTACCAGGGGTTGAACTCGGATCCTTGGGCTTGCAAGGCAGGCCACCAAACCACTGAGCTAAATCCCGGGTTCAAGACTTTTTTTTTAACTTTGCAAGCTTTTGAATGTATTACCTACCCAAAATAGACAAAATAATTACAGAAAATGGGAGGAAACAAGTTACAAAACTGTGTACAATACTGTCTTATTTATAAGCCAGGCATAAAGGGACTTGCACATAATTATAGCTAACTGAGAGACTGAGGTAGGAAGCTCACAAGGATCCAGGGAGGTCTGGGCAACTTAGAAAAACTTTGTCCCAAAATTTAAAAATGAAAAGGGCTGGGCATTCATATCAGTGGCAGAATGTCCCTAGATACATTCCTCGGTGCTGCTAAAAATACCAAAAAATATATATATACATATATATATATATAATATAACATATAACATATAATATATAATATATAATATATAATATATGTATATATGGACTGTTCAAGAATTAACAATTTTTAGCCCTGCAAAATGGAATTGAGATTGAAAATTTTCTTCCTTTCGCTTCGTACACATTCATTCTGTTTAAAATTTTAACCCAAGGAATGACTGTCTTTCTAATTTTTTAAACTGTTAACAAATATTCCACAAAGCCTTGAGGACCTATAAGATTTTAAACTTCCAGTAGGGGACAGCAGTGATCCTCAAATATCTCTGACATCAGCACAAAGCTGAGGGTTAGTGTTCAGGGGTTTCCAATTCTAGGCCCAAACACTGTTCTTGGATCACCAGATCACAAAAGAAACAAAAAACAGTGACTGCAGAAAGCCTAAAATGTTGTAAAAACTGTTGTTAGAAACGTTTTCCATATAGCTCTTTTATTAGCTTCTCTTACTGAAGCTGTTTTCTCATCTAACAAATTTAGAGGATTTGATGAAATAACCTTAAAAGTTCTCTTTCTATCGCTAAAATACTCAGGCTTTCCAAATCAAAATCAACATCAGGAAGAAACAAGCCCCAGTGCTCTCTGAAATTAATTGGCTTATCAAAGAATCTGCTTTACAACCCTTAGCCGATCAGGATGAATTACTACTGGTTTTTCTTTAGTCTAGATCAAAGAATACTTTTATTTTCCTAGGGGCCGGGAGTGAGTGTTGTTATTTATCCAACTCACTGATGGAGAAAAAGAAACTCTCTATAAATGTTTAGCATGTGTGTGAAGGTCTGGTGTTCAGAAATGACACGCGGGTTTATGAAAGAATCTTCACGGGGCTGGCCAAATTAAACAGCAGGCAGTTGTAGAGAAATAAACACGAGTTAACATTTAACCACAAGGATCTGTTCCTACCGCCTCCCTCCTCCTCTCCAGGAGGGGCTGGGAGGGTGAGAGGACTCTGCTACTCCAGCAAGGGGCTGGGCTGTGTCACTTTTAGAAAACGAATACAGTAGATATATTTTAAGCATCGGAACCATAAGTTTCTCAGCTTTTCTTTATGTTCCAACAGCAGTGTCCATTCACACAGGAGCCTTTATACACTGTAAAACTAAATATATTTTTTTCTTTTAACATTTGTCCCAAACTTATGTTGATGAGAAGCGGCTGAGGCAGGATTCAAATCCGTGCCTGGCTCCAAGACCCTCACCCTCGACTATGGCACTGTGTGAGAGCAGAGGATTCATTTCATCCATTTGCTTGCCTAGAGCAGTGACTGCGGTGGGAAGCAGTTGATGGTACAGGTACAAAGTGAATGGTGATTGTGTCATGAAGCTGCCCCTGGCTGACTTATACCGGGCGCTCACTGTATGTTCCTGTCTGGCAGGGGCTAGGGTAGGAGTGCTGAAGATAAGTTGCTGGATCGTGTGTGTACTTGAGAGACTTCTAGTTTCTGAGGGGATGAGGGGCCAATAAGTAAACAAATATAACTTGTGCAAATTAATAAGGAACCATAGGTGAAGGAGAATAAGCCAGGGCATAAGCCAGGGCAGCGCTACACGATGGTTAAATCCCTGGGCTGTGTGTGCCAGATCTTAGCTGGAGGACCTCTTTGCCTCAGTTGCATCTGTAAAATAGGGGTAGCAGTAACCTCTCATAAAGGTAGTTGCTGTGAGGGTTAGATGATATAATGCATTATTAATTTGCTCAGCATAGGATCAGGCAGATGGAGAGACTCCTTAAAATCTTGTTTAGTTGATAATATGTTTAGAACTGGGCATGGTGGCACATGCCTGTAATTCCAGCACTCTGAGAGGCTAAGGCAAGAAGATCCCAGCCTGGGCAACTTAGTAAGACCCCTATTTCAAAATAAAAAATTAAAAAGAGACTAAGTATGTAGCCCATTGTGAAATCCCTGGGTTAATTCTCCAGTAATGCCAATTAATAAATAAGAAGAAAACTTTCAGGGCTTGCTCTGAGAGTTTTCAGACTGCTTCCCGTTGAATTTCATTGTATTAGTGTATTGCTATTTTCATAAAATTGTAATCACAGGAAGGGTTTCACATGATCTTATTCGGCAACCAGTTCCCCTCCTACCAGTTTGTTTATTGTTTTCTCCCAAACACTGACTCACCCCTTCACCCTCAGTCAAGGACGTTGCTTTGAAGTGCCACAGCGGCTGGCTGGCTGCTTAGCTTCCAAGTCCTGGGCGAGGCGCGAGAATTCTTTCATCTGAAACCCTCTTGTCTTCTCACAGATATACACAGGCTATCATTTTCCCCTCTAAAGTGACTGAAAGCGTACCTCCTTCTGGAAGCCTTGCCTGCTGAGGGTTTTTTGTTTTGTTTTTAGCTTTTTTAATTTTGCACAGTGTTCTGTGCCACAGATGCAGTAGGATTGTAGGAATGTAACCAAGGCAGTATCCTTAAGTCTTTGTGTGAGGTGCATAAGTTCTGGTTCTTCCTATTGGGGGCAGCATGGTTTTATGGAACAAGCAGGGATTCTGGAATCTGCATGGTATGAATACTCCTGAGTTTTCAAATTCATTCTGGCTGGCATTTGTCACTTTGGAACCGATGCTTCATTCTTGTGGTCTGTTGCCTTCCAACCCTGGCTCCTGCAGGCAGCTGTCCTTCTCCTCTTTCCTTCTGTCTAACAGTGGACAGAGGGCCTTCTTTTAACTTCCTGAAGCATGGCTAAGACCCTACTGTGTGCCCCGCCATTTACTTTTTCGTAATTAAAGTCTCTTCTTCACTGAGTTCTTGTTAGAATGCAGTGAGGTCGGACATGTTTACAGGACTTGGCAGCTGGCAAGTTGTGGCAGATGCTTTAGACTGGCTTGCTTTAAACTCATTCCAACCCCTTTCTTACTTTCTTCCTGGACTGCAGAGCCTGGAAAGCTAAATACTACATTTCTCAAACTGTCTTGCAGCTATGGTTCTATTTGTAATTTTTAATTTTTTAAAGGGTCTTGCTACACAGTCCAGGCTGGCCTTCAACTCACTGTGTAGGCCAGGCTGGCTTTGAACTTGCAGCCATCCTTGTGCCTCAGCCTCCCAAGCGCAGGGATCACCGATGTCCACCAACAGGCCTGGCTGTTTGTTATTTAGATTCCACTTGTGTGAGACTTTGGAACTATGAGTTATGTGGTCCAAGAGGGAGTGTGAGGCACCACTGTACTGGTGCTGGTTAGAGCAGCGGTAATTTGATTCTGGAGCTCGTAGCTGTGGTGGGAACTTAGTGATTCCGAAACTTCTAGATATGGCAAAACTGCAACTTACTTATTAGTGCACTTCTACGGTGTAATTTTGTAAGCCATTCTTGGAGGTGTAGGCTAGAGTCTATTTCTTTAACTTTCCTAATGTTTCTGTGAGCTATCTGTATCACTCAGTGAATCCCTTGGTACTTAAATTAACAAGAGTGAATTTGTCATCTGCAGCTAAGAAAAAGGATCAATACAGAACAGCTCAACAAATGCTGTTACCATTATTGTAAAACTTTGTTAAAGGCTTGTAATAAAGGATGTGATTACATTTCATGAAGGAAAAATTTAAACTGGTTACTACTAGATAAGACTATGTCAAGTAATTTCTAGAATGTTACTGTCCCATGAAATTTTAATGATGACTTTTCAGCATGTACTGGAAGTCCTAAGTAATTCAATAAAATAAAAGGAAGAAATAAAATTATTTTTGTTTTCAGATGACATAATTGTCAAGTTTAAAATTTGAAAGAACTTTAAAAGCCCATTTGAAGCAATAAGCAGTTATAGCAAGGTTATAGGACACAAAAAGTCAATTACTTTGCTATATACCAGCAATGAATAAGTTGAACAATTTCCTATATGTTGACAGTGAACAATTTGAAATTAAAAATAGTACCATTTAGGGCCAGGGATTTAGCTCAGTGGTTACACCACCTGCCTCACAAGAGCAAGGTCCCAAGTTCAATCCCCAGTTTAACAAAAATTATCATTTACATTGGCTCTCAAAAAAATGAAACACTTAGGTATGTTTAACAAAATATGTGTAAAATTATATGATAAAAATGGCAAAACTCTGGTAAAAGAAAGCAAAGAATAACTAAATAAATGGAGAGGTGTTCTATGTTCATGGATAGGAAGAGTTAATGTTGTCAAAATATCAATTCTGCACAGCTTGTTCTACAGATTCACTGGGATCACAATCAAATATCAGAAAATTATTTTGTGGATATTGACAAGCTGATTCTAAAGTTCATACAAAAAGACAAAAGGCCCAATTTAGTCAACATAAGAACAAATCCAGAAGACTGACATTGTCCAAATTTAATATATAGTTTAAGCCAAATATGGCGGCACATACCTGTAAATCCTGCAGTCAGGAAGCTGAGGGAGGAGGATTGGGAGTTTGAGGCAAGCCTGGGCTACATGAGATGAGTTCAAGGCCAGCCTAGATTACTTAGTGAGATAGTGTCTCAAGGAAAAAAAATATGTATATACTATAAAGCTATAGTAATCAAGACAGTGGAGTATTGTCCAAAAAGTGATAGCTAGATTAATGGATCAAAATCTAAAGATCCCAGAAATAGACCCACATAAATGTAGTCAATTGATTTTTTTTTTTTTCAAACTCAGGCCCTTGTGCTTGTGAAGCAGGCGCTGGAACCACTGAGCTAAATCTTCAGCCCTGCAGTTAATTGATTTTTGACAAAGCAAGAAAAATAATACGATGGGAGAATGATACTATTTTCAACAAATAGTGCTGAAACAATTGGATGTGCACACTCAAAAAGTTAATCTAGACACAGAACTTACCCAAAACTAACTCAAAATGGATCACAGACTTACATATAAAATCCAAAATTATGAAACCCTTAGACGATAAGCTAGGAGAAAATCTCGATGACTTTGGCATGGCAATGATATTTTAGAGATAACAACCAAAGGCATGATTCATGCAAGGAATATAGGCAGTTCCTGACTTACAATGGTTTGAATAACAAGTCCTTTGATTGACAGTGGTCCAAAAACATTTATTCAGTATGGTAGAAACTATTCTTTGAATTTTGACCTCTTTCTGAGCTAGTGATATGCACTATGCTACTCTCTGGTGATCTCAAGCAATGGCAATCAGCCACGTCTCCCAATAAGCCACATAGTCATGAGAGTGAATAACCTTTACGTTGTACTGTGCTGCTGTGTTAGGATGTATGGTAGATTAGATTCATTAATGCATTTTTAACATGATATTTTCAATTTACAATTGATTTATAGGACATAACCCTATGGTAAGTCAAGGAGCATCTGTAATTGATAAGCTGAACATTAAACTGAAAGCTGAACATTAAAATGAAAGATTTAGACTGTTTGAAAGACAATCTCCAAAGAACAAGAACATAAAGCATACACTGGGGAAAAGTATATGTAAAACACATATCTGATAAAGCACTTTGTTTTTGAGATAGGGTCTCACTATGTTGCTGAGGCTAGCTGGGAACTCATGGTCCACCTACATCAGCCTCCCAAGTAGCTGAGATGACGTACACCCCACTGCAGCCAGGTAGTAAAAGATTTTTATCTGCAGAAACGACGCAATACCCAAGTCAGTCTGTGAACCAGTGTGGTCGAAGAGGCTGGTGAGGACATTGGAGGGGAAAAGTAGTGAAGAGATGTCTCCATTTACAGCTTTTGACTCTGGCAACCTAGAAAAATTCTTTTGCAAGCTCAAGCAATCCAGAAGCAGAGTAAAGCTAAATTGCACATGGCAATGCAGGCTTACAGCAGGGCCAGAGAGCGGGAAGGAGGCAGATGGCTGATTTCAGAGCTGGAAAGATCTGAGTTTGAGTTCCTGCCTGGGTGTCCTTGGTCATTGTATTTAACTTTTCTGAGACGTACAATTCCTCATCTGTAAAATTCAAATACTAGTCTTTACTCTGAGACATTGTAGAGATAAGATTTATAAAACATCTGGCACTGTGTGGCACATAGTAGGTGTCCCATATGTATCATCACTGCTATTAATAGTTCATTAGGCTAAAATACCTAACACGTTTTTTCTTGCCCCCTCCTCCATTTTGAGGGACAATCCTCACAGAGCCGTCCTACAAATCCAGGAACCTTCTGGAGCACAAATATGCACAAAGAGGAAAGAGTTCAGGTGGGCTCTTCCTCCACAAGCCACTCTCAAGTCACATGAATACCCCAAGTAATAAATCATAAAGTTTTCACAGACCTTCCTTACCATATAACCAAACAAACGGACAACCCAGGAGAAGCTGGCAAAAAAAAGGCAAAAGGCATCCAAGTTCAGTTTCGGCTGGGCCTTTTATTATGGTCCCTGGCACTCCTCTTCCCCCGCACAGATGTTCCCTCTAAATGAGCTTGGCTTTATGCACTTCATATCAGAACAGGATTGTCCGAAGCAGTTTGAAGAGAGGAACTCACACTTCCTGAAACGATTCCCTCTTGACATGAATTCAGATTTAGGAAGGAGCTGTCTAAGCTTTTATAAATACCCATGATACATATGGGGCTCTAGACTGATTTGATTTCCTTCTGTCCTCTTGGTGCCTCTTTTCTCTTAAGAGGTGATACTGTGGCTTTGGGTCATGACTGTGGTGAGTGACAGTTGGGAGCCAGCCCTTTCCTTCGTCCCTGATTGTGAAATAGTGGGTGTTAAGCCATAATGCCAGGGCCCAGGTGCTGGGAAATACAGCCAAATACTTCTTCCAGCTTAAAAAGATTGCACTTGTATCCACCATTTCTGGACTAGGTCATGCATTCACCTAATTTTTAGATTCAGAAGATTCAAAGAGAGTATAGTGAAATTTGCTTCCCCATTTTTGCGGCTCACTTTTCCAGTTCCCTTTCCCAGTTTTTACCAGGTTCTAGGACATATTCTCCAAGCTAATATTTTATGTATATTTAAAATGACATTTATGTTTTTTTCCCTCTTTACTTTTTATTTTACATTAGTGATAGCATACTATGTAAATATATTTTTCATTTGTTCTATTTCCCCCACCCCTGCCACTAGAATGAAGACCCTGTAAAGATGGTTTTACTTTGTATAATATTGTATCTTTATCTGGGTATGGTGGCACATGCTTATAGTCTCAGCACTTGGGAGGCTGATGCAGGAAGATTACCAAAAGTTCAAGGCCAGCCTGAACTACATAGGAAGATCCTGTCTCGGAAGAAAAAAAGAAAAGAAAATTGTATCCTCAGCAGTAGAATGGTGCCTAGCACACACCATAGCAATTGCTCAATAAGTATTTGTTGATCAAGTGGTTGAATGCACATAATTCTACTTTTACTCTGATTATCTAATTTCCAAACATGACTATGGACTTGGATTCATTATGATTTATCTAATCAAATCCTTATAATGGATATTAGTTTGTTTCTAATTCTTCACTCCAGTAAATAATATGTTTATGTCATTGTACAAATATCATGTCACAGCTGGGCGTGGTGGCTCACACCTGTGATCCCAGCACTCAGGAGGCTGAGGCTGAGCTATATAGCAAGTTCAAGGCCAGCCCGAATTATGTAGTAAGACCTTATCTCAAAAAAATAAACCTAGGGCCAGATTTATCTCAGTGGCACTGCGCTTGCTTCACAAACTCATGGTCCTGAGTTCAATCCCTGGTAACCAAAGAAAGACCAAGTCAAACCAAACCAAATCAAACCAAAACAAACAAAATCATGTTACGTATATGGGCATATTCATCTGTAAAATATATTAATCAGTGAAGAAAAGCTGTGGCAAACAGTAGGGTGAATTTTGCCAACTCTTTTTGGAGGTGGGCGTACTGGGGATCGCACTTGGGACCTTGCGCTTGCAAGGCAGGTGGTGGAACCACTGAGCTAAATCCCCAGCCCTTCAACTTGTTTTTAATTAAAAGCACTTTGCCATGTCTAATAATATTAGTGGGGCCAGTAGCACCTATCTTTAGCCCATTCTGGGTAACTTTAAACCTTCCAAGTGCTGGGATATAGACAAGCACCACTACACCCAGCTAGACATTTTATTATATATAAAATATATCTCAATTTTTAAAACTTGTAAAAAGCAGGGCAGTGGGTCGTAACATGTTACTGCCCATACATTGCAGTCATACTCACTTTTTCTTGGTTCCCCAAATATACCATGCTTTCTTACACCTGACAGCTTTTGCACGTGGTATTCCCACTGCTTGTGTAACAGACACCTAGAGGCTGGGATGGGTAACCAAAAGTAGGATTTAAGTTTGGCATGTCTGCCTTAATTTTTATATCTGTCTCTTAAATTATTTTCTTAAAAGTTTGGGTCATATCCCTGCTCAGCTCTGCATGGTACACATGTTAGTCACTTAAGGAGTTTCTTAGCCCTAAAATTACCTACCCTATCTCATCTCCATTTACCACTGAGGACACTAAGATAAGAGTAACAGAAGTAGTTTTCAGGATCTGCAGGGGTATCTAATTGCCAGCTTTTACAACTTCTGGTTTTAGACCTTCCTAAGCCAATGCCTAGAAGTCTGCAGTCATTATTCTAAATCTGCAGTCACCTTGAATTCTGGGAAAAGCAGAGCTTCACTGACCACCCCAAGATGAGGTCACCCCCCAGCAGGAGCAGTGATCCCCTGATGGGAAGTAAGGCTGTCCCCTTAGGCAGGAGCTGTCATCTCATGATGAGAACCAAATTGCCCCCTCAAGCAATGATGGCTGTCCCAGAACCGTGCAGAACCAGTGCTGAGATAACCATCAACCAGAGCAGGATTACCTGCCAGCTGGGTAACCTCCAAGCCTTTTTTTGGTTCCCCTTTCCTATGAAACCCAAAGTTTCTGTTAGCCTTTCAGAGATAGATCTTCAACCTGTTTATCTGTCCTGCCACCTAGAGCTGAGCAAAGCTCCTGTCCTTCCCTTTACCCTACTAGTCTCCTTGATTAGAGTTTGGGGACAGGTGGCTGAGCCTGGTCTGTTGGAATCCTTGCAGTTGGAGCTGTCACCCTAAGCTGCTGGTAGCCCTTGGAAAATTTTTGCCTTTCTTTCCTACCAGCACACGACCATATCCACTGCCCATACTCTCCCCACCTCCTCTCTCTCTCTCTCTCTCTCCTCACACTCACACACTGTCTTTTAATAATTCCTGATTTATCAAAATGCATAGAGTGGAGATACAATATACATTATAACTTGCATGAATTACTTTGCAAAACTCAGGCATAAAAATTATACATTTCTCAGTGGTAGGGGGGACTCAAATGTAACTAGATCTCTACTTTCTAGGTGGCAGGGTAATATAATCCCAATCATTTTTAGCCATGCTGCTCACTTGGTCTCCTAAGATTAGAGAAGTATCTGGGATTTAGAAAACTAAGGAAAGCTGGAGAAGGGCCTTTGGCCCATGCAGTGGCTACCAGAATGTTCACTGTTTTGTGTGAATGGATTGACGGCAGAAAGGCTCAGCCTCAAGGTCAAAGCTCAGACACTGGACCCTCTTGGATTGTCTTAATTCCTAGGAAACACTTAGTGCGCAGTGCTGCTGGAGCCTGTACCCCATCCCCGGCTGGCCTTCTGTGAGGGACTTGGTGTTGGGCTCTGTCACCTGGAACCTGCTCTCCCTTTACCCTCCAATTGGATTTCACGTTTTAAAGACTTCTGTGGAGAGTGGGTGATGGGGAGGAGGGTAGAGGGAATTTGGGGAGCCTTGTTAGGTCCACAGGTCAGATTCAGCCTTAACTCCCACGAAATAACTGGAGAAGAAGAGGACTAGAGTGGGAAGGAGAAAAAAATGGATTTTTTTTCAAGCTTCTAAGAGAATTTTGCAAACAATTGGAGTAATTAAAGGTTCTCAGAAGTAGCCGCTGGTGCCCTTTTCACCGAGGGAATGTGGGCCAAGCATGATACATGAAAAGAGAGGGAGCTGCTCTATTGAAGTTAAAAATAATCTTCTGTCACATGGCTAATTTGTTGGAATGCAGCAATAAAGGGCTGTGGGCAGAGGGAGAGCTGGAAGCAGCTGGGAAGTTTGCATGCCCTGGGGACTTTGTTCATAGGGAGAGAAAAACAGTCACAGCTGACTTAGGGTGGCTTATCAGAAAACCCACAAAAGGGGTAGGAAGAATGAAATTGGGTTCAAGTTCAGAGCTGTGACCTTTGGGCTCATCAGGCAATGAAGGGATGGGTCACAACTTGTCACCTATGCTCACAGATGCTGATTCATTCAGCAAGGAAGGCTTTCCAGTTCCTTTGCCTTTGAATACATTTCAAAGGAATACATAACCCCAAGGAGCTCTTTGATCCTAAATCCATGGGAAAACCAATCTATAGGGTCTGGAGCAGAAAAAAAGCTCAGACCAAGAATTCAAATCCTAGTTTAGTACATTGAATAACTCAACATTTTTGAAATGTTAAGAGTTGAAAGAGTTATGGGAAAAAAAGTAACTTAAAATAATCTCTGAATTTTCCATTTGAGGTTGGATTGTTCAAATTCATTCAGCCAGCAAGTGACAAACCAAGAGTCCAACCCAGGCCTTTAGCTAGAGAGGAAGGACATGATGGTTAAGGATGTGCAGGGCTCATTTGGTGTCACATCCAGGCCCCACCAACTGGAGAACCTTGGGGCAAGTTCCTAGCTCCTCTCAGCATTAGTTTTGCCATTTGTCAAACAGTCATAACTATACAGGACCCACCACCAAGCATGCAGCTATCTATACTGCAGGCAAAGTATTTAGTACAACATCCAGCCTAAAAGAAATGCTTCATAAAAGGTTAGCTGTTATCCTACAGTTTCCTCTACACTGCCTTGCGTCAGACTCCTAGTGCTTTTACAGGTTAACTTGCCCCAACATCTTTTTGGTTTGGGTGGGATTCTTTCTCCTCTTCACACTTTCAGCTCTCACCCACTGTGGACCAAGAAAAGGAGGGCTGAACTGTCTGTATAAGCTCTCTGTCCTCAGGTAGTGTAACACTTTCTCCAGCAGGAAATGCTAGATATTCTAACACACCCGTGCAACTTGTTTTCTCTTAAGCTGTCTGCCCTCTGGCCTGTATTTTTAGTATGGTTTCCAAGTTGCTGACAAGCAGAAACAGGACCAACGTGAAGCAAGTATTGTGGCTCCAAATGCAGCAGCCAGATCTACTGGACTCATTTAGAACACTTGGTCAATTTTCAGTCTCACAGTGGGCACCACTAACAACAGAAGAGGGCCTTAACAGCCAGCAAAGGCTTGGGCTGATAGTCTGAGCACCTTTGGGAAGTGGAGGGCAAGTTCCGTGTGTGTACATGCTCTGCAAAAATCAGAAACCTACCTCACATTAGCTTGAGCAATGAAAGGTGAATTTGGTGCCTCCTGTAACCAGAAGACCAGGTTTCATTTATGCCCAGATTCAGGTGTTCAGTAATGTCCTCAAGGCACCTTTCTGCTTTGTTGGACTCCATTACTCACACTCCGTTGGACTCCATTATTCTTCCCACTTGGCAGACAAAACAGCTGAGCGAGAGCTCCAGCTCTTTTTTTCCAGTTTTGCATTCTTAAACCCCTTAATTTGCTTTACCCGATTGGCTGCTTTAAATCATGTGGTTTCTGAAATAGCAGGGCCAGAAAAACAAGCTTCTTTGATTGGACAGATTGTATCACATGTTCTGTCTCTGTCACCAAGGAGAAATGGAACATATGATCATCAACTCCACTAGCTTCACATAGAACAGAACAGGAACAGTTCCACAAAGAAAGAGGAGGCTGCCGGAACCAGAAGAAAGGGAAAAAGCCAGCAGATATATAAATCATAAATACCAAAGTCTATAATAGCACCTATGTGTATTTGTCTGAATTGGTGATTTTACAGCTCGGTTCACATCCTCAAAGTGTTATATAATCCTAGAAACAGAACTTTTGGAGAGGAAAATGCCAGATGTTTCCTTGTGTGGAGAGCCATGAACTAATATTATAGACAGCTAAATTAGGTAAAAATATTATAGGCAGTCACACAGGGCATAGGGCCTCAAGGGAGTCAGTGCAGAAGATGAGAACACATTACAGCTGTGGCCAAAAGTGCATCTGTCAAAAGGCCAGGCTTCAAGATACAGACAGAATGACTAGGCCTACATGCTTCCCCAAGGCGTAAGCAATAAATTAAAGGTTATACTATAATTGGTATCACCTAGTCCATTAAATCTAGACAGGTATCAGTCACCCAGGTGGGTGACCAAGACCTCCTGCCATCCATTCCAAAACAGATTTTTGTTCTGTTTTTTTTTTTTTTTTTTTTTTTTTTTTTGGTTTTTTGAGACAGGGTCTCACTATGTAGTTGAGACTGACCTGGAACTCACTATGTAGCCCAGGCTTGTGTCGAACTCCCAGCGATCCTCCTGCCTCAGCCTCCCGAGTGCTGGGATTACAGGCGTGAGCCACCACTCCCGGCAAGATTTTTGTTCTTTCCATGTACACTTGTTACATGAACTGCTTCCCCATTGGATCAATATGACCTAAGTGGCTATACTTGTACTCTTATTGGTTGATCATAGTTTTGACCCACATTATACCCAGCTTGTGATTTTGTATCCAGCTAGTGAGTTTGTCTATAAAACTTCCTTTGAGAAGTGGGCTTGTTGACGACCTAATTTCAGGTCCCCTCCTTTCTCTCAGGAGCTATTTCTCTCAAAAAATTTTTCTACTCTTAACCTTTGTTATTCCTTAGTATTTATTCTTTGATTTTGGGGAACACAAACTCAGCATATCTGACATCTAGCAGATTGAGAGTTATATTATTTCTCCTATATCAATATAGGACTCCAGACTCCTTTTCTCCCCTTATTCCTGTACATAGGGAAAGGAGAACATTAGGAGAAATGGGCATTAGCTGCCCGGGTTTTTCCTCTTCCTAGGCTCTGAGGATCAGATTGCTGAGAGGGGACTAAGAGGGTAGTTGGGAGGTAGACCATTGTCTAGCATGTGAGAGGCCCTGGGTTCAAGGAAGGAAAGAAGGAAAGAAAATTTTGGGAGGAAGCACAAGTTTTTCTCTCCACTCTGGTCCAGCACTGGGGCTGGTAAAACTCTGCTCTTTTCAGATACAAGGAAGCCTATTTGGCACATGCATTCAACCACTCTGCAACCTATATCATTTATCAAAAGATAATCCATTTTCTGACTTTATTCTCCCTTCATTGATTAAGAGCCTGAGCAGGGAGGAGGGCTGTTACTTTTTGAGTCCTTTCTCAAAAGTCAGCAAGAACCATAAGCCCAGAGCATCAGGGACCGGCAGATTCATCCTTTTGATCTCTCCTTCCTTCTGAGTCCCGACCTGGAGGAGCAAAGAGTTGTTCATCTTGGGAAGTAACAGAAAGAGTGGGTACTAACAGCAAGTTCAGAGAGGGAAATCGCAAGAAAGGGAAGAAAGTTATTTACTTACAACAGAAATGAAACAAACTGAGTTATTTCATGCAGAGGGGGAAACAAAAACAATGGAGAGGTGACTTCACAGCGGCCCTCACCAGAACCACAGGGAGGGTGTGGTATCCCTAGAAATTTTCCATAGCCTCACTCTGACCTGGATCAGAGTCCTATCTGTTCCCCTTCACTCCCATCCCACTTTTACGCTTCTATATCCACCTCTTGGGAAACAAATTGTTCCACTTCCAGAGATTTACAGGAGACTGGATCACACAAACCAACTGAAACAATTTTATTACTACTTATTTTTAATTACAAAGGTAATGTTAAATATTTGGAAAGAATGAAACAGATTAAAAGAATCATGATGAAAGCTAAAATCAACTCGTAAGCCCTTAACTTTTTTTTTTTTTTTTTTTTTTT
>NW_022900944.1:33465484-33551542 GCF_012274545.1 Fukomys damarensis
TTTTGTGAGACAGGGTCTTGCTATGTAGTTCAGGCTGGTCTTGAACTCACTAAGTAGCCCCAAACTGGCTTCGAACTCACGGCAAGCCTGCCTCCGCCTCCCAAGTGCTGAGATTACAGGCGTGCACCCCCATGCTCTGCTAAAATTTCTTATTCCTTTGCAAATATTAAAGGTAGTTCAAACGAAATAGTTTATAGTGTAGAAGATGAAAGTGGTATATGATGCTGCTTTTCTTAATATTAAGGTTTTTTGTTTTGCTTTGTTTTTCTTAATATGATCTGTGTACTATAATTATTTTATTTTACCATTTATCTTTCTGCCTCCTGGCTTTAGGAATAGTTGAATTAATGGCACTCATTTGAGAAGAAGGTTCTGGTATTGTGGCACACACGTTAGAGATGGGGAACGGAGACTCCCAGACTTGTCCATAGCCATACCTGGCCCCTGCTTGGTAGCCAGGTCCTTGGGGACAGGGATACTTTCCTAACTTAATAAACAAATTTGTTTAGAAAAGGTAGTGAGACTAGCCAGGTGTGGTGTCGCACACCTGTAATCCCAGCACTCGGGAGACTGAGGCAGGGGGATCGCTGTGAGTTCGAGGCCAACCTGGGCTACATAGTGAGTTCTATTTCAGTCTCAACTACATAGTAAGACCCTGTCTCAAACAAACAAACAAAACCAACAACAGAAAAGGTAGTAAAAGGGCCGGGGATTTAGCTCAGTGGTGCTGCTGCCTGCCTCGCAACCACAAGGTCCTGAGTTTGATTCCTGGTACAAAAAAAGAAGAAAGAAAAGAAAAGGTAGTAAGAGAAGTGACTTCCACAAGCCAGGAGTCTTGGCCTTCCTTCCCTACCAGAAATACCCATCACATCCACCCTTGCTCATATCAGCCTGTGTTGTTCCAAGAATGTGGTTCTGGAAACATGGCTGCAAGCAAACAGAGAGTCCAGGGAAAGTTCTTTTTCAGGAGAAGAATTATTTTATTCAGTGTGTTTCCTTACATGAGTTGGGACAATAAGGGGCAAGAATGAGAAGAAATAAAAGGCCATTTAGTTAGGCCACTATCATAAATCACACCCCAGTGTCATTACCCATCCCTAGTCAGGAAAAGCTTGAGTTTTTCCATGCCAAGAAAAACAGAGGGCAGGAAGAAACAAATTATGACCTTGTTTGTGTTTTTGCATCTTAACTATCTGATTTATAGGCCTTGATCCAGTGATTATGGATGAAAGAAAATATTTCAGTGTTCCAAACCAAACCTGAACTTAACCGGGGGTGGATCTCATATCGACTGTGCAAAGTTAGCATGCAATTAAAATGCTTTGAGATTAAAGGACTGGGGCTGCCTTTAGGCATTTTCAACCCACTGGTGAGGCCAGATTCCTTTCCCACACTCCAATATCAAACAGCTTCACTTAGAAACTCCATTTATTCCCTTATCACAGGAGTTGGGCATTTATCTGCTCAACAGATGGTCAGTAAGTAAGCCCCTACTGTGTGTCACATACTGTGTCATACACTGAGGATATAATGTTGAGCACACAGATGAATTCACTCGTGCATCAGAAAAAATTAGCCATGAGCTCTATGGAGAGAAAAAATAGAATGATTTGTCAGAGAGAAGGCGGGTGGCCACTAGAATGAGGTGGCAGGCCTAGGTCTCACTTAGGCGCTGACATGTGACTGGAGAGTAAAGTAAAATCAATTTGTGAAGTTGGAGTAGAGAGACCAGCCAGCCAGGGAGACGATCCCCCAAGATAGGCTCATGTATGGCATATAGAAATGAAACCATCTCAGTTCAAAAGAAATTCCTGGCCAGTACAATCTTTTTTGAGTTTGACCTGGGTAGAAAGTTGATAAATTCCTTTCTGACTAGACTATCAAGGTTCACTGTCAAGGAAAAGAAGAGAAATGTGCATTAAAATCTCAGCCTCCCAGAGTTCTGGGATTCCAGGTGCGTGCCACAATGTCTGGCAAAACTACAATTGATACAAATATTTAAAACATTGAGATTGGGATAATTCAAATATTTTGATAACACATTGTACACATCAGACTGGGTTAACTGGCATTCAAATATATTGCTGGCGAGAATGTAAATTGGTGCAACTGCAGAGTTACAAATGCATATGCCTTTGACTCAAGAAAAGATCCTGTTGGGCCTGGGGACTTAGCTCAGTGGTGCCACACCGGCCTGGCAAGCATAAGGTCCTGAGTTCGATCCCCAGTACTGGGGTGGGGGAGGTGGAGAATGAGGCCCTAAAAAGGAAAGTGGCTCTCCTTCTTTACACGGTCATAATAATATAAGATCAAGATTATTATTATTAGCTGGGCGTGGTGGCGCGTGCCTGTAATCCCAGCACTTAGGAGGCTGAGGCAGGAGGATTACTGCAAGTTCGAGACCAGCCTGGGCTGCACAGTGAGTTCCAGGTCAGTCTCAACTACATAGTGAGACCTTGTCTCAAAAAACAACAACAAAAAAGATTATTATTATTATTAATTATTATTTTGGTGCCAGGGATTGAACTCAGGTCTTTGCGCTTGGAAGACAGGCTGTGGAACCACTGAGCTAAATCCCTGGCCCCCTTAAACTTTTTTTTTATCAAGATTATTAATTACAGTATTCTTCATAACTGCAAGAGATTGGATAGAATTCAGGTCTCCATCAGTAGGAAACTAGTTAAATTATGGAATATTCAAACCAAATGCACACTAAGCTATGAAAAACTACTCAACCATAAAAAGGAATAGGAGATTCTCTCTGTATTAATATCTAGTTTTTCTTCAGTGCTGGGCATTGAACCCAGGACGTCATACATGCTGGGCAAGCTCTCTACCTCTGAGCTATACTTCCAGCCCCTAGCACCTATTTCTAAGATAAGTCATTAACTAAAAAAAAGACCAGATACAGACATGCCTATTGTTCACTATGTTTTATATTAAAAGGGGGTTAAAAAAAAGCATATAATCTTACATTTACTTCATTTGCATAAACTCAGCAAAGATACACATAAAATTAACAAAAGTGACTATAAGATGAGTGGAAAGGGAGGGAAACTGGGTAGTGGGCAGGAGACTTTGTATTGTACAGTTTAAATTTTTTAGTTTTCAATCATGTAAATACATTATGGATTTTTAAAATTAAATTTAAAAATTATTCTGTCTTCTAGAGCAATTTATCATCTAACCCATAAGCATTTTCATGTCTCCAGCCAACCCCTGATAAAGTTTCTACTTAAGTAAAAGTGGATGATGATTAACAAAAAGATTAGTACATATACATTATGTCTTAAAAGTGATTTTAAAATACACTGTGGGTGGGGTTGCTATAGCTTAGTGGTAGAGCACATGCTTAGCATGCCCAAAGCTCTGGGTTCAACCAGCACCTAAAACCAAAATTTAGGGCCGGGGATTTAGCTCAGTGGTTCCGCCGCCTGCCTTGCATGCACAAGGACCGGAGTTCAATCCCCGGTACCAAAAAATAAATTAAAAATAAAATAAAACCAAAAATTAAAAAAAAAACCACTAGAGGTCACTTTAATTGCTATGTATCTTTCTATACCTTGCTACCCATTCTTAACAGACCACAGATAAACGCGATTGTCCAAAGGCAAATGGAATATCTGAGGGCAAAGCTAGCCTAAAGGAAACTTTTGTGTTTATGGTAAAATATTTCCAAGTGGCCTTTTCCTAAATACTATAATAAAAACTGACAGTAACCCAGTCTGTGTGCTAGGTCATCTTTAACAAAATAGAACCCTTCACATTGTAGAGAGCTTCACAATTTCAAAGTTTTTCACATCTGTTTTCTCAGTGACTCCATACCTGGGAGGTAGTGCAGCCTTTTAATGTTTCTCTGTTACTGTTTTTGTTTACGATACTGGGGATCAAACCTAGGGACGGGTTTGCTAGGCTCGTTATCTACGGTTGAGCCAGGTCTTCAGGCCCTATTTCCTGTCTCTACAGATGTGCATCTTCTTTAGCCTCTTTAACAAGGGGTGCTGGAAAAAATGGCTTCCCACATGCCTAAGACTAAAACTAGATGCACAACTCTCACTATGTACTGGACTAAAATCGAAATGTATCAAAGATCTAAATATTAAAACAGAAACACTAAATCTGCTGGAGATAGAAGAGGCCGAGCTCTTGACAACATAGGTGTAGGCAAAGACTTTATGAACAAAATCCCGGTTGCACAGGAAACATCACAAAGATTCAACAACCCAGATCTCAACTTTTTTTTTTTTTTTTTTTTTTGAGACAGGGTCTCACTATATAGTTGAGATTGACCTGAAACTCACTATGTAGTCCAGGCTGGTTTCGAACTCACAGCAATCCTCCTGCCTCAGGTTCCTGAGTGCTGGGAATACAGGCATGGGCCACCATGCCTGGCTCAGATCTCATCTTTTTTTTTTTTTGGTACTGGGACTGAACTCTGGTCCTTGGACTTGCAAGGCAGGCGACAGAACCACTGAGCTAAATCCCTGGCCTCAGATCTTATCTTATTAAAAAGCTTTTGCACAGCAAAAGAAACCAGCAGAGTGAAGAGACAATCCACAATGTGGGAAAATTTTTTTCCAGCTGTTCCTCAGACAAAGGGCTAATATCTAGAATATATAAAGAACTAAAAAAAAAAAAAAATCAGATCCCTCAAATTTAAAGACCTAATCCATGGTCGGGGATTTAGCTCAGTGGTTCCACTGCCTGCCTTGTAAGGGTAAGGACCCAAATTCAATCCCCCGTACCAAAAATAAATAAATGAATACCTAATCCAAAATGCCCATCTGAATAGCTACCTCTCAGATAAAGAAGTAGAAATGGCAAATAAATGTATGAAAAAATGTTCAACATCACTGGTCATTTGAAAGATGCAAATTAAAACAACGCTAAGATTCCACCTCACCCCAAAAAGAATGGCTGCTATCAAGAAATCAGCCAATAACAAATGCTGGCAGGCCTGTGGAGGAAAGGGAACCCTTCTCCACTGTTGGTGGAACTGCAGACTGGTGCAACCGCTGTGGTAATGAGTGTGGAAATTCCTCAAAAAATCTAAAACTAGAGGTTCCATTCAACCCAGATATTCCTCTTCTTGGTATTTTCCTGAAAGAATTAAAAGCATCAAGCCACAGCAATATATGCACGCTCATGTTTATAGCAGCACAGATTGTAATTGCTAAATCTTAGAAACAACCCAAAGGCAGTGAGCGGATAAAGAAGACATTTTTTGGTGTGGTTTGTTTGCGTTTTAAAAAATACATACAATGGAGTACTCCTCTCCTATAAAGAAGGGTAAGTTTGAGATGTTTCTAGGTAAATGGATGCACTCTAAGACTATCAGACACACATGTTTAAATACTGCATTGTTTCTCTGATATGAGAAACCAAAAGGGTAAACAAGGACCAAAATATATAATAGATATTGGGAAATGGGAAAAAAATGTTCAAATGAGAGGAGAAAATAAGAGGGGGAGGAAGGGACAAGAAAAAAAAGAACAGAAGGAAAAAATGAAACAAAGGTTTTGTAAATAAGATGGGGAAAAGGGATTGAAGGGAGGGGAGGGGAATGGAAAATAAAGAAGAATCAAGATATACCACGTAGGGCCAGGGATTTAGCTCAATGGTTCTGCCACCTGCCTCATAAGCGCATAGGACCTGAATTTAATCCCTGGTACCCCCCCCCAAAAAAGAAAGAAAGATATATAAAAGTTATGGATCTTTTAAAATCATTTGTAAATAAAATCACACAGTGTGTAGTATCTGAATGTGGCAGCACAAGCCTGTAATTCCAGCATTTTAAGAGGCTATAGCAGAAGTATTGCAAGTTCAGGCCCAACCTGAGCCACTTAGAGCATATTTCAAAATTTAAAAACAAGGTAAGGATGCAGCTCATTGAAAAAGCTTTCCGTTCAATCCCCACTACTGGAGGGAAAAATCATGGAGTATATGATCATCTGTGACTGTCTTTTTTCACTTATAGTTTTGATGTACATTCGCATTTTAGCACATTATTTTTTCTACTGAATGGTAATACCACATTTGTCCATTTATCAGTTGACGGACATGTGCTTTTTAAAAAACCTTTTGGCTACTATGAAAATGGTGCTATGAACTTTTGGGAATAAGACAGGTTTTGTTTTGTGGTGCTGGGGATCGAAGTAAATAAGTTTTTGTTTAAACACATTTTTGATCACCTGGGAGTAGATTTGCTGGGTCCTATTATAACGCTACATTTGACTCTGTGAGGGACTGCCGGACTCTTCCACAGTAGCTGCTCAGTTTTATGTTACTATCAACAGCATATGAATGCACCAGGTTTTCCTAAAACATACCAACACTTGTGACTGTCTTTTTTATTATAGCCATCCGTGTAGGTACGCAGTGGAATCTTACTGTGGTTTGAAGTTGCAGTTCCCAATGGCTAATGTGTTAGGCGTCTTGCATCTGCTTACTGACCATTTGTATATCTTTTCTGGAGAAATGGCTATTCAGATCCTTTGCTTTTTTCTTCTTCTTTCTTTCTGTTTGCTTGTTTTTTTTAGTACTGGGGATTGAACCTAGGGCCTTAGCCCTGAAATACTTCCTCAGCTTTTTAAAAAAATATTAATGGAAAGAAGAGAAAGGAAAATAATATAAGAAAAAAAAAACTGGAAACAAAACCTTTGCAAATAGGAAGGGGTGGAGGGGTTGAAGGGAGGGCAGGGAATGGGGTAAAAATAAGAACCAAGAGGGACAGGGGTTTGGCTCAGTGGTTCTGCTGCTTTCCCCCCAAGTGCAAGGTCCTGGGTTCGATCCTCGGTAGCCCCCTTTTCCAAAAAGAACCAAGATGCATCGCGTAAAGGTACAAATTCCCAATGATGAATGTAAATGTATACCTAAAATGTATCAATAAAAATTTAAGGAAAAAATATTTTATTTTGAGAAAGTATCTTGCTAACTCACTAAATTCCCCAGGCTGAGTTCTAACTTGCAGTCCTCCTGCCTCAGCCACCCAGAGCCTGGGATTATAGACATGTGCTACCACACTCAGCTTCCTTTTCCCATTTTAAGGGTTTTTTTTTGTTTTTTTTTTAATGTTGAGTTGTAAGAGTCATTTACATATTCTCAATGCAGCTTCCTTGTATTGTATAGCAGATTTATGACTTTCAAATATTTTTTCCCATTGTGTGGGCTGTCTTTCCACTTCTTGATGATATTCTTTAAAGCACCAATGTTTTTCATTTTGATAAAGTCTTGATTATCTATTTTTCTTTTGTCATTTGTGCTTTTGTTGTATTTGGCATTCCTGTTTTTGAACTTTGAATAGGCATAATTATATTATTTAATTTTTCACTTTTTTTTTGTTTTGTTTTTTGGTCTTTTTGAGACAGGGTCTCACTATGTAGTCGAGACTGACCTGGAACTCACTATGTAGCCCAGGCTGGTCTCGAACTCCCAGTGATCCTCCTGCCTCAGCCTCCAGAGTGCTGGGATTTTAGGCGTGCGCCACCACGCCTGGCAATTTTTCACTTTTTATATTTAATTTTCTACCCATGTTTATAGCAGCACAATTCACAACAGCTAAATCTTGGAAGCAGCCTACATGTCCCTCAAAGGATGACTAGATAAAGAAAGTGTGGTATTTATACACACTGAAGTACTACTCTGCCACAAAAAAGATAATCTTGCACCATTTGTAGGAAAGTAATGGATCTTGAGACCATAATGTTAAGTAAAATAAATCAGGCACACAAGCTTAAATAACACATGGTTTCTCTTACATGAAAACCCAAAGTATAAATAAAGAGCAAAATAAAGGACAGATAATAGGAAAATAGGTCTTTGTCAGTGGGACAGGAGATCCAGAGACGGCAAGTCGGGGAGGGAGGAGAGGGACGTGATGAAAAGGGAACGAAGATGCAGTGTGTACATGTACCAACTCCACACGAGAAATGTAAACATTGTGTACTATGAACATACACCAATAATGAAAATGACCTGAAAAGAAGTCTCTGATGCAGCTGGAGTTTTAGCCAAATTCTTTCTGTCTTCTTAAGTTCTTGCTCTGTAGCTCAGGCTGGCCTTGAACTCACTATGCAGCCCTGGCCGGCCTCGAACTTGTGGCAGGCATCCCGACTCAGCCTTCCAAGTGCTGGGATTACAGGTGTGTGCCACCACACCTGGAGTTTTTTTCAGAAAAAAATGCTAGAAACCATTATTTAATTATTATTATTTTTGTCCCCACCCAATGAAAGCCTTCCTTTGCTCACCGATGCACATGCTAAGCACAAACTTGTCATCTTCTGGGACAGTGAGGCTCAGTGGCATGGCGCCTGCCTGGCAAGCATAAGGTCCTGAGATCGGTTCCCGGTATAAGAAAAAAACAAGAACGACAACAAAAAGCATGGATTCCTGATTCTGTTTTAGGACTTTCTGTATTATTTCACTGGCTTGTCAGTTAATCACAGCATTATTGGTAGGACTGTATGAAAACAGACATTTTCATGCATGGTGGATGAGTATGTCATTCAATGAATACTTCAAAAAATGGCTCACTAAATAAACATTACTGGGTTCTGGGTTTCTTATTTCTCCTTCTGGAGTTAGACTCCAGGCTCTACTTTTCTTGAACTAAGAATTGAACAAAACTAGCAAAAAGCAGTGGCAAAGTTTATTTGAAAAAAACAAAAGTGAAGAGTGAGGGAGAAACTAGCTCTGCAAAGTGAACTTGGGCTGAGTAAAAGGAAAAAGCAAGGGCCGGGGATTTAGCTCAGTGGTTCCTCCACCTGCCTCGCAAGCACAAGGACTGGAGTTCGATCCCCGGTACCAAAAATAAATGAAGAAAAAGCAAGACAAGAGAACACTCAGGACACAGGCTGGATATAGTGAGCAAAGCCTGGATAGCAAACTCTTCCTGGCATCTATGTCCTTTTATATTGTCCAAAACTCGAGGAAACCCATGAGAACTTCTACATACAGATGCTGAGGGGCAGTGCTAGCTAGCATCCCGTGTCTTAGTCTGATGTCAGATCTAGGCATGCTATTGAAAAGCTGCTGAGTTCTTGCAAGAAGTCCAGGGCTTTGGGTACTGTTCTGCCCACGTATACTGGGATCTTGTGATTAACAGGTCACCTCTATTGCCCCAGCCAGTTTTGTCACGCCCTAACCTCCTATGTCAGGTGTGTAAATCAATATATTCCATTTGAAGAGCAATTTGGTAATATCTACCACAATTACAACAGTACACACTTTTTGGTTTGGCTATTTTTAACTTCTGAGGACATGTCCGATTTATAGAATAGAATTTCATATAAGGGAAATAGCAAATATATCCTTCAAGTATGGAAGATAATGACAAAAGACTGGAAAGACTCCATATACAGTGGTACCTCATTCACGAACTTAATTCTGAGGTACCACTGCATGTATTAACAGGAGACTGATAAGATCAACTATGGTACAGCTGTAACTGAAATATCATGTAGCTATAAACAAGTGAGACACTTCTCTAAAATGATATAGAATGATTTTGAAGAGAAATTGTTAAGCTGCATAAAGCAACATTCACAAGGTATGTATAATAAGGCATGCTTTTTATAAAAGAGGAGGAAGTATGGAGAAGATAAAGGAGTGAAAGTGTTTGATGGGAACTGGAGATACAGTTACACACATTTGTATACATATAATATTTTCAAAATATGTGAATGTATTTATTGCCTATTAAAAATGAACAAAATTAACAAACACTGGAAGGAGGAAGAGTGAGTATTCTGAAGTAGGAGCCCAACCCAGAGTAGGATGCGTCTTTGTCTCTAGCAGTTTGTATAGCCTATAGTTTCGTTCCTCTCTGGAAAAAAAATGACAAGTGCACTGGGATTGGTGGGGCAGGGGGCTGTGGTCCACCGGCATAACACTCAAGGGTGGTCTTTTGAAAAGCTTGAGAAGAGGCCAGTTCTGGAGTTTCCCCTGGAATTAGGCCAGGGAAGTCTGGCTGACAGGGGTGGAAATTACTCTAGAATTCTGGCAGTGTGAATTCCTAGCTTTACACCAACTTTCCAAAGGCTCCCAAACACTGGAGGCTTGACCCTGGGAAAGGAGATAGGATTATGGACTGTGACAGCTCTGTGAAAGTTTGTATAAACAAGTCATGGTAGTGGACATCTGTACTCTCAGAACTCTGGAAGGCCGAGGCAAGAAGATTTCAAGTTTAAGCCTTACCAGGGCAGTTTAGCAAGATCCTGTCTCAAAAAATAAAGAAAATGGTTGGGATATAGCTCAGTGTGAAAGCCCTGGGTCTAATCTCTAGTAATGAAAAAAATTTCATCTTTCTGATAAAGGAAAGGAATAGTTTCCAGGTGACATAAAAACCTTAAGAAGGTCAAGAACAGATTTCAAGCCAGGAGTGGTGCCACTTGTCTATTAATCCCAACGCTGTGACACAGGAGGATCATCACAAGTGCAAGGCCAGCCTAGGCTACATAGTAAGTTTGATGCCAGCCTTAACTATACTGAGATCCTATCTCAAAAAAAAACCAGAACAAAATAAAAACCGAAACATCTCAGACAAAAAAGAGCCGATTCCAGGGCTGTGTCACTGAAATTCACTCCTGGAACTGAATAGGAGAATATGCCTCCTCCCCTCCCCAAAAGAGAGTGAGAAAACCCCATAGATCAGTTTGATGTCTAGGGGAAAAAGGGAAGAATCCTTGCTCCTTGCTCAGTTTTCAAAAAGTATGCACCATGTTCGCCTTGACAGCTCCTTGTTGTAATTCCACTATTTATACAAAAGCAGTAAAATGATCTCGAAAGGTAAATAATGACTTTCTTGGAGCAATGATCCTACTGTTATCCGAGATAAATTATAGAGCACATACTAGACAGTGAAGAGAGAACTAATATGTAAAAGTAGCAATGGTAAAATGCTAATGGTAAATATTTTAAATGTTAAGTGCCATCTATCCTTAAGAACAAGGCCACACAGCATCTAGAAAGCATAAACCCCAAATAATCAGCCTTTATGGAGGCCTCTATCTGGCAAGCCCTGTGCTAAGATTTTGTTTAGTTAACACAGTCTTTGCTGTGTCTGCTCAACAAATATCTGTCAAAGAGTTTGGAAAAAATTGTCAAGGACATTCAAGAAGGGGAAACCACGGACTAATGTTCCTCAAGAAGGCAAAAGCAAATGTCCTTCTCAAAGAGTTAGCAAATGAAAGTTGGGGCTGGTGATGTAGGTTAGTTTTTCAGCGCTTGCCTAGCATGTGTGAGGCCCTGGGTTCAGTCTCTAGTTAAAAAAAAATTAGTAAATTGAACTAACAAAATATAAAAAAGACTAATATCATAACAAAATAGTGTTTATCTCAGGAATGCAAAAATGGTTAAGCTTCTGAACACCATTCACTGCAATTCATCATACTAACAAAATAAAGGAGCAAAATTATATAACCACCTTAAGAGATGCAGAAGAAATATTTGACAGGAGTCAACACACTTGCTTGATAAAAACAAAGCAAACTCAGGAAACTAGAAATGTAGATGAACTTTTTTAAATCGATAAAGGGCATCTAAGCAAAAATCAGATTTAATTAGGAAAAACTGAATGTTTTCCTGTTACATTTGGGAGCAAAACAGGGATGCTCACTTAACCATTTCTGGTCAGCATGTGGCTTAGCCAGTGCAGTAACCCTAAGGGGGAAAATCATCCAGACTGGAAAGTCAAACTGTCTCTATTACAAATGATGTGATTATTACAGAGAGTTGGGAGAAATCTACAAAACAGCTGTTAGAACTAGAGGTGGATCTAGCAAGATCATAGGATATTAAGTCAACTTATAAAACCAATGCTATTTCTCTATGCTGGAAGCAAACTAGAAAAATGAATTCCACTTAAAGTTGCATAAAAACATAAAGTATTTAGAAATAAATTGTCTAAAAGATATGGAAGAACTCTGCTGAAAGCCACAACTTAAAAACAGGTTGAAATAAATGGAGAGGAGTACCATGCTTGTGGATTGTGAGAATTAAAGTTGTTCAGTCTTAGCCAGGTATGGTAGCGCATGGCTGTAAACCAGCACCAGGGAGGCTGAGGCAGGAGGGTTGTTTTGAGTTTAAGGCTAGCCTGAACTACATAGTGAGAACCTGTCTCAAAAAACAATTTTAGGGTTGGGAACTTAGCTCAGTGGCCACCGGTGACTGCCTCACAATCATAAGGTCCTGAGTTTGATCCCTAGTACCAAGATAATAATAAAATAATAAAATAAAAATAAAATAATAATAATAATAATAATAAATAAACCCAAAATATATGATGTTCAGCATTGCTAAAAAGCTGATCTCACAGAATCAGAGAATAGAATAGTGGTCCCCAGAGCCTGAAGGGGAACATGGCAGAAAAGGGTATGAAGAGAAGATAGATAACAAATACAGGGGTGCTGGTGGATAACTTTCAACCTTCCAGAGCAAAGTGGTTTAACTGGTTAACAACACTTAAATTCAATACTTACTTCAGAATCGCTAGTGGAGAAGGTCAGCACAAATTATTAATGTCCTAAGTGAGACAATCCAATTACCCTGATCTGATTGTTGTACATTGCATACATTATTGAAACATCATGCAGTAATCTATAAATATGTATGATTACTTTGTGTGAATTGAAAGTGCTTCACAAAGCTGTTAATGCTCTGCAAATTAATCAGTCCTTTTCTAGAAATCGATAAGCTGATTGGTTTTATTTTAGAATTATTTTAGATTTATAATATAGAAAAGTTGCAAAAATGATAGAGTTGCTGCATACTCTTCCCTCAGTTTTCCATAATGTTAATTTTTTCAGCGCCTCATGGATTTGTGCTGCCACTGAGCTACATGCCCAGCCCGAATGCTAACATCTTCCAGGGAGTGGCCCAAATGGGACAGCTACAGCAGTAAAGCAGCACAGACGGTTCAGAGGAGACCCATACTTACACTCAGTCAGTTTTCAGCAAAGACGTGAAAACAGATCAGTGAAGAATTGTTTTTTCATCAGATGGTCCCGGTACAACAAAAGATACTGAGAAAGCTGCCTATGGTCACCAAGTTTATGAATGACGGGGCAAGAATTCCAAACCAGACTTTGCGGCTGATGTGTTATAAATTATGCATTTGTAATCAACATGTTTAGGCCACAATAATTTTTCCACATGAAAATCACTGTGAAGCTATATTCTTTTTGCGATTTTTATTTTTTTATTAGTACATGTTTGTAGTATATAATGATCACATTCCTCGTGGGGAGCTGGGACATGCACATAACACATTGTGATTCTTTTTTTTTTAAATCCTCCTCCTCTGTCCTCCCTCCCACTCCCTCTATCTCTTTGTGCCCGTCCCATTTGCACAAGATCCATCTCTCTATTTTCTATTATCTTTTATTTTGCTCTTTATATGTTGGATTTCTCATAGAAGAGAAACCATGTGATATTTAAGCTTGTGTGTCTGACTTAGTCACTTAACATTATGGTCTGGGCTGTACTCTTTAAAAATGTCAGTTATGAAAGAAAAAGATAGGAAATGTTCTGATTAAGACACTAAAGAGGCATAAATAAACTATTATATGATCCCAGATTGGATCCTGAGTTACACACACTAGCTACAAAATTCCACAAAGGACATTCATATAATAATTATAAAGTGATAGGTTAGATAATACGGTTTTTGATGTTTTGTTTTTATTTTTGAGATAGCATGTCTTTTTATATTGCCCGAGGTGGCCTCATATTACTGGGCTCAAGTGATCTTCCTGCCGCAGGCTTCTAGATAACTGGTAGTATAGGTGTGGGCCACTGTACCCAGCTCTAGGTAATTTTGTAGGACTGTTAAGTCCCTGACTTTGATAATTATTCTGGGGTTATGTAACAATATGTTCCTATTCTTAGAAGATACATGGAAAACTATTTGAAGGTAAAGTATCATTATGTCTGAAATGGCTCAGCACTATTATTTATAGGGGATTGAACTCGGGACCTTGTGCGGCAAGGCAGGCGGCAAAACTACTGAGCTAAATCCCCAGCCCAGCTCAGCCCTATTAACAACAATAAAAATATATGGGAGAAGCCAAGTGTAGTGGCATAGGCTTGTAATCCCAGCACTCCAGAGGCTGAGGCAGGAGGATTGCTGTGAGCTTGAGGCCAGCCTGGGCTACATAGTGAGTTCAAGGCCAGCCTGACTACATCGTGAGTGAGACCTTGTCTCAACACACACACACACACACACACACACACGAAATAAAATATTAAAAAATATTAACAATTGGTAAATCCAAGTCAAAAGTATACGAGTTTATAGTATTATCCTTGCAATTTACCTGTTTTGAAGTTTTTTAGTATTTAAATAATAACTCAAGCACCTTTAGTATGACACTAATTCCACTTACCATGATACAAATTCAGTCTCATCATTTATGGATGTTCCTCTCCTACTCCAGGGTTTTACTTAGTGCAACACATTCAGGAAAGGCCATCTGCTTTCAGTGCAGTGATTGATCACTGTGTGAGACTGACAATCTCCACACTGGGGTTCATGTGAATCTTTTTTTTTTTTGGCTACCAGGGATTGAACTCTGGACCTTGCTCTTTCGAAGCAGGCGGTGGAACCACTGAGCTAAATCCCTGGCTCATGTTAATCACTTAATTGGACCTTCTCACATCAAGAGTCCAGTCTTCCTGCATGCATTGTAACCCTTTTCCTCTGAAGTCCTGTCACCTGCCAAGTCCCATCAAGGAGCCAGTGGAGGTCCCGCTATTGGAAGAAATCCCCAACCACTCTCCTCTTGCCAGTTTCGGAAATCTCTCCCCACCCCAACTTCGTACCTGCTTTTGCCTTTGCTGCACTCCCAAATATATTTCTCCTATCTCCCACTTCGCTGAGAGGTTCTCCCGTTCTATTCTCTCTGTCTTTAAAAAAATAGTTGGATTCACTTTCCTAGATGGAGGTAGAAAAGGAAATGCTGCTTAATTTTACTAACTCATTATATGTGTGAGGAGGACGTTTTTAGTAGGCTTCAAAAAGTTGTTTCCCAAAGGTGTTCACAGACAGACTACATCAGCATTACTCAAATATTGCTCAAAATGTTGATTTCTGGTTCTATACCAGAGTCTCTGGAAGTGAGACAGAGAATCTACATTCTTAACACAGCTTTTCTAGAAGACTCATGCACCCTGAAGTGAGAATCATTCGTTTAACAAACGTGTTTAGAGTTGGATTTCTTTGCATTTGGCATGTGTAGTATTTTTGTTTCTTTTAGATAGATTGTTTCTTATATTACCTTTCTATCATCAGAGCCTATTACAGGACTGTGACAGTAAATTTTCAGTAAATATCCCTGAAATGAATGTAAATATTTTCAGAAGATCTTAGGAATAAATGAGATTTCTCTTATAGTTTCAGTCTAATTAGGGAGGTAAGATATGCAACGTTAAAGTTTACAGATACAGTGCTTTTCCTAAAATAGCATATTCTTAGAAAGCTTGGACCCCCTGGAGCTCAGAACAGTAGGTGATTTTGTGAAAAAGGAAGAAATTGAGAAACTTGAGAAGTTGAGAAGGCACAGGAAGGCAGAAGATATGATAACTGTGTGCACCTGAGATGACCACAGTGCGGCTGTAAAACCAGCAGGTTTAGGAGTCAGAGGTTGGTGCAGAAGGCTTACAAAGGGAAAGATGGAAAGAGCCTGCAATTGTGGAGTCCCGAATGGTAGTCTGTGAGTGGCAGGAGGGAAGTGACATTTTAGGATGAATCATCTTGTCAGTTAAAAATAAGTAGCTCACAGACACTTGCACATTCACCAAACTTGGAATTCCAAAATGCCAGGATCTCTAGCGGAGGACAGTTAAGGTGAATTCTATTTTATGGCTTTTTTTTTTTTTTTTTTTTTTTTTTTTTTTTTTTGGTACTGGGGATCGAACTCCGGACCTTGAGCTTGCGAGGCAGGCAGTAGAACCATTGAGTTAAATTCCAGGCCGAGGTGAACTCTATTTTAGATCACGTAAAAACTAAGAGTGTAGATAGGTCCCTGATCACCAAATAATTTGTTTAAAAATCAGATGCTTCAATATGGAGATACCTCAAAGAACTAGGATTAGAGGTTCTATTTGACCCAGCCATCCCTCCGCTGGGTATCTTTCCAAAAGAATTAAAAGAGTCATACCACAGTGATACTATGCACACCCATGTTTATAGAGGCAAAATTTGTAATAGCTAAAATGTGGAAACAGCCCATTTGCCCATCAATTGGAGACTGGATAAAGAAGATGTGGTTTTCCTATAAAATGGAATACTACTCAGCCATAAAGAAAGATAAGTTAGAGTCATTCATAGGAAAATGGATTCATATTGAGGATATACTCTTAAGTGAAATAAATAAGTCATACATGTATAAATACTGAATAGTTTCTCTGGTGTGAAAAACTATAATTGTACATAAGATCCTAATGATATAATTGACAATATGAAATAGGAAGAAAAGGACTAAAGGTGTAGAGGAAGTGGGAAGGGTAGGGGAAAGGAAATAAGAGAAAAGAAAAAAATACGAGAAAATGAAAAAAGGGAAATAAAGAATTTGTAAATAGGGAAGGGAGGAGGGGATAAAGGGAGGGCAGGGGTAAGGGGAAAAAATGAGGACCAAGACCTGTCATGTAAAGGTATAAGATCCCAATGAAGAATGTATCCACCGTATACTTAAAATGTACCAATAAACTCAATGAGAAAAAAAAATAAAATAAAAATCAGATTCTTGGTAGTGGTAGAAACGTGGGATTACTTCATCCCCTTCCTAAATTTTGCTGGCCTAAGGCTGAGGGCCAGTCGCCTTGCATTCCTAACACCGGCTATCTTTTCTGTAGTGATTACTGTATAAGAGCTTTAAAGAAACTATCTCATTTAATTTGCCAACCCCTTCTGTAAGGAGGAGGTTAGTTATCATGTCCATTTTACTTGAAGGAAAACTGAACCTTAAGGAGGCGTATTTCCCATATGACAGGCGGGAGGTAGCAAAGATATAAACCTGGAGCTGGACAGAGGCTGTCTGGGAAAAACAAGCTTCGTGTAAAAGTAAAGGAAGCGGGACTCGGGGGAATTCTGTAGACTCGGTCCCCTCTTTGAGGACGCCTCAAACCCAAGGGCCTTAAAAATGAAACGGAACCTCTTCTGAGGCAATACCTACCAACTCGGCCCCATCAGGCACCTTTCCAAAATCACAGCATCTGATTGGCAAGGATGGAGGGGCTGGACGACTCTGATTGGCTAGATAGATCTCGAACCAGGTTAACCCGGTTACGGAAGCCGAAGAAGGCAGAGAGCGGACTGCCTGTAGGAAGTTTAACTGAAGAAATCCAGGTAGCGGTGGTGAATAGGTTATCTCGGGCCCAATGGCGACCGTGGAGGGTACCGGCAGCGGCGAGAAAGAGCAGGGCGGCGAGAAAGAGCAGGGCGGCGAGACCTCAGTCACTTACTATCGGTTGGAGGAAGTGGCGAAGCGCAACTCTGTGAAGGAACTATGGCTGGTGATCCATGGGCGAGTCTACGATGTCACCCGCTTTCTTGACGAGGTGGGGCCCTGGAGGTGGGGGCCTCCGGGAGCTACGGGGATGAGGGGTGCAAAGGCTGCGCGGAGTGTCATAGGATGGAAATGAGCCCTGGCTGAGGGCGGTAATTTACAAACGGGCCCACAGCCCTCAGAAACAGGGAAGGGGTCTTGGCTCTGCATGTGTTTCCAGCCAGCCCGAAATTATCTTCCTAGTGTAATGTAATGTATTACTGATGCATTAAACACTTGTGTGCTAGGTTGACTCTAAGCCATAATTGTCTCCGTTTTACACAAAGGGAAACTGAGGCTTAAGAGAGGCTGAGGACACTCAAGGTCACACAATTAACGGCCTAGGTCGTTAGAACCCAGGTCTCAAATGTTCCTTATCTGTGTTCTTTTCCAGTGTGCTTTCTGAAGTAATACTGTTTTGGGAGAAGAAATAATACCTTCTTGAAAATCTCAGGTTTTTTTTTTCTTTCCCCATGGGGTTTTGCCCCCCTCTCTATTTTGAGTTGATCTCAGGACCAAAAAGATCCTGAGTTGACTTTTTCTTTTTGGCCGCTTAGATTCCCTTGCCTTTTTTAAATCTTTCAACCTGTTGTATTAGATCGCATTGCATAAGTTCTCTTGGAAACCATTGTGCAACTGAGTGATTTTTTTTTTTTAATCTAAGGAGACAGGAGAGACTTTTTCACTTATTTAAACTAATTTTATTGAGGTGTGATTTTATACACTTAATTGTGCCCATTAAAATGGTACAGTTTGATGCATTTTGACAAATGTATTCGCTTGTAATCAAAACTCCACTTAAGAAATAGATCGTTTCTGTTACACTAAAAGTTGTTTCTTGCTCCTTTGTTGTCATTCTCCCCAGCGCCAGGCATCCACTGGTTTGCCACTACTAATTAATTAATGATATTATTTTATTTTGAGTAATAGATTAATACCTGTGAGTTCTTTCCTTCCTTCCTTGTTTCCTTGTTTCCTTCCTTCTTCCCATTCTTGACCTGGTCTCACTGTTAGCCCAGGCTGGCTTTGAACTTGCAGCGATCCTCCTGCCTCAGCCTGCCAAGTGCTGGTGTTTCAGGCATGTGCCACCACACCTGGCTGTGATCAATTTCTTGTAATAACCTTGCCTAATATAACCTTAATGTAACTGGGGGGAAAAAAGTTTATTTCTATTCTTTTTCTCTGAGGCAAATATACTAGTAAAGTTTTTTTTTTCCTGTTAATTTGGGGACTAGGGAAAAATTTGGTGCATACATACAGTTGACTTATAATTCTGTAAAAAACTTTTAAAACTTAAAGTCTCTCAAGAAGGATGTTGTGCTAACAAATCTTCCCACTGGACAGTAAGCTAAGCTCAAGAATTGAGTAACTTGTTGAATTTGAGTAGTACATGATATTTCATGCTTTTTTTCTTTTTCAGTGCTGGGACTTGAACCCAGAGTTCATGCGTGCTAGGCAAGCACTCTACCACTGAACTACATCCTCAGCTTCATCCTCAACAAAACTAGTTGATAAGCATAGGACTTGCTAGGAATAATCCTTATTTTAACAGGTACAGTGGACCCTTGACTTACAAACTCAGTTTGTTTCCAAGGACTAGTTGTAACTAAAATTGGTCAGTTGAAGGCTCAGGCTCTTTTACACACCTTCAAAGTCTCTCTCCTGTATTCAGGCAGCTCTCAGTGTCCTTAGAGAGACATTGGCCCAGGATTTCTGAGTTTACCCCACCCAGGCAAGGATGTTATATTGTTCCTTCCAGAACTCTTTCAGGGTTGAATCTATATCTGAGACCATCTGGAAGTTCTAGTGGCTGGCATTTGGGTCATAACTCAAGACTTTGTTCATAAGTTAAAGCTAAAATTTATAACCCAAGTTATTTGTATGTCAGGCTGGTCATAACTTGAGGTCCACTATATAAGAAACAGTTTCAGAGAGATATAATTAATTAATGACAATCTGGTTTAGACAGATGCCTTCATTTTTCTTGTCTCTGTAGCATTACTACAAAATTCTAGCGTTAGCTATTTCCTCTATGATTGACCTGATGGTAAGTTTGTTATGCATATTTCATAGTGGGTAGGCAGTTTTTTTTTCATTTGTGGTGATTCTTATGATTTTATTTTCCTAGAATTTCTTCTTCTTCTTCTTTTTTTTGAATGGGGGTGGTTTGAGATAGGATCTCACAATGTAGTTGAGGCTGACCTGGAACTCACAATGTAGCCCAGGCTAGTCTCAAACTCACAGTGATCCTCCTGCCTCAGCCTCCCTAGTGCTGGGATTACAGGTATGCACCACCATGCCTGGCTTAGAATTTCTTCTTGACTGATTCAGAATAGTGAATCTGAAGGGAACACTTAGTGCTTATAGAAAACATTAATTCAATCTAGAGTGGTGGTTGCAAACCTCTTTTACCAGGTGTTAATGTAGCCAGAGACTTTTGGTATGCAAGTCTTCCCTTGAAGCTTGAACTATATAAATCTTTGCCTTTAGCTATTCTTACTTGTTCTGTAGTCTCTGCCTCTGTTCTGTTCATTCCAAGCTTACACATGCATTTACTTAATTAAATATTACAGCTGGCATAGTGGCACATGCCCATAGTCCCATCACTTGGAAGGCTGAGGCAGGAAGACCACTGCATTCAAGGACAGCCTAAGCTACATAGTGAGTTCAAGGTCAACCTGGACTACATAGCAAGACCCTGACTCAAAAGAACCAAACAAACAAGCAAACGAATACTGAGCCTTTACTTTGTGCTAGATCCTGTTGTAGGTACTGAGGATACAGTAGTGAATAAATGTGCCCTCATGGAAGTTACAATCTCCAAGAGACAGAAAATAAACTCAGTAAATAAGTGAAATATATAGTGTTATGTTGCAGTAAGTGCTTTGAGGAAGAACATTACAGGGAGGACTGGAATGTGTGTATGGGCTGACCGTGTGAAGATGAGGGGTTGAAATTTTAGGTACAAAGGCCAGAACTAGCTTTGAGAACATGGATAGGGTGAAGGCCAAGAGTAAGGTAAGGAGCTAGTCATGTGGATACGAGCAGGAAAAGCATGGCAGACAAATGGAACAAATTAAAAGGCTTATGGAAGTATATCTGATGTCTGAGGAACAGTCAGGGAGACCGTAGTACCTGAGATCAGAAGGGCTGGAGAGCAATAATGACTGGGATGTTTAGGAAGCATTTTGACTTTTGTTCTGATATGGAAATCACTGGTGTAGAAGTGTGTCATGATATGACTTACTGGTTTAATGGGATCATTCTGATCATGTACGGGTGTTGCGGGTTTTAGGAAGGACTTTACCTTTTGTTCGGACACAATTCAACTTAGCGGTTTAATGGGTTCATTTTGGTAACTGTTGAGAAAACAGAAAAGGAGGGCAAGAGTAGAATTGGGGAACCAGTTATGAACTCTGGTAATTTAGGCAAGGAATAGTGCCTTGGACCAGAGCTCTGGCAGTGGATAGTAGTGAGAAGTGTCAGATTTTGAATGTGTTGTGATGAAAAACCAGTAAGTTTTAGTGATGCTCTGGACTTGGGGAATAAAAGAAAAAGGACAGATGACACCAAAGTTTTTGGCCTGCTGGTCTAGAAGAATAGGGTTGCTATTAAGTTTTCATCCTTCTCTTTACAGTCAGAAATCACTTTGGGATTCCCTTATTAAGGGCTTTCTAGTCTGAATATCCTTCCTCTATAGGTTGGCATTTTAATTGTTTCATTATTTTAATCCAAAGAATTGTTTGACTCTTTCTATACCTTTTTTGCGTACTTATACAGTGGACCCTCAAGTTACTACTGACCTGACATACAAATAACTTGGATTATGACCGGAATTTTAGTTTTAATTTACAAACAGAGTCTTGAGTTATGACCCGAATGCTGGCTGCTATGCTTCTGTATCTGGTCTCTGATATAGATTTAACCCTGAAAGAGTTCTGGAAGGAATATGACAGCATCCCTTCTGGTGTGGGGTTAGTTGAGAAATCCTGGGCCATTGTCTCTCTAAGGACACTGAGAGCTGCCTAGGAGAAAGTGTGGCCTAAAATTATATAGGAGAGAGACTTTGAAGGCACCTGACCAACTGGAGTTATAAGCAGCCCTCAGGAATGAATTAAGTTTGTAAGTCAAGGATCCACTATGTATACAAATGAATATGGAAAGATCAAGTATTTTTTTTCTTTTTGAGAGCCAGAGTTTTGTTGTGTTTCTCAGACTGGCCTCAGTCACCTTACCTGAAGCAGTTCTTCTGCCTCGGCCTCCCTGCTAATTTGGATTGACAGTCATGTTACTGTGCCCTTAGGTTCATATTTTCATTTGCTTGCCACTGACCAGTGAAAGGAGGGCATATATTTTGCTAAAGAAGAAAGAAGAGTTTATTCTTGGCTACCTCTGAGGCAGTGGAAGGGCCTGTTTGCCTCAAATCACTATTTCCCCTTGTACGTGTGGGTAAGGGACTTTTACGGTAAGGAACAGGAGGAAAGGTATCCTAGAGAGATACTTGCTTTATTGCTTCCAGCCATCTTCAGCTCATTGTCCCCTTTCATGTGGAAAGAGAACTGGGCTCTGGGTCTCCTGGTGTCAGCATCTGCATATTCTGTCACTTCTTTTGGGCTGAGGAGAGGATTTGTTTTTTGGGGGGATTTTGCACTTGCAAGGCAGGTGGCGGAGCCACTGACCTAAATCCCTGGCGTGAATTTTATTTTTCTTAAATTTTGTCTTTATTAGTACGTGTTTGCAGTACATAATGTTTACATTCCTTGTGTAGAGTATAAAAAATTTCATTCTTTTTTGCTCCCTTTCCTTCCCCTTCTTTCTCTCCCTATTCCCTCCCTCTGTCTTGACTGCCTTCCCTTTTGAGAAAGATCTGCCTTACTTCCTACATCTATCTTTTGTTTTGCTTTTTATTTATTTGTTTTTGTTATTTCTGGTACCAGGTATCAAAATCAGGACCTTGAGCTTGGGAAGCAGGTGCGGTACCACTGAGCTAAATTCCTGGCCCCTTGCTTTTTATTTATAATTTAGATTCATCATTGTGGTCTTGAGGTGCATGAAGGAGTGTTGATTATGTGTTTTCAGGAGGAAATTTGGAGTTGCTTATCTCTAAAAGAAAAAAAATACTTTTAAAGTTCCATTAGCAGTGCTGGTTACAGTTCTCCCTTGCTTATTTCAGCCTTCAGTCTTAAAGGTCTTGAGGTACCACATCATCTGCTGGCAGTCTCTCATGTTGGATTAGTGCATGGATTCTGTCAAAGGTAGCTGGAGTATAAGCAAAGGGAAGCCAGATGCTTGATCCTAAAAAAGTACTTCACTAAAATTGTGAAGTCAAATATAAAAGAAAGCCAAAATCAGGAGATATCTAGCCATCACACTTACTAGAAGGGCCTTTTGCTTTTTGGAAGTCATGCATAAGAAGCCTCTTTCACAATTTCTGCAGCTCTACTTATTTTGGTAGGGTTGACACACAGGTGACTCCTTCATGCTTGCAACTCCACCCCACCCCACGCTTTTTCTTTGTTTCTGAAAGCAATGCCATTTAACCATCTGTAACCTTATCCTATGGCGCTGAGATAGTTTTCCCCAGTGACGGTCAGAACATGTCCTGTGCTGGAGGAGGTGTGACAGATGATTGGAGTCTGTCATAAGCCCTTCTTGCCAAATTTGAGGAATACCAGAGATTTAGAGGGTGTAGCTCTTAGGCTGAGTTTATCTAACGTCCTTTGTCGAGTTTAATCTTGTCTATTTTGTAGTCAGTACCCTAAAACGTTAGAACTGTGATAAATAGTTAAAAAGCTTACAGGCAAACATGAAACAAGCCAATAAGAGTAAAGCAAACCTGACGCCCGGGATTTAGTCAGTGGTGCCACCACCTGCCTCCCAAGCACGAGGACCCACGTTTAATCCGTAGTACCAAAAAAGAGAGTAAAGCAAACCTGTCTATACGTCAGACTTGAACTAAAGAACATAGTGACCAGGTTAACTAAAGAAAGACAATATTTCTGTGAGGCAAGTTTAGTTCTGCCAAAAGGCATATCAAGCAAATACTTGGATCCCTTCCTAGTATAAACCAGTGTTAATTACCATTTGGGGGAAACATACTAATACTTAGACCAAGAACTATAGTTCAGTAACACTTTCAGGATTTCTTAGGTATACATACACAACAGTAAACTTTTTTTTAATACAGTATATGAGTATTGTCTATTTTACTAGCTAAGGACATTTATTTTGAGCAAGACTGTCTTGTCTAGAGGAACATGGTTTTTGATAATTATATGAGTATAATAAGCAACGTACAAGGTAGCAAATTAGTAAAACAATTTAGTAACTTTTACAGCATATTAAGACAATTGCATTTTTAAAAATAAGGAAAATTTAAAAAAAGGAAAGTCACATGATAGTAGTTTAACCAGAATTATAAAAGCTTCAAACAGGTATCTAAATATGAACTTCCTAATAGGACTCCATTTACCTACATATTTGATCTTAATAAGACAGTAGAGAAAACAGTAAATTTTAACAAATTTTAAAGTTTTGTTGTGAATTTTATGAACAGATCAATATCCTAGGCCTTATTTTTATTTTTATTTTTTGGTACTGGAGATCGAACTCTGGTCCTTGTGCTTATGAGGCAGGTGGCAGAACCATTGAGCTAAATCCCCAGCCCCCTAGGCCTTATTTTTAACAAAGATTAACTTCCCTGTGTATTGCATTTTTAATTTTTAAAAAATATTTTTCTTAGAACTGTCTCTAATGAGACAGCTATAACTTTTAAACATATATGATCAATTTACAAAAAAAATTACAACTTGTACATTGTAACAAAATGCCACTCCACACATAAAATTCATATTATTTATTTATTTTTAAAATAACAAAACTTATTGGTGCATTGTAGGGATACATACTGATAACACTTGTCATAGGGAATTTGCACCTGTACATCCTGCCTCTTTTTCCCCCTTCCCTCCTCCCTTCAAGTCCCCTACCCTCTTTATGTCCCTAGTGCAAAAGCTTTGTTTCCAATTTTTCCTTCTATTTTCCCTTCTTTTTGTCCCCTGTTCCCCCCATCTGCCTTGTTCCCATTCCCTGTTGAACGTTTTCTCATTTCCCAATATCTGTTACACATTTTAGTCCTTATTTCCACTTTCATTTTCTCATAGCAGAGAATGCAATAGTTACACATGTGTCTCCAATTTATTTCACTTAGAAAACTCATGTTATTAACCCATATTTGTGTCTCAAACTGTGTCATCTATAGGTGCTTAAACACTGTACATTGAGAAAATGATATGTAACATACTTGAAGTGGGAAAAGCCCAAAATCTTTGTTTCTGAATGTCATAAGGCTTTTCTGTAAAAACAGTGTGATATTTGTTTATTTTTGAGACAAGGTCTTGCTATGACATTCAGGCTGGCCTTGAATTCACCATGTGACCTAGGCTGGCCTCAAACTCACAAGTCTTAATAATTTAAAAGTTCCCAGGTTTTAAGACATTTTTTATTGTTCTAAAATTTAGATAAAATAAGTAAAAAATTTATACATCTCATCCTAGCACTATTGCTCAAGGCCTCTAGAATGAAAAAAAGAAACCAGTTTAGGAATGATGCCTCCTACCAAGAAAAATACAAAGGCAAACCACCCATAATCAAATTGCTCCATTTTTTTTTAAGTTAAGGAATGGAAGTGGGAAGAGATAAAAATCAATTTTCAGCAAATAAAATTTGACAGATATTTTGAAACACATCCAATTTAAAGTGAATCAAGGACTGTTATTCAAAATGACAGGAATTTTAAACCTTATCAACATTAGCCAACCAGCTTCATGGTCAGTGAGTTCAGAAGGCTCTTACTTGTACTTGTCACTAATCCAGAAAAGGGCAAGGAAAGCAGCTGAGGCTATTATCCTAGTCAAAATTACTCCAAAGAATCTTAAGGCCAGTTGTGTGAAATCAGAGTGTGCTTTCAGGTATACAGGTCATTTTGGAGCACGATAAAATCACCTTTTTCTAAGTCATAGGTAACTAAAACTTTTCCAGGGAGCTGCAAAGCACCACAAGCATTTTATTATTCCTGATTTACAACAGAGCTCCTCACACACACCACAGAATCTCTGTCTCTTAATCCAAACTTATCTCAACAATGGTTCAAGGAACTTGGACTCTGTGTTGGCTGATGAAGGAGCCTCAAACCAACTTGAAGCCCCTTGTGGCTTATGTAATTTTAGAAAGTTCTAAAGCCCTGTTACCCATCCTAGGATAAAAGTGGTTGTGAGAAGAGTAGGTTACAAGAAACAAAAGCAAACCAAAACAAATGAGTGCTCCAAACAAACTGAACAAATGCCTGGAAATTTTTTCTCTCTGAATCGCTTCTCATACCAGTCAGTGCCCCAGCATGACCTGCAGTGGCTCCAAAGAGTGAAGGTCTCTACCTCACCCAAATGGCACTGGAGAATGACCTAAGAGGAGGTCCAAGTGGTGGAGACAGTAGCTCCTCCCTGGAGTGTGCTCACTTTTCTGTCCTCAGTCCCTTGTTATTTGTGTACAATTGATCTGGTATTTTCTGTCAGTAATTTATTTAGCTTTTGGTTCTGGGGATTGAACCCAGGCTCTACACATGCTATACAAATATTCTATTACTAAATTTCATCCCTAGTTTATTTTTTGAGGCAGAGTCTTGCTAAATTGCCCAGGCTGGCTTTGATCTCTTTCTTGCTTCAGCTTTGCAAGTAGTTGGGATTATAGTCATGTGCCATCACACTCAGCTTTTCTTTCTTTCTTTCTTTCTTTCTTTCTTTCTTTCTTTCTTTCTTTCTTTCTTTCTTTCTTTCTTAAAGCATAAATTTTCTGTCCTCTTTTCAACAGTACTAAGTACCTCAGTTCATGAATAATTCTGTTCAAGAACAGTATGGTTTCCACATGGAAGCATTTGGCAAAATTTTGCTTCCGTTGGTAAACTCTGCATCAGGCGATGAACACTAACTCAGCAGCCTTCTCTAGAATTGTGGAATGTACCATTGTAATTGAACTTAAACAGAAGTCAAGGACTTCTGCTCTCTACCACATATTCTTTGGACTGTTAAACTGTCCAATATTCTGTAGCCATTACAACCCTGCTTGTAAAACTTTTTCATTACCCTGAACAGAAACTTTCTATACAGTAGGTTCTCCTTTATTTTCCCCAAACTCAGAGTAATCTCTAATCTGCTGTGGTCTATGAATGTGCCTATTTAGGTACCTCATATAAGTGGAATCATATAATATGTCTTTTTGTGTCTAATTTCTTTCACTTAGCATGTGTATTTAAGTTTTTTATTGTGGTTTTTTTGTTTTGTTCTGTTTTGGTACCGGGGATTGAACTCGGCTCCTTGTGCTTACAAGGCAGACCACCGAACCACTGAGCTAAATCCCCGGCTATACTTTCTTTTTCAGTGAATTTGATTATGTACCTCATAGAGACACAAACATATATTACCTGTCTTTTTTCATCTGACTTATTTCACTTAGTATAATGTTTTCAGAGTTCATCAAATTTACAGCATCTGTCAGATTTTGTCTGTCCATCCATTGATAGTCATGGGTTTTTTCCGATTTTTGGCCTTGTAGTAATTCTGTGTTTGGCTTTTCAAGGAACCCCCAACATGTTTCCCACACCAGCTGTTGCATTTTACATTCCTACCAGCAGTGTTCAAATTCCAGTTTCTTTATATGCATTGTCTTTGGCACCTTTTTTTTTTTTTTTTTTTGGTACCGGAATTGAACTCAGGACCGTGCACTTGGGAAATAGGCGGTAGAACCACTGAGCTAAATCCCCGGCCCTCTTTGGCACTTTTTATTTTTCTCTTTCCTTTTTTTAAAGTATAGCCACCCTAGCAGTTGTAAAGTGATATACCCATTTTGGTTTATTTCCCTAATGATGTTGAGCATCTTTTCATGTGTTTATTGGTCTTTCTGTGTATCTTTGGAGAAATATCTAATTTCTTTGCTCATTTTTAAATTGGATTGCTTTTTTGTTGTTTAATTGAAGGTGTTCATGTATTCTGAATATCATTTCTTTAACAGTTACGTGATTTGCAAATATTTTCTTCTGTAATATGTTTTTTGGTACTGGGAATCAAGCAGGTCCTTGGGCTTGCAAGGCAGGTGGTGGCACCACCGAGCTAAATCTCAGGCCCTATAGTTTGTCTTTTTACTCTTTTTTTCCTCAGTACTGGAGATTGAATCCAGGAGAACACTGCCATTTAGCTATGTCCCCAGTCCTTTTTTATTTTATATCTTGAGACAAAGTCATACTAAATTGTCCAGGCTGGGCTTTAACTTGCATTCTTCCTGTCTCCGCTCTGGAGTGGTTGGGTTTACAGATGTGAGCCCACATCTTGACGTCTTTTTTTTCTTGATATCTTTTGATTTTTAAATTTTTATTTATTTGTTTTTTTGAGACAGAGTCTCACTATGTAGCCCAAACTGGCCTCAAGCTCACAGTGATCCTCCTGCCTCAGTATGGGGATTACAGGTGTGTGCCACAGCACTTGGCTTGATGTCCTTTGATATTTTAATTTTGTAATTTTTTTTCCAGTGTCACTGATCAAACTCAGAGCATCACATGTAGAAAAGATCTTAAATTATATGGAGTTCAGTTTATCCATTTTTGTCTTCTTTTACATTTTGGTGTCCTCTGTGAGGCTCCATTGCCAAATCCAAAGTCATGAAGATTTACCAGTATTTTTTTCCTAGAATATTATGATCTTAGTTCTGATTTGGTTCATTAATCCATTTTGAGGGATTTTTTGGCTTTTGTTTTTTGGTTCAGGGATTGAACCCAGGGCCTTACCTATCCTAACCATGTACTCTACCACTGAGCTATATTCCTAGCCCCATGAATTAATTTTTTTCTATGATAACGGGATAGAGGTTCAACTCCGCTCTTCTGCTTGTGGAAATCTAGATTCCCCAGCACTCTTCTCTTGAAAACACTTGTTTTTCTTTACTGAATGTACTTGGCACCTTTGGTAATAATCAGTTGGGCATAAATGTATGCATTTATTTCTGAATTTTCTTTCTTTTCTTTTTTTTTTTGGTACAGGGATCGAACTTAGAACCTTGTGCTTGCAATTTTCATTTCTATTCCCTTGCTGTAAATGTCTGTCCTTAATGCCAATACCCCATTTTGATTATTGTAGTTCTGAAATCAGAAAGGTTGAATTCTCCAATTTCATTCTTTTTTTTTTTTTGGTCCCGGGGATTGAACTCTGGTCCTTGCGCTTGCAAGGCAGGCCACCGAACCGCTGAGCTAAATCCCCAGCCCACAACTTCATTCTTTTTTTGAAATGATTTTGACTGTTTTGAGTCTTTTGCAATTCTATATAAATTTGAGGGTCAGCTTTTCTGTTTCTGCAGAAGCTTTTAGAATTTTGATAAGGATTGCATTGAATCTATAGTTTACTTTGGATAGCATTGACATCTCAAGAATGTTTTCAGATCCATAAACACAAAATGTCTTTCCATTTTTTTAGATGTTCTTTAATTTCTCTCAGCAATGTTTTAGAGCTTTCGGCAAACAAATCTATGTCATTAGTTAAATTTACTCAATATTTTAATTCTTTTAGAGGATATTGTAAATACAATTGCTTTATTTCCTGTTTAGATTGTTCATTGTTGATATATAGAAACTTATTTTTGTGTGTTGATCTTGTATCTTGAAGCCTTGCTAAATTAGTTTATGAGCTCTATAGCTTTCTTCTGAATTCTTTGGAATTTTCTATTCTTTTTAATTTGGATTTCTTTTTATTTTGTCTAATTGCTGTGGCTAGAACTTGCACTACAATGTTGAAAGCAATGGTAAAAATGGGCAGCCTTGTCTTGGTTGTGATCTTATTAAGGAGGGAAAACTTTCAGTCTTTCACTGCGAAATGATATATATATGGGTTTTTGTTTTTGTTTTTGTTTTTGGTTATGGATTACTGTATATTACACTTTTTTCTTCTGTTTTCATCATGAGGTCTGTATTTGGTTTTCTTCTACATGTACACTGATTGGTGTTTTAGTTTTTATATAAAAGTTTTCCTAGGACCTTTTCTTGGATCCATACAATTGAACATTTCTAAGGATCTAGGCTATTACCTCATAATACAGGTGAAAAAATTTGTTCAGAGAGCTTTAATGATTTCCCTATACAACCATACAACTAGTTGGCAGTAAGACCAGTCTGGAATGAATGCTTCCACTAACTCAACTTTCCTCCCCTCCCCTCTCCTCCCCGCCTCCTCTTTTTGAGGGTCTCGCTATGTAGTTCAGGCTGCCTTTGAACTCATGGCACTTCTGTGGTCTCAGCCTCCCAAGGGCTGGGAGTACAGGTGTGTGCCACCATACCCAGCTCTGAAGTTCTTACTAGTTTTTTTACTTCTTACACTAGTGGTTCCCAACCTCCCAACCTCTATATTAGTGGTTGCCAACATACTAGTGTTGTGAATCAGTATCCTGGAGCACTTGTTAAAGCACAGATTGCTGGACTCTCATCCCAGAGGTTCTGATTCAGTGCCTCTGGATTAGGACCTCGGGGTTTGCATGTTGAGAAGTAAGTTTTTTTAAGTGCAGCTGCCACTGCTGCTGGCCTGCACTTTGACCTACAGTTCTTCACCATTCGGAGTGACACCCCCCCCACACTTCGCCACCACCACCGGGGATTGAACTCAGGACCTTGCATCTGCAAGGCAGGCAGTGGCATCACTGAGCTAAATTCCTGGCCCATGAATGACACCATCTTGAAAGCAGCACTTCATAACTCTTAACCGTGCCTCCAAACCACTTGTGAGGCTTTTTATATTTTAAAAGGATATTGTATGGCCATGTGTCTGAAAAAGCAAACCTGCAGATGGTTACAATTCCTCAAATAAGGGAAGAGAGGAAATGTTTGTGAATTGGAAGACACAATACTAAAATGTGAATTTGCCCTGAATTTGTCTCTAGATTTAACATAATACCAAATAAAAATTCCAGCAGGCTTTTTTCCTAGGAGTTGACAAGCTAATTCTGATTTCTGTATGGAAATATAAAGGAACTAGGATAACCTAAATGATTTTGAAAAAGAAAAAGTTGAAAGGATTTTTTTATGCCCGCCAATTAGAAAAGTTACTTTTTTTTTAAAGTTTTAAATTTTTTATTAGGGCATGTTTGTAGTACATAATGATTAAACTCATTGTGAGGAGTTGGTATGTGTAGAAATGAAACCAAGCAAAGGAATAGGAACATGCAGGCACAGCTTTACTGGGGGGTTTACCCCAGGAGAAGTGGAACGGTGCTTGCCCATTAGCAGAGAGAAGTAAACCTTTTATGCCTGTGTGGGTCACAAGGGCAGGCGGGAGTCTGGGGATTGGCACTAGTCCCAGTTTCAAAAGATGTTTTTTTGGGTGGGGTGTGCTTTTCTTGTGCAAACATGGTGGCTTTGAGGAGTGGGCAGCCAGCTTACCTTAAGAGCTATCATATTTTTTTCCATTGGCACCCTTATTCCCTACAAACATCCTGGGCTGCGATAAGGGTGAGTCACTAGTTGCTTAGAAAACATAAGTCATGATTTTAATGAGTTACAGGTTCAGGGTCTGGGAGTTTGTTCTCTACCTCTTCCTGGTGATCCCTACTTGTTTTTGTTCTCATGTCGTTTACTCTTGGAGATGTTATAGCAAAGGCATCTTGGCTTTAAAGATGCACCTGGTTTTCAGGTCAGTAAGATTGCCTAGGAGGGCAAACAGGAAGGAAAACATATGGTCTTTTAATGGATAACAGGCCCTGAATTAAGGCCTTGGGGGTGCACCTGCCCTTTGTCCTCATGGTGTTCCTTGACAGCCTCCTTGACAGCGCGGTATTAGGGTGTAATTAGGCATGTCAGTGGAGAGTCTAGAAATAGACCCTTGCACATAAGATCATTTAGAGGAAAGGGTAATTAGAGGGAAGGGCAGCCTTTTACCAAGTCTTGCTTGAACAACTGGACATCAGCATATTATTAAAAACAAAAAACATTTCTACCTGTCAAAGGCAAAAAAAAAACAAACCTCAAAATTGATCATAGACATAAATGTGAAAATGAAAATTATAAGCCGGGCGTGGTGGCACATGCCTGTAATTCCAGCTCTTGGGAGGCTGAGGCAGGAGGATCGCTGTGAGTTCGAGACCAACCTGGGCTACATAGTGAGTTCCAGTTCAGTCTCAACTACATAGTGAGACCCTGTCTCAAAAAAAACAAAACAAAAAAGAAAATGAAAATTATAAAAACTTCTAGGAAAAAATAGAAAATCTTTGCAGTTCTGAGGCAGAAGATATATTAGAGAAGATAGAAAAAGCAATAACCATAAAAGAGAAAAAAGATACATTAGTCAATATTAAGAACTTGGGGGCCAGAGATTTAGTTCAGTGGTTCTGGTGCCTGCCTCACAAGCACAAGGGCCTGAGTTCGATTCCCCCATACCAAAACAAAAAACAGAAACAAAACTTGGGCTGGGGATTTAGCTCAGTGGTGCCACTGCCTGCCTTGCAAGCACAAGGTCCTTAGTTCCATCCCTGGTAACCAAAAGAAAGAAAGAAAAGAAAAAAGAACTTAATGCTATTCAAAAGATTTTGGTAAGAAAAAGCAAACCAACCGGGCATGGTGGTGCACACCTGTAGTCCCAGCACCTGGGAGGCTGAGCCAGGAGGATTGCTGCGAGTTAGGGGCCAGCCTGAACAAACAGCAAGACCTTGTCTCAAACAACAAAAAAACAAACAAAACAAGCCATGGACTGGAGAAAATTTTATATATGTATATGAGGAAGATATTCAGAAAATACAAAGAATTCCCCCTCTAGGCTATTGTGACTCAGTAGGTGTGAGCTGGGGTCTTTCCACATAATTTAAATAATCACCTGAAACTTTTTTTTTAATTCTCTCAGATTTCAGAAGGACTCAAAGTACTGAAATAGTAATGGACTTGACTAGGGGATGCTGCCCACTAATCAGCAGGACCACAGAAATCTCTGTCAGATATTTCAAGCACAGAAATTAGCAAACAGATTACTGAAATTAAATTAGAGTACAAAAAGTGTACTAATGCATAGGATCTTAGTCTTGTAAAGATGGCATTTAAAATTAGTAGAAGCTTGAGGTGTATCTCAGTGATAGAGCTGTTGTCTAGCATTTACCAGGCCCTGGGTGTGATCCCTAGCACTCCCAAAAAAAAAAAAAGAGAAATGACTGGAAAAAAAAATGAACTCTAATAAATTGTGTGGGTACAGGTGTCTACCTTTTTCTCTCACTGTTTACAGAAAAAAGTTCCAATGGAAAAGAACTTTTGTTTCCTAATTCCTGTAGTCCTGGCTACTCAGGCACTGAGGCAGGAGTGTCATTTGATCCCAGAAGTTCCAGGCCAGCTTTGGCAACGTAGGGAGGCCTCATCTCAGAAATCAAAACAAAAATACTGTACAGTTGTAGACACAGTAGTAAGCCTGCATTTAAATGTCCCATTTTCAAGAATGAGAAACAGTTTATTCTATATTAAAGTATTGACCTCAGCATTTTCTTTTTAGCATTAGCATTAATTGCTTTTATTTACATATATCAGAATTAGAAGTTCAGCTTTTGACTTTTTTCCCCTCCAGTTCTTTTATTGGTACATTTTAGGTATGCAGTACGTTTACATTTACCATTGGGAACTTGTACCTTTACATGATGTGTCTTGGTTCTTATTTTTTCCCCATTTCCCCGCCCTCCTTTCACCTCTTCTACCCCTCCCTATTTATGAAGACTTTGTTTCCATTTTTTCCTTTTCTCATATTTTTTTCCTTTCCTTTCCCTTCTCAGCTTTTGACTTTGAATTGCCATCATTGGTCTTCTAGGAACAAAGTGAATAAAATTGTTCTGTTTTTGTTATCACATCAGAAACTTGAAAGTACATGAAGAGTTTTGAATGGAGGAGTCACCTATAGGGCAGATATTAAGTAGTGAGAAAATCCCTGGGTGTGTCTCCATCTTTTCTTTTGGCTTGCTGTTGAACTATGTTATACAATCTGTCTCCCAAAGGAGCATTATCACTGTATTCACATGGGCCAATAATGGGAAGGTTTTACACTCTTCCGAAGTTGGCTCTTATTTTTCTTTGTTGAATTAACATAAAAAAGGAGTGCGGAGGGTGGGGATTTAGCTTAGTGGTTCAAACGCCTGCCTCACAAGTGCCAGGTTCCAAGGGATGGAATTGTCAAAGGATAATATTTTTGTTTTGTTTTGTTTTTTAAGAGATGTAGTCTTGCTGTATTGTCTAGACTGAGCTTGAACTCCTGGGTGATCTTCCTGCCTCTCAAGTAGCTGTTACTATTGGTGTGCATCACTGTGCTGAAATTTTTATATACTATTGAAGTTAAGGTGATATGAATTTAAATTAATGTTATAACTTTAGGATGTTAAATGTAAGCCCCATGGTAGCTGCAAAGAAGATAACTGTAAATGTACAGATGTTTCTTGATTTACAATGGGGTTACATTACAGTAAACTTAAAAGTAAGTTGAAAATATTGTTAAGGATTTTAGCTCAGTAGTGCTGCACCTGCCTCACAAGCACAAGGTCCTGAGTTTGATCCCTGGTCCTAGAGAAAAAAAAAAGACAGAGAGAGAAAAGAAAATATTGTTAAGGGCCAGGGTTGTAGCTCAATGGTAGAACACTTGCCTAGCATATACTGGAGGCTTTTTGTTAACTCTCTAGCACCACAAAAAAGGGGGTAGTCCTGGTGTTAGGTTGAAAATGCATTTCATGATACACTTAACCTACCAAAAATGCCAAACAACATAGACTAACTTGGCCTACCTTAAATACGCTCAAGACACTTAACATTATTGTATTGTTGGGCAAAAATCATCTAACACAAATCTTATTTTATAATAAAATATTAAAATATCATAGTTTATTGAATATAGTATATATAGAGTTTCATTTGTTTGCCCTCATGATTTCGTGGCCATTTAGAATCTGCTATTCTCTGCCAGCACCAAGCATTGTGTGTGTGTGAGAGAGAGAGCATCATACTGCATATTACTACCCCAGGGAGTTCAAAATTTGCAATATGGTTTTTAACTGAATTCATATCACTTTCTCACTATCAGAGTTGAAAAATCCTAAGTGGAACCAAAGAGAAATGAGATGGGAATTTAAATGTTTCAGTGTAAAAACATTAGCTAGCTTGGTGTGGTGTCACCTGCCTATTGTCCTAGCTATGCAGAGGGTGGAATCAAGAGGATTCTGAGTTCAAGTCCAGCGTGACCAATATAGTGAGACTGTAACTCCAAACACCAACCGAACAAAATATAAAAGAAGACGGTAATGCAGTAAATGAGGGAGGAAGAAACAAATGAAACTTGTAGAAAACAAATAGCAGCTGAATGTGGAGGCTGAGAAGTATGCGATCAGGGTGCCAGTAGGTTTTGTTAGGTTTGCTTTCTGCTTCCAAGATGGTCCATATTCCTGCATCCTCTGGAGGTGAGAAAAGCTCTGTCTTCACGTGGTGGAAGCTGGAAAGGCAAGTGTTGTAAGTGGACTGCTGTCCATACTTAATTGAGAAGTTTGGGAAGGAGGTTGGACAGTACTTTATATAAGTTATTTTAGTGGAGCTTGTCTCTATATTGTCTTTTTTCTTCTAGAAGAAGTGTTCTATAAAATTGTTCTTTGTCATTCAATTGGATTGGGTATCCTTGACTTGAAAATAACTTCACTGAATCCATTGCATTTTATTGTGTTTGTATATGTCTTTTTTGGTACCAAGAATCGAACTCAGAACCTTGCACTTTCGGGGCAGGTGTGGTGCCACTGAGCTAAATCCTTGGCCCTGTGGTACAGTTTCTTTCTAGTGTGTGGTATTTGTGCCTCTGTTTCAATCTCAGAACCTTGTGTTTTATTTCTTTAATTTTACTGCAACTATAATCTTGTGAACATTGACCTTATTAGTAGCAAAGTCACTTTTTCTTTGGCTGTGTTTGTACCCCTTGACTCAGATGTATCTGCCAGCCTTTCAAAATGGCTTGCGATGGGCTTTTTTTTTTAATAACAGCTTTGCAATAACTTAAACTGGAGCCTCATGTTTTCTAGGCAAGTACTCTACCACTGAGCTATATCCCCAGCTCTTTTATTTTATTATTTTTTAGTGACAAGGTTTTGCTAAATTGCCTTGGCTAACCTGAAATTTATAGTTCTCCTGCCTCAGCCTTTTGAGTCACAGGATTATAGGTTTGCTGCACCACACCCAGTATCCCAGGATTTTTTTACTGAACTAAAAGAAACATTATACCCATTAGCCATTACTGTACATCCTACAGTAATCTCAGCTCTAGGCAACCAGTAATTTGTAGATTTGCCAATTCTGGACATTTTGTATAAATGAAATATGTAATATGTGACCTTTTGTGACTTCTTTCATTTAATGTTTTTAGGCATCATCTCTGTTGTAGGATATATCACTACTTTATTATTTTTTATTGCCAAAAAATTCCATTGTATGGATATACTGTATTTAATTAATTAATTAATTTTGAAAGCTTTGAGGTATATTCTTACTATTTTATTATTTATTTGTTTGTTTACTTACTTATTTATTTATTTATTGAGACAGGGTCTCACTATGTAGTTGAGACTGACCTGGAACTCACTGTGTAGCCCAGGATGGTCTTGGACTCACAGCGATCCTCCTGCCTCAGCCTCCCGAGTGCTAGGATTACAGGCGTGCGCCACCACACCCGGCCTATTTATTTATTTTCATACTTTATTTATCTACCAGTTGATAGACATTTGGATTCTTTCTACTTTGGGGATGGTATCAATAATGATATTATGAACATTCATATACAAGTTTTTGTGTGGATATATGTTTTAATTTCTCTTGACTGTACACCTAGGAGTAGAATTGCTGGTCATAGGGTAATACTCTGTTTAACGTTTTGTGTATGTGTGTGTGATAGAGTGGACCCTTGACTTATGAACTCATTTAGTTCAAGAGGGCTATTATAACTCAGGTAGGTCAACTGAAGGCTCAGGCTCCTCTGCACAGCCTTCACAGTCCCTCTCCTGTGTATATAAGGCAAATCTCAGTGTCCTTCGACATTGTCCTAGGGTTTGTCAGTTAACCCCACACAGGAAAGGATGTTGTCATGTTCCTTCCAGAGCTCTTTAAAGGTTGAATCTGTATCAAGACCACCTGGAAGCATGAGCAGCCGGCATTCGGGTCATAATTTAAGACTATTCATAAGTTAAAACTAAAATTCCAGTCCTAACCCAAGTTGTTTGTAAGTCAGGCCAGTCGTATGTCTGCATGTCAAGGGCCCACTATACTGGGGGTTGAACCCAGGGCCTTTCCACTGAACTATACCCCCATCCCTTTTTATATTATTTTATTTTGTTTCATTTTTTATTTTGAAGCAGGGTCTTGCTAAGCCACCAAGTTGTCCAAACTAGAGTCAAGCTTGCAGTGCTTCTGCCTCAACCCACCAGGCTACTGATCACAGATGTACACCACCATGCCTGATTTAGTAAGAATATTATAGAAATTTTGCTGTGTTTTTCACATTGCATCCTTACAGGTGGCCTACAATGTCAATTTCTATCCCTTTAGAAGGAAAAAACAGATAAAGGAGGGAAAGGGGATAGGAGAAAAAAACACATTGTTTTGCTTTTCAGAGAAGCCTTGGTTCAATACATACTTTTTCCTTATAGCATCCTGGTGGAGAAGAGGTTCTGCTGGAACAAGCTGGTGTAGATGCAAGTGAAAGTTTTGAAGATGTAGGCCATTCCTCTGATGCCAGAGAAATGCTAAAGCAGTACTACATTGGTGATATCCATCCGGTAAGAACTCCCAGAAAGTGAGGAGCACTTAGGCAGAGAAAACTGCTGAATAGCCACAGGATGGAATGAGAGAATGATGAAAATAAAAATTCATCAACACAGTCATCACGCTAAATTTCCTCTAAGGATCATCTACCTTACAGTGCAACACATACGGTATCTCTGAAAAACTAAGGGGATTGATTTTATTGACTGATTCTTTTTGAGGTTTTTTTTTCTTTCTTTCTTTTCTTTTTTTTGATACCAGGGATTGAACTCAGGACCTTAGGCTTGCAAAGCAGGCACAGTGCCACTGAGCTACATCCCCGGCAATTGATTGATTCTTGTACAGCAACTAATAACATTTTTACTTAAAATAGTGATTTTTGGTAGTTCTTGGAAGTCCCACACCAAAGGTGATAACTATGGACTTTTAATTCCTCTGTACGTACTATTTTAACAGGAGACTCTGATATGGTAAGAGTAGAGAGGGTCAGTTCCCATCTTCAAACCCTGATGTTTCCCAGGAATTCACTACTACCAGATTATAGTCTCATGTTCCAACATTAGAAATAAGCACATATTAAGAGTTCACTTGGGGCCAGGGATTTAGCTCAGCGGTTCGATGGCCTGCGTTGCAAGGACAAGGACCCCGAGTTCAATCCCTGGTACCAAAAAAAAAAAAAAAAAAAAAAAAAAAAGAGTTCATTTGGATATGTATAATACTGTTTTCTTCTTTTAACAGAATGACCTTAAACCTCAGAGTGGTAGCAAGGTAAGAAGTCATCAGTTTTTCTTGTCTTTCAAGTGTTATGTTGCTGTTTACTCAAGCAGAATTGCTTTGTTAAGGTTATCTTGACAAGAGAAGTTAAAAGATTTGAAAGTGTTTACTTTTTCCCCAAGCAAAAATCCTGTTTTTCAGGAATTTGGACTCAGTACCTCTCAGGAAAAAGAATTGCTGAGTCTTGGACAGTAGGAAACATTTTATTAATGCTTGTTTTTTAAATTGAAAGTCTAAAGCTATATTCTCTGTATGGTTTTGAAAGAAATTAGTTTATGGGTTCAGTTATAGAACAGTATCTTAATCTTACATTATATGGAATAGTTAATAATTCTATATTCAAAAGATTTGGAAATTATTTTTTTTTCTTTTTATTGAGTTTACTGGTACATTTTAGGTACACAGTACAGTTACATTCTTACTGGGATCTTGTACCTTTACATGCCGGGTCTTGGTTCTCATTTTTCCCCCATTCCCCTGCCCTCCCTTCACCTCCTCCTCCCCTCCCTATTTACAAACATTTTATTTCCATTTTTTCATTTTCTCATATTTTTTTCTTTAAGTTAATTTTTTCTTATATGTTGTCTTTTTTATAATTAAAGAGGTCTTTCCATCCTTGTTTCCCACATTTATTTCATTCCGCAAGCTCAAATAGGCCCACATCCTTTCCCAGTAACTCAGTGATATAACAAAAACAAAAGATTAAGTATTGGAATGTTTGAAAACTTTAATATATCTCTGCATTATATACCAGGAAGAAAATACAAAAGCTTTTGCTGCTTCCCACAAACTGGGTGGTTCCATCTGTCATATGTATTTTCTTACAATTTCAAATAGCTGTTACAGTACCCTCTGAATTTAAAAGACAGAAATCTAGGTGCTGCCTAGAATAGCGTAGGATACCACATAACCTCTCTTGTTGGTTTTTGCTTCCCATTCCTCACTAAGCCAGAATTATTGACCAGGTTTAACACAGAAATTCAAATTGACCTGGATACAAGAATTCTTTGAATTCAAGAGTGCTTGCTTGGTGGTATCTGCCATCTGTTGCCCTGCAATCCAGGGTGTTTGTATAAATTAACCTTTCCATCTTGCTAGTTTCTATTCTGAACTCTTGAGATGTTTATGAATGGGGATTAAAATGGTCCTTTAGACACATTGTAAGCACTGGTAGTCGATGTGTCCTCCCTTCTTATACATATACTACCCACATACTCATGATATTAATGTAAAATTTGAACCAAGTGTGGTCTTAATTAGTATATTGAACATATCCAAAAAAAATCACTGTTAGCGATCAGATTTGATCAAAGGATATTTCCATTTTTGCGAAAGATACATCTTGTGTGTAGGAGCCATAACCCATTTCTGCACAGCAGTAACGAGAGCATCTTTATGTTAAAACAGTAGAAAAAGTATTTTTGCAATTACAGTGTCTAGATGTCTCTGAATTGCTTTTTGTTGCTGTTTTTCTTGGTAATACAGTAGTTAGAACTATCTAAGAAATGCAGAGCAGTGTTCCTTAGATTCTATTCCTTGTATCACATAAATTGGAATCCCTTAGAATGATCATAGAATATATATTTCCCAGGCTTCCACTACTGCCAGACTCTCTAGAGGTAGAGCTTTAGCTTTTGCATTTTTGTTTGTTTTTGAGACAAGGTTTTGCCATGTAGATCAGGCTGGCCTTGAACTTGGGGTGATCCTCCTGTGTTAGCCTCCCAAGTACTGGGATTACAGGTATGTGCCACCTTGCTTGGCTATATTTGCATTTTAAGTAACTGAGGTGATAAGCAGGTTGCCAAGGACCAAACTTTACTAAATGATATGCCCTTTTCATTTGAAAACTTAGTAAAATGTAACTCCCCTCTGTGGAAGACATTATCTGTCCTCTATGGGCCAAAAAATTCTAGATTCTCCAGCTGAATTAAAACTTGCACCTTGGATTTTTTGTAAGCAGTACAGAGAAAGAACCCATTTCAACTCACCAAGATCTATAATAATTTAGAAGTCTCCAAATGTAGTTTAGCCCTTCCAAGGATTAAAGGGTGACTAAAGATAGTGTTTTCCTCCTGTCACTTCTACATAAATGACCTGTCCTCTTGAGGTAGGGTCTGGCGGTTGTGTTTTCAGTCACACTGCTCTGCCTCAGACAAGCATGTTTTTTGGTCGATTTTCAAAACCACCTACATAGTTCATAGAAGTATATTCCAAAGTGGTATCAATTTCAGGAAGAAATTGTTCCTCGGATTTATTTCTTAATAAATAAACATTTTAATAGATACTTGCATACATAGGTTATAGGTATCCATCTTCATTTTTCTATCTCTGGCTTAAACATTCACATCAAGATGTGGAAGTGATGTTCATTTCATTATTTATCTTTATCTTGGTTCAGGATGTCTGAAACTAAGGAGTGTTTTTTTTTCTAAAGCTAATTAAGAGAAGACTTCAGCCTTAAAGGGAGAGTTTTAATTGCTGGTCTTCTCCCTTTGTTTCTTCACTTCTCCTCTCTCACTTTCGTATCTCTTCCATGTCCCTGCCCCCTCCCCGAAAAAACCCAGAATGCTGCTTGCTATTCCAGAGTATAAATCAAGAACCCTTTTCCAGTTCTTTTAGAAACAACCTTTCATATTTCTTTACTACAACACAGGTTAGGTTACCATTGTTTTTGTTTTTGTTGTTTTTTTCCTTTTTATTGAGTTTATTGGTACAATCTAGGCATACAATACAGTTACATTCATCATTGGGATTCTGTACCTTTACATAATAGGTCTTGATTCTCATTTTTTTCCCCCTTGTCCCTGCCCTCCCTTCATCCCCTCTTCCCCTCCCCATTTGCAAACATTTTATTTCCATTTTTTCAGTTTCTCATATTTTTTTCCTCTCCCTTATTACCTTTCCCCCACCCTTCCCACTTTCCCTACACCTTTAGCCCTTCACTTCCTATTTCACATTATTAATTATCTCATTAGGATCCTGTGTACTATTATAGTTTTTCACACCAAAGAAACTATTCGGTATTTCAGTTAAAGAAATCTCTGTATGAACATTAAAAATAGGGAATCCTAAAATAAAAATAAAAAGGAAAGTAAAAGAGAAAAGGCCATGATGTAACATTAAAATAATCCTTAATTCTGAAGATGAAAATGGTCGCTGAACATATTTAAATTGCTCTTATAGTATTATTCTTTTTTTCATTATTTAGAGAATACTTTATTAGTTTCTGTAATCAAACCCACGTAGATATGACCTTACATATTTAGTATGATGTGTTACCCCTGTACACATGGAAAAGAAATTTTAAAAATTAACATTTCTAGACCAATATGGCTGTCCATTTCTGTACAATGCCAACTCACACAATTGGGATGACTTTTTCCAAAGTTGGCACACCATTAAAGTTTCCCTAAATTCAATTTATATATATGTGTGTGTATATATGTTTATATTTATATAAAAAGACTAATAATAGCAGTATGTTATGCATCGATAGCAGCAACAGCTTTTTCAGGTTCTGCAGTCATCTGAACAAAATTATAGACATTCAGCACATTCCCTTAAAAACAAAACAAAACAAAAAAACAAAGAAAAGAATAATATCCAGAAAACAGCAAAGTTCTGTTGCTGTTGGGGTACCTGGCAGCATTTTTTTTTTATTAGCATCTTAACCATAATCTGGAAAGAGAACATTCTAGAGTAATATCATTAAATGTAGCTCTGATAAAGCACAGTCCCTACTATGTATCATAAAGCAGGTACAAGATATTTTACATTCACAGAGGTATGCTACCGTACTGTCCTACATCAATAATACTAGAATCAGTTTTGGTTTGAACTTTATTTTGTCTGCAAATAAGATTGCTACCCCTGTTTTTTTCTGGGCTCCTGTCACATGGAGAATTGTTTTCTGTCTTTTCACTTTCAGTCTATGGGCTTCTTTTTGCACTAGGTGTGTTTCTTGTATACAACATAATGTTGGATTTTGCTTCTTATTCCATTTTGCCAGTCTATTTCTCTTGATTGGTGAGTTGAGGCCATTGACATTGCTGGTTATAACTGATATGTACTGACTTATTATTGACATGTTATTGGCCTTTTGCTGACTCTTTTTACTTTTTCACCTTCTCCTTTTAATTTCTTGCCTTGCCTATTTGATTTGCTCTTTTGGGCCTCATGGTGTTGTTGCCTTCATTGTCGTTTTCTAGGATCTTGTTTAGAATTCCTTGTAGTGCTGGTTTGGTATTCATGTAGTTTCTCAGGTGTTCTTTGTCTTATTTCCCCATCCATTTTGAAAGAGAGTTTTGCTGAATACATCAGTCTAGGTTGGAGGTGTTGTTCTCTTTTAGTACTTGAAATATCTCATTCCAGGCTCTCCTTTGCCCTAAGGGTTTGTGTTGAAAAGTCTGCTGTGATTCTGATGGACTTTCCTTTGTATGTGATTTGTTTCTTTTCTCTTACTGCTTGTAGTATTTTGTTCTTCAGTTGGGTTTCTGGGATCTTGATTATTATATGTCTAGGTGTAGATTTTTTTTTATTGTAGCTAGTTGGGGTCCTATATGCCTCAGTTATCTGAATGTCAAATTTTTCCCCTCTGTTTGGGAAGTTTTCTGTCATTAATTCTGCTAACAGCTTTTTTAAGTCATTTGTGTTTTCTCCTGCTACTTCATGTATTCCTATCAGTCTTATGTTATTCTTCTTTGCATCATCTGGGAGTTGTTGGATCGATTTCTCATAATCCCTTACTGTTTTTAAGAGATCTCTCTTTTCATGGTCACTGACTGCAATCTTATCTTCTATATCTGAGAGTCGATCTTCGCATTCTTTTATTCTGTTGTATATACTTTCTATGTTGTATTTAATCTCCTGGATATCTGTTTGAATCTGTTTTATGGATGCCATTTCTTTCCTATGTTGGGCGTTTATTTTTTCCATTTCTTTCTTATGCTGGGCCTTCATGGCTTCTATCATGGTCCTGAGCTCATCTATTTTTTTGTCAGTTTCTGCTCTAGAGTCTCGAATCACGACTTCCATTTTGCTCACTATCTCTATGGTTATCTGGGAAATTATTTCTGTTTTGAATTTTTCTAGAGCCTGATTGATCTGTTTTGTTACTTCCTGTGGTTTGAGTTCAGGGTGTCCTGGTGGTACACTATCGGCGTTTTCATCCTCATTTGCCCTACTGTTTGCCATTGGTAAACTAGAAGTCTGTCCTTGTGTTTTGCTTAAGTGTTTTCTCATTTTAATTTTTGTTATCGGACTGTCCTTGGTTTAATCTCTGGATTATCACCCAAATCTTCCTGATATAGTTGCGCCCTAGCTTCTGTATCTCTTATGACCCACAGACATTCTCATCTTCATAACATCAGAGAAAACAGCTCATCAAATCAACGGCAATGCTTACCCCAACTGATACAATCAGCACCACATTAAGATCAAGCACAACTTGGACACTGACCACCTGTGGTAGTCACTAGTCTATCACCCTTAAATCATTTGAATTAAATTGAAATCAAGAAGCAGTCCAGAACATGTCTGCAGTGAACAAAATTTCAATATAGTGTATTTACCATTTAATGACAGAGCGAGGATGAAAGACCCCTGATCTCAGTTAGCTGATGGCTGAACCCCATGATGCTGACTGACCTCGGGCTGCAAGGCCCAGATTGAGTTCCCCAACCTTCTGAATGGTTGAACTCCACAACGTTCTATTACAGATTTCCCAGCCCTTTCTTTAAAGATGTTCAAAGTTGGGAACTCAGAAAAATACCCCTGATGACCACCTCTGCCCCTGCAGAGTGGATCCAAAGACTGGCACAGGCAGGAGGTCTGACTGTGTGTGTGTGGGCTTATGGGGTTTCAGGGGCACCCATGCCGCTACTTTCCTGGCACTGGAGCAATGGCGGCTGGGTCAGGAGCAGGCATGGCTCTCCTTCCCGCGGTGGATCAGGGCCCAGGCTATCTCCCGGCGCTTGAGCGATGGCCTGGTTACCATCGTTTTAATGTTAGATTGCTAATATTTGAGTTGAAGGCCCTGAAATATTAAAATCCCAAATTTAAAAAGCTTAAGATTTATAGATATGGCAGTAGTAATCTTTCTTACCTGCGTCAATGAAGGATAACTAATTAGAATTTAAAATCATTTTGTCTTTGTGAATCCTTTCTCTGCTGGATTAATCCCCATGCTGAGAGCAATCAATCTTCTATTCATATTTGACTTAAGGTCTGCTTTTGGTTACCGAAACTCTTCTTAGAATCAGACCAAGTGTTATTTGTGCCTGTGTATGTATATACTTGCTTATTCTGCAGCAAATAGCTCATAGGCACTTGTAGTGTGTGAATTACCTTTTTGATTATGCATTTACTTCTTAGTTAGGTGTTTATCACTCATTTCTGCCCTCATTTCAGGAGATAAAGTACATACAAATCTTAACCTGACCAAAAAAGTAGGAACCATTTTGTTCATTTTACAGGTACTATCTAGGTGTTAGTTCAGCTGCTTTACTAGTAAAGTCTCCTTCCAGCCTTATGGACCAATAACTTGATCATTTCACAATTAAAAAACAATTTAATGCATGATATGTTTGAAAAAATAAAATAGTTCTAAAGATTAGAAGTTTTCTCATTGCTACACTGAGGACAAAGTTTACAACACATGAACTCTCGAGGAAAAGTCAAACCATTATCCAAACCGTAGTGGTTACATTTAAATTAGAAATTTATACTTTCTCTCTCTCTCTCTCTATCTCTCTCTGTCTCTTTCTGTGTGTGTGTGTGTGTGTGTGTGTGTGTGTGTGTGTGTGTGTGTGTTACCTGGGATCCAACTCAGGACCTTGTGCTTGCCAGGCAGGTACAATGCCCCTGGGCTACATCCTTGGCCCTAGAAATTTATACTTTTAAGAATTCTTTAAGCTGGGCATGGTGGCGCATTCCTGTAATCCCAGCACTTGGGAGGCTGAGGCAGGAGGATGCTGTGAGTTCAAGACCAGCCTGGGCTACATAGTAAGTTCCAGGTCAGTCTCAAATACATAGTGAGACCCTGTCTCAAAAAAAAAAAAAAAAAAAAAAAGAATTCTTTAATATTCCTGTTGTACCTACTTTATTAAAGGATGCAGTTGCTCTTTAGACAAGTATTGATTTCTGTTTTCTAAAGAATTTTGTCTGGTTGTTTTTTTATTCCTTGTCTGACTTTTGTTTTGTAACATAATCTTTTGAAAATAAGTATAGAATGTAATGGCAAAATCATTAAAAAACAACCTTTCTTGAGTGATGTCTAGGGTTAACATCTTTTAAAACTCTTATTTAGAAATGATAGGGAGGCAGATGGGATCAGAAGAGCAAGGTAACATCCTTTTCAAATTAGCCCTCTAGTATTGTAATAATTTTTTTCACTTTTTAAGTTATCCTGTTTTAATTATTTTCATTAGAGATATATCTTAACACAGTGAGTCATAGAAACTTGTTTTGGGGAGTGTTTTTTTTCTGAAGACAGAAAAACTGTAGTTTAGGCTGGCCTTGAACTCACTGTGGCCCAGGCTGGCCTCAGACTCACAGCGATGCTCCTGCCTCAGCCTGCCGAGTGCGGGGATTACAGGCGTGCACCACTATGTCCAGCTCTTTGGGAGTGTTTTTATTTTTGAATTTTACCATATCTACCAGGAAATATTTTTTATATAAACAGGCTAACATTTAGGGTATATATTTTGCAAGGGAGTAATTGTTAAGCTGTATTTTCATCCAGAAATAAATGGTTTGCAGCAGCTTTAATATTTTAGTACTCTAGTTGTCCCCAGTATCCATACCACATGACAAGAGTTGGAATTATAAAATGTTGAAGTCATGTACTTTAGTCCTATTTTAAGATGCACCAAATACTAAGATTCATATAGCAGTAACTCAACTCATGTATAAGGTCCAGGATATTATGGGTAAAAATTCCTTTCCAGTAATGTTTGAAGCTTGAAGTTCTCAAGTTGTTTTTCTTAAGATACTGTCTACAAAGTACCAAAGTGCTCTCAATAAAAACTGCAAAAACTCCACCAGACCACCCAAATACCTGTTAAATTTGCTGAAATATCCTGTGACTTAAAATCCACTTCCTCTGATTTTAAATACTTGGTTGGAATCTTCTTGGAATAGCAAATATCTAATTTAGAAATTAAAACATAAGCTCATTGTACACTTTATATACCTTTTATTTAAGCTTTTGAAAGCCTAAATATAAACTATTATAAGCTGAAAGTATACTTACAACACCCTGTTTTTGTACATCATGATCCTAATTGTAGCTCATTCTTTCTTAGGTTTGTGTCCTGATGACAAAGTATTCATATACCACATTCCTTATGTGTGCATGTGCCCTTCTCTCCCTCATGTTTTCTCATGAACAGAATTCATAGTGAAATCCTTGTTCTCTGACCCCAAAATTCCTTCCCACAGGATTGACAGATACATTTCTTTGTCATTCTCTTTATTGTATAAAATTAGGTCAGTGCTTTATGGTGTACTGCCTTTTGGAAGAATATCTGGGAAAATAAATACTCCTTTATAGAATTTGTGGAAAAGAGAAAAAACTACATGTGGTAGTTAGTGCTCCTTCAATCTTGCTAGACACAAGAGAACGATGTTTCTTTGCCTTATCCTTTCAAAAGCTGTGCTGCTGCCCTTGTAGGTTTGAGAAATGCCCTTGGTTCAGAAAATTCTCTTGAAATAATATGATTTTTAGAGAGTGTAAAGTCAGCTGGGCATAGTGGCACACACCTGTAATCCCAGCACTTGGGAGGCTGAGGCAGGAGGATTGCTTCAAGCTTGAGGCCAGCCTGCACTGCATAGCAAGACCCTGTCTCCAAAAAGAAAAAGAAAAAGAAAGAAAATAGAGTGAGTGTAAGTTCATCCGATCTGAGCCTTTCATTCTACAAATGAGGGAGTTAATTTAGCATTGAGCTGGACAGTATTAGACATAATTTTAGTTTGTGAGTTACTTAAATTTCTCAGGTATTATAATAGACATAGCAATTGTGTTATTTGTAGGTATGATCCAAACTCCTTAGAGAGTAAAAAAGCTTGCAAATTGATTACCTCGTAGAGCCAACACTAAGAGAACTTTGGGTTTAACCTGCTCTCTTATAACTAAAATTGTAGTATTGTAATTTACTTCCATGTAAACAGTGGAGAGCATTAAAATTTGGGCATGAACATAACCAGGCACATTTGTCTTATCCAAAGGGGTAAATTGAAGTTAGCGATAAACTGTAAGAATTTCACTTAAGCATCCATGAGCTTCAGGACAGAAGTTTGACATGGAAATGAGGATTGAGGAATTGTGCCTAGAGGAAAGGTGAAGGTGAAGAAAAAGTTGGGTTTTTTTTTTTTCCATTTTGTACAATTCAAAATCAAGAAATACAGTAAAACAAAACAAAAAAACCTCATTTGACTTCTTTCCAAACTTGGCTAAAGGACTTGGCTGCCAAGCACTGTGCCTTTAACATCTCTTTCACTGCTGTGTAATATTTGGCTAAAAGTGGAGCTGCTCTAATTTGGCATTTACATGGCTTTCCATGTCCAAAAGGGGGTAAAATGCTTCTTTCTCATAATTTCACTCCTCTGTGTTAGGCAGGTTGGTCTTTTTTGCCTCCAGGTGTAAATTGATCTCAAAACAGGAACACTTTGCTTAGTTAAAAAAAAAAATCCTGAATATTTTCAGTTATTTATTTTAGAAGTGATTATAGGCCGGGCATGGTGATGCACGCCTGTAATCCCAGCATTCAGGAGGCTGAGACAGGAGAATCGCTGTGAGTTCGAGACCAGCCTGGGCTACATAGTGAGTTCCAGGTCAGTCTCAACTACATAGTGAGACCCTGTTTCAAAAAAAAAAGAAGTGATTATAATTTCAGAATATTGTAGTCTGGCTCTCTCTTCACTCTTTCTTCATGCTTATGACATTGTCAAGGCTCACTCTAGTTAGTACATGTCTAGGTCTTTGGGTTAGAAGGAGGCTGAAAACTTGGAAATGTACAGAATCCATTTATATTAATTTTGTTTTTGTTTTGTTTGGTTTGGTACCAGGGATCGAAATCAGGACGATGTGCTCATGAGGAAGGCATTGGCAACGTGTGTTTAATTAGTTTGATTCATGCTAAACAATAACCATCAAGGTCTCAAAGAAATATGATAGTATATTAGTACAGTTTTTTCTAAGACCTTTCATTGGAAGTTTTGCTTACCTGTAGGCTAATTTCTTTCAGGTTTTGGGCATGTGTTTATTTGCGTGGCAGCGTTTTTGATATATGAAATTAAAACTCATTTCATGTACTGCTCTAAAGTATCTCTGGGCCAGTATATAGGATTCCTGGAAATTATTGAAAATTATTGGTAAGCACAGTTATTATACTGTGTTCATACTCTGCATACTTTTACATATTGGCCAAGGTGATATTTTGGGCAGCAGCAAACAATGCTACTGGGTTATTGTCCTCTGGCATTAATTTAGCAGGCCTTTTATCCTGTATAGCTAATTAATGAATTCAATATCTTCATTTAACATACACTGAAATTGAGTAAAAATTATTTATTAATAATAAGGTTTTATTGAGTTATTCACATACCATGCAATTTACCTATTTCAAACGTTCAAGTCAGTGGTTTTTGGTGTATTCACAAAACTGCCCCACCGCAGACACAATCAATTCTAGAACATTTTATCACTCTAGAAGGAGACTCTATACTTAATAGTGTTATTTTCCATCATCCCCCTCCCCAGAACAAGGCAACCACTAATCTACTTTTTCTGCCCCTGTTGGTTGTCCTGATCTGGATGTTTCATATGAATGGATCTATATAATATGTGGTTTTGTGAGTCTGGCTTCTTTCATTTAGCACATTTTGAAGGTTTGTCCACATTGTCACATATATCAGTACTCCTATTGCTTTTTATTGCCAAAATTGTTTTTTAAGATTATTTTGGTAAACTGCAAATAATTAACACTGTATCCTAGGTGGTCTTTCTTCCTCCTCCTGTTTATCTTTTGTTTGTTAAAGTTGGTTAATTTTAGTTACATAACAACCTGACATGATAGAGGAAAACAACCTTTAAAGGAATTGTGTCTATGGTTTGATTCACTTAGAAATTTTATTTTCTCATAACGAAGTGCAATAAAATGTGTTTTTTCATGTTGGGGAAAAAAGATTACTTTCGTATTTTTCTTTCTCTTACCTGTTCTCCCCCTTTTTATTGTGTAATAAACTTTAAAATTTTCAGTCATAATTATTAAGATCTCAAAGAATAAGCTGGTTCATTTCTATGAGCTACAAACAAATCATGCTCTTGAGTGTTTCGCAGTTGATATTCATATTAAGAGAAGAGTTTTGGGGGCTTTTAAAAATATTTTCAGAAAATGTGATCTTAGATACTGCTGGTGGCAAACCCAGAAGAACCAGGCCTATCATTTAATCCCATTTCAATATCATTTGTATCATTAACATTTTTTTTATGTCTAAAAAAGCTTAGGTCATTTCTGTGCTGTCCCTAGTAATTCTTCACTAGGGAGTACCCGTATATTATCAGAAATAAGATTCTCAGGCCTGTGATTTAAGCTCAGTGGCACTTACAAGCACAAGGTCCTGAGTTCAATCCCTGGTACCGGAAAAAATAAAATAAAGATTTTCAATCTACCTATTGCTTATAAATTTGTAAACATCAAAATCCATGAATTTCTGTTATCAGCTACAAAAAACTTCTATGTGCTATGTTAATCTTTTGTCTTTTTGGATTTGTGTCTTCTTCAGGATCCTTTGAAAAATAAATCGTGCAAAAGGTTAGTATCCTTTTCTCAGACTTCTTTGTGCTATATGTAATGTCTAGCAAGTTCTTTTATAAATATACATGTACAACATAAGAGTACAGTTCTCCTTTTGGCCCAGATCATTGTAAATTCAGTAAGTGGTTCTTTGACATTAGCAAAATTAATTTTTTACAATTTCAACCAGTTTGACTAATCTAAAAGGTTTATGCCTTAAGTACTTTTTAAATGTTATTGTGACATCAGGTAGAGGCCAGTATGCATGAAAAGTAACTGCTATTAAGGCAAGACCTGGATATCTACACTGCAGCCTAGCCATGTGACTTCTACTTATAACCTAAACTCATGTAATCCACACATTCACTCTGTAAGAGAGGCGCTTTTACCACATTTTATGAAAGGAAAAATTATTGGTCATTTTTAGGAATTTGTTTTCTCAAAGGTTTACTTATCTCTTATAGTAATATAATAGTATTAGGTCTGAAAAGTATAAATTACCGTCACATAAAAGTTTCTACTTGAGGTAACTGTGGAATCATTGGCTTGGAAAAAAATCTTCATGAAGATGTAAAAAAAATTTTTTTTTTTTTTTTTGCCAGGAATTGAACTTGGGTCCATTTTTTTTTTTTTTTGTGCCAGGAATTGAACTTGGGTCCTTGTGCTTACAAGGCAGGCCACTGAACCGCTGAGCTAAATCCCTGGCCCCTGTAAAATTTTTATTATATCTTTTTGTTTGTTTGTTTGAGATAGACTCTTGCTATGTAGCTCAAGCTGGCGTCGAACTCACAGTGATTCTTCCTCAGCCTCTGAGTGCTGGTATTGTAGGCATACGCCACCATTCTCAGCCATTATATCTTTTGGAGATCTCATAGAATTTTAGAAAAAGAAAAAGTATGTCTCCCATAAAATCCTGTCTTATTTGAAGTAAAGACAATATAAAAAAGCACAAACTATTAGTAAATTCAATTTTCTTTTCCTTTATTTTCTCCCAGTGCCAGGGATCTAACTTACTTGCAAGGCAGGCATGGTGCCACTGAACTAAATCCCCAGCCTCCATTTTCTTAATAATAAGGATTTAGGAGCTAGGGATTTAGCTTAGTGGCACCACACCTGCCTTGCCAAGTGCAAGGTCCTGAGTTCAATCCCCAGTACCAAAAAAAAAAAAAACCTAGGCAAAACAAATGCATCAACTAAAGCAAAAGGGATAAAAGAAAAAGTGATCTAGACTTCATCAAAATTAAAAACATTTGTGCTTCAAAGAAAATGAAAAAGCAGACCATAAAATTTGGAAGTCATATATCTGGCAAGGAATTACGTCCAGAATATGTAAAGGACTCTTAAAGACTCAAAGCAAAACAAAAAAATTTACCCAGATGTGGTAGTGCACACCTGTAATCCCAGCACTTGGGAAGCTGAGGTAGGAGGATCACTGCACATTCAAGGCTAGCCTGGGCTACATAGTGAGTTCAGAGCCAACCTGAGCTATATAGTGAGTATGTATATGTATATATATATATATATATAAAATAAAAATGGTACTGGCTGTTGTGGCACACACCTATAATCCCAGCACTCAGGAGGCCAAGACAGAAGGATTATATTGAGTTCCAGACCAGCCTGGTCTACAGAATGAGTTCAAGACCAGCCTGAACTACATAGCAAGTTCCTGTCTCCAAAAACACCAAACCAAAAAAAAAAAAAAGTTGGGGCTGGGGATTTAGCTCAGTGGTTACACCACCCGCCTCACAAGCGCAAGGTTCAGAGTTTGATCCCCAGCAACCTCCCCCCCATCCCAGTTTTTTTAATAGACATGATGGTGTACATTATAAACCTATGATGCCAGCACTCTGGGGGGTTGAATCAAGAGTATCACAAATTGAAACCCAGCCTAGGCAAGTTAGAGACTGAGTCAGACCCCTGTCTCAAAATACAAGAAAGGGCTGAGGATGTAGTGAAGGCCTTGGGTTCTATCCCCAGTACCACCAGAAAAAGAAGGATTGGATGTCGTAGCTCATGGCTGTGATCCCAGCCCTCAGGAGGCTGAGGCAAGAGGATCACTACAAGTCCCAGGCCAGCCTGGGCTACTCATGAGTTCAAGATCCTTTCTCAAAAAAAAAAAAAAGGAGGGGAAATGTGTGCCTAAGTATACCAGAAAATATGCACAAGAATGTTCATAGCAGCATTATTTAGGATATTTAAACATTGGGACTATCCAAATATCCATTAATAAAATGAAGGAATAAATCATGGTATTTTCATATAATAATAATAAATGGTTCATAATGAAGTGCAGTAACTCCATGAAGTAACATGGATGAATCTACAAGAAGAAATTTTTGTCCATCTTATTGTAGGTTATTGCTGAATTCACACCTCCCTTACTGCAGTAGAAATGTGTTTTCTTCTCCTCAGTGACAGCTAAATAGTAGGAAAGATTATTAAGAAGACTGACCATTGTTTTTGCACTGAGGACTTTTTCTTCAGTGTTTTCTCAAGGATCCTGTGTTTGGACTTTAGTATTTTATTGTTGCTCTTCAAAAGGTCTGAATTCATTTCTCTCGTGGGGAGAGTATGTGAATGTTCCCATGTGCCACATTGCTGTTACATATGCCATTTTGATTAATTTTTTTAACAAAGACTGCCTGGTGACTATTAAATTTGTTCAGAGTAACTTTCTGCCTTACTTCAGTGTACAGAGTGCTAGGCATGTTCAGGCAAAGAGAAGTGTTTTTGTTACGAACCTCGGCTGGATTTTTTGACTTGCAAACCTTCAATACCAAGACTGGTTATGTGGTAAGAGGGGCAGCAGGTCATTACACTCTAAAGTTAGCAGTGCTGCCATACTCCACTACCTAAGAGTTATTTTAGGGAGAGGTGTTAATGTTCTGAAAAAGTCAAGGAAAGTTGCCTATGGTACTTCTTAAGCCAGCTACCATTTGCTTAACTCTCTTTAGAACTATTGTTAGGCTCATGTGTGTGTCCTTTGGAGTGTCCAGGCTCAACTAGAGATAAAAAGGATGGTTTAGAATCAGACCACCTGACCACCTTACGATTTGGAGTGCAAAGATTGTGTCTCCTATGTATGAGAGGAGGATCGTGGTTTTATAGAGTTGTGGTAAGGATTAAATTTTTAAAATACATGCAAAACAAATAAAATACTGCTGATTGTTGGGTTACTCCTTCCAAATTTACAATGGGATAGACATGGAAACACACACACACACACACACACACACACACACACACACACACACACACACACACACACACACACACACACACACACACACACACACACGCAAAATACTTATATAATGGTACTTTTTTTTTTCTACTTAAAACTATTAATTTGGGCTGGAAGTGCAGCTCCTTAGAGTATTTATCTAGCAAGCATAAGACCCTGGGTTCAATCCCTAGCATGGGGAAAATATTAATTATATTTGAAAAACGTCTTTATGTATATGTGTGTGATAGTGGAGATTGAATCCAGGGCCTTGCACATGATAGACAGGTGGTCTACTACTGAATTATATCCCCAGTTCAACATGAGAAAAACAACATAAAGAAGAAAACTTTTTTGGGTTTTTTTGTTGTTGTTGTTGTTGTTGTTTTGGTACTAGGAATCGAACTCCAGACCTTGTGCTTGTGAGGCAGGCAGCAGAACCACTGAGCTAAATTTCTGGCCTGTTTTGTTTTGTTTTGTTTTTTAAGACAGGGTCTCACTATGTAGTTCAGGCTGTCCTTGAACTCACTATGAAGCCCAGCTGACCTCAAACTGGAGGTGATCCTCTTGCCTCAGCCTCTTAAGTGCTGAAATTATAGGCATGAGCACCACACCTGGCTATAAAGAAGAAAAATTTACCCATAATCTGATAACCCGCATATAACCACTATATGTCTTTGTAGAAACACCTATAGAGGAGTGTGTGTATATCTTTTTTGATATTTTTATCCTTTTAAAAAATTTACTCTATAGGGCTGGGGATTTAGCTCAGTGGTGCCACCACCTTCCTCACAAGCACAAGAACCTGAGTTCAATCCCTGGTACCAAACAAACAAAACAATAACAACAACAAAAAAACCCAAAAAAGTTTTCTTCTTTGTGCTTTTTAATATTGGCACTCTAAAATAGTTTTGGTGTGCCAGGCATGGTAGTGCATGCCTGTAATCCCAGTGCTTCGGAGGGTGAGGCAGGAGGATTGCCATGAGTTCAAGGCCAGCCTAGTCTATGTAGTGAGTTAAAGGCCATTCTGAACTACGTAGACCCTCTCAAAAAAAAAAAAAAAATAGTTTGAGTTTTTCCAACTACTGTGTGATAAAAGCAATTAAATTTCCAAAATAAAATAAAAACTGCTTGCCCACATAAGCATTAAAATGTCAATTCTGAAAGATAGTGTATATTTGCTATAAAATATTCACAACTTCACTGCTTTTTTCTCTTTTCTAGCTGCTGGTCATATTGGATTCTCCCCATTGTAGGCGCTGTTCTCCTAGGTGTCCTGTATCGTTACTACACAGCAGAAAGCAAATCCTCCTGAGGGGACCTTGTTGAAGTCTGGGAAACACATCCACGTGGGAGTGAAAGTTGAAAGACTTGCTTTGGGGCTACAGTGGAGCCCCTCAAATCTTGCCAATTGTATTCTTCCCCCTTGGAGCCAAGGCAGTTGACCAGACGTCCACCTCCAATCTGGGACTGATGTCCTTCCTCTCTCAGAGCCTTACTCCCAGAGCACCTGCTCATTGTTGTGTCCTGGCCAGTGTGTCTTCTCATTGCTGGTTTTCACACGTTTATGTTGCTGATTGCAGTTCCCACATTGTAGTGACACTGCTCTGTGGGAAAAATGCCTGCTTTCCAATACTTCGAAAGCACATTAGAGTTTCACCCTAGTTTTTGAGATTTTTCTTTTTTCATTTTTTGAAATTCTGATTTGATTCTATTATTTACCATAAGGAGTTTCAGATGTGAAGTAAAAGTGTGCACCTGTTCCTTACAACATGACTGCCAGATGATCTTGTTCCCCGTTTGTTTATTAAAACTAGAGAGAACTATGTGGCCACCTCCCGCTTCCAGGCTAGTGTAGCTGGTAGTGTAGCTTCCCACCCCTCGGTCCAGCCCCTTTTTTTCCCAAGGGATGCTGGATAAAATCGCTTTCTTTTGCTTTCTTGGGGATGGGAACAGCCAACAAAAGAAAGGAATAGATTGGGTGGGATGATTAAACCCTGACAAATTTTTCTTTTGAAAAAATATTTTTTTTTTGGTACTGGGGATCAAACTTGGGTCCTTGCGCTTGCGAGGCAGGTGGCAGAACCACTGAGCCAAATCCCTGGCCTGAAAAATATTTTTAAAACACTTCTTTAGCAGGAATTTAGAAAAGGCACCAAAACCTTTTCATTTGTTTGGTACCAGCTTCTAATCCTCTCTCTCTCTCTCTCTCTCTCTCTGTCCCCTTTCTTAATGGTGAGAATATAAATGTATGATTATTGTCTATAGAGCTTTACCAAGGATTCTTACTGCTTTTTGTATATTGATTAGCAAAATTTTAATTCCTCATTTTACAAAAGCAAGAGACTCTGTGAAATGACTTCCATATAAAATATCATTTGAAAATGAGAGATCATGACAAGAGTCTGCTTTTCATTTCATCTGTATTTTTACTTTCATGGCTCCAACTTGTGGTTTTGTTTTACTCAAAATAAACAACAACAATAATTAAAAAAAACTGGTAGGCTTTTTTTTGGACTTGTATGTTTGTCTCAGTGAAAAGTAGTTTATATAGAATTATATTGCAGGCATTTCTGTGGCATCTGTGATTTATTTTCTTTCTTCAGGGTAGCACCGGGGTCTCCTGGCTATTTTCTGCTAGTAGCTTTGACTTTTTTTTTCTCTATCCTGTGAGGATTACCTGTTTGCTTCTGGGCTGTGGTCATATCCAGTAGGTAAGAGCTGGGTTCAAGTGCCACAGACACTGCTCAGTATCAAGCTTGCCAGGGACTTGATAAGGCAGGAAGCTGTCCAGCAAACCAGAGTCCGCCCATGCAGACTTGTAAGAAAAAGTTCAAACCAGGTCTTGTATCCTGTGATTTACAGTTGAATGAATTCTGAATTCACCAAGGTAAATTAAGCTTTTCTTTACATACTTGGATATGATACTTTGGAGTAGCTTCTGGCTGAGTTTTATATATCAGATATGGTTTAATCAAACTAATATCTTTAGAAAATGTTTATAAAATGATAGGAGGCTACTTTAAGAAAATGGAATGAATAAATGGTTATTACATAGCAAGGGAAATGCCTTGATGCATCTCCATTTAAACACGAGGAAGGGTTTCCTGGAATAAGAGCTGGGATGTAATTGCTGTAATGTCTAAGTTGTGTGACCATATGGAGTACATCAGGGTAGAGGGGAAGAAAAAGGAGTATTGAGGAGCAGGAAAGGCTACATTTAAGCTAAGCTTAAAGAAAACCAGAAGATAACCAGGATCAACTGTAAGAGCATGTTGGCATTCTCTAGAACTGAATGAAAAACATCTGATTTACAAGAATGTTAAAAGAACTAGTCTGAAGCAAAACTGCTGTTTATGATATTTCTAGGGTAAACAATTTAAAAAGTATGTTTTCTATTCCATATTAGGTTTTTTGTTTTTGTTTTTGTTTCGTTTTGTTTCGTGTTTATATCTGGACTTGTTTTTTGCTGAGAGCCAGAGGGAAAAGTTTTTCAGACATTGTCTCTAATGTCCGTGGAATCCACCCAATACCCAGGGCTACTTTTGAACTACTGCTAATATAAAAATTAGTATTATAAAAATTAAAAATTGTATTATAAAAAATTCTAGGTCCATTTCCTGTAATTCTGCTTAACTAAATGGCAACGTGAAAGTTTTTGAGTGAGAGTTTGCAGTGGCTTGTCTCAACAGTAGAGTGCACGATAGCTCACTAAAGTACACACTGTAGCACACTAGCCAAATCCATCAGGAAGGACTTGAATTTTCAAAGCAGTCTCGACATCCTTAGGTTGTGAAAAGGCAGTCCTTGGTGAACAGTGTCTCCTGGTCCCTGGGGTGTTTGGTTGGTTGTTGTGTCCCTAGGGAGGGCCAGCCACCACTGCACACCATACTGTCCATAGTAATTGCTGTGAACACAAAAGAGGCGAGAGATTCTATGCCACCAAAATGCCGGATTTAGTGCCCATTCTCCAAAATTTCCCAGCTCCCAACTCAGGAATCATTTTCCATTTTGAGATAATTTTTACATTTATAAGACCAGAAAGCAATGGGGACAAAATGTATATTGTGTTTAGTTCTTGTGACCACTTAGGCAGAAACAAAAATTCATTGGCACCAATCTTTTGTGCTGTTGGGTTCTTTTACCAGTTGTCATACATGCTTATGTTCTGAAACAAAAATACTGTCTGGCTTACGCTCATTTAGTGTCGATGTGGAGCAATGAAAAGTGCTTTACAAGCCAGGTAGTCCTTATTTCTGGCATCTCATGGTTAAAATCTGAAATGACATCTGTCTGGTTCAATTCCATTTTAGGAGACTGAGATGCAGAACAGTAATTTTTTTACCTCCCACTCCAGGAGAAATAGATTGAGACATGTCTTGTCTCAACAAGAAATTGATTTTAGTAACCATCTCATTTTGTTGCCAGATAGCACAAAAGTAATGAGGAGGTTAGTCACATGTGGCTGCTGTGCTCTGAAGACAGGTGTGGGGTTTGTAGGAGTGTTCTGAGGAGGGAGGTTCCAAAGAAGCAGCGAGAGTTGCAAGTTCCTTACCCTGGATCCAGCACCATGCATTTCAGTAGCTGCTCTTTGCCCATGCCTGTCTCCTACATTTGCTATTTGGGCAAAGCATCATTTCACTTATTTAACTTTCTTTTTACTTCACCCATAACTGTGAATGAATACTGTTAACATTCCTTTTGTGTATGCAATAACGGCATTTGTTTACCTGTTTTATTTCAGCATATTTTGAACAAAGATCTTTATCTCTTGCTGGAGTGTGCACGCAGTGAATGTTTGTTAGGACTACACATGATAAAGTTACTGTTTTCCTTTCCTTGCCATGACTACAGTTACAAAAAAATTGCTTTGAAGTACAAAAGTGATGGCGCTATAACCCTCAGGTGTTCTAGATAAAGATAATTTGGAAGCACGAAACTCACCTGTATCTGAGCTAATACCATGTGTAGTCTAATTTGGTGGGGAATTCTGTTATTCAGTATTCTTGCTGCTGTTCTTTGCTGAAAGTGGGTTTCTTATTTAATAATAATGAGATGCAAAAATAAAGGCTTTTGCCATATTAGTGGATGTGAAGTGGGCTCCAAGTAGACAGTTTGAGATTTAATTTCTATTGAAACCATCTGATAAAAAAGCCAATACAGAGCAATAATGTTCTCTTATCTGCAATGCCAGGCTTCAAGTGACTGTTTTTCTTGGAAATGGCTAAATTATCAGGGAAAATTAAACAGATATTAAAGGTCTAGTGACTGTGTTAATAAAACAAGGGAAATAAACCACTTTTATAACTACCCACAAAGTATACTGGTAGCCTTCTAACAATATATCAGATTACTGATGAAAGATGGTTCATTGGGACTTTTCACTACCACAAGAATTGAACCTTAGTAATGGGAAAAGATGGCCCCGTTCTTACTACCAGAATTTTGAATCTAATTTGTAATCTTTGATACTAATAATTGATCATCACAGCACTCTTCCTGATGCTGAGTATTTAGCAGATACTTGACAGATTCTGACTAATCGAGTTGAACTGAGATGGAAGATTGTGACTGACCCTCACATCCCTTGCAGAACTCTGTGTGTGTGTGTGTGTGTGCACACGCACACACGTGTGCTGGTGAGGGTGGAACTCAGAGCCTTGCACATGCTAGGCAAGTGCTCTACCACTGAGTCACATCTCCAGCCTCGAAAAACAGTTTCTTGGATCTAAATTAGATTTGGATGATGTTGCTAGAAACAACTTCAGGTAAGAGGTAGCCTACAAAGAATAGAGACTTAGAGATTAGGCGGGTGTGTGGCATATGTTTGTAATGCCAACTACTCAGGAGGTTAAGGCAGGAGGATCTCAGTCAGGGCAACAGTGAGACCCTGTCTCAAAAAGGGATGGAGACACAGCTCAGTAGTAGAGCCCTTGCCTAGCATGCAATGGATTAAATTCCCAGCACAGCCAAAAATATTTAACAGAAAATTCTTGAAGATTATTGATGAAATTCTTAAAGAGCTCGGGTGAAAAGCTCTTACATAATCTCACCCTGGATAAGATTTAACCTAGAAACAGCATGGAAGCCCATGCCTATAATCAGTTTCTTAGGCTGAGGAAGAGGATTGCAAGTTCAAGTGCAACCTGGGCAACCCTGTCTCAGAAAAGGGGTAAGAATGTAGCCCAGTTACTTGTATGGCATGAAAAGGTTGCAGTTCGTTGGAGGAGTGTTATGGCTGGTGTTTAGTTGTCCTTCTAAAGCCTTGTGCAGAGGAGGTGGGACTTTGAAAGTGGCTGGATCTGGAATGTGTGATGCTGAGGTTAAGGGTGTGTGATTGCTAACCCACTACATGTGTGTGCTTAGTCTGGCACCACCCTACTCCCGGTACTCTGAATAAGGTAAAAGGGGCAGGAAAACACTGTTAAACGTCCCTTGTTGCCTTCGCTGCCCTGTGTGTGCCGTGTTTCTCCTCTGTGAGGCCTGTTTGTCGTCCCTGCCTTGGAGCCAGCCAACTATGGACTAAATCTTCACAAACTGTAAGTCAAATAAACCCTTCCCCTCTAACTTTGGGTGCTGGGTATTTTGTCTCAGCAATGGGAGAAAAGTAACTTAGCACAACGTGTAAATGCTGTACATTAAAACATAACGTGACATTTTTGATCCATAAGTGCCAGTCTCAGGCAGTTTTCTGTTATTTGCTCCCAGTCCTGGTCTCTGTGACTGAAACCTTGATGTTAACTTTTAGAATCCCATGGACCTGGCAAGAGTGAAACCAAGCCAATCCCTGCTGCTTGGCTTTCATTTTCCAAGCTTGTTTAGGATCTTTATTCCAGTTTTTCAGAAATGGAGGTGGGATTACTTTGTAGAACAACAGAAATATGTTTGCCAGGGAAACAAATCTCACAGATTGGCCCAATCTGATTTTATTACCTAAGAAAACTGATGGGGGAAAAACAGAGATTGAATTGGGAGAGGCTAAACTATGATCTTTGCAGGAAAGCGAGAGCTTCCCAAATCCACAGTTTGACCCCCCCTTTTCTCTGGTTTCCTTACCCCCCACTTAGATTTTCCCCTAGTTCTCATCTTAGCCTGTCCTGTCCTCCTTACTTTGTCTTATGCTTTTTCTCTGTAAAGGACAAGCTAGCACCTCAGCTGTGCTTCTCTTCATTTTTAAATTCTGTGGTACAAAACTACCCAACAGTATGTCCTAGAAAATATTTGGAAGAAATAAGATTAATTTGTTCATCAATTAGACTGTGCAAATAAACTAGTGCTATTTCACTGTACATCTCTAGCACTTTTATTTAAGGCTACATTCTACTTCCAGACATTTCACACAAACCAATACATTTTTTAAAAGTCCTAAGTTAAGCCAGGGATTTAGCTCAGCAGTTCTACCGCCTGCCTTGCAAGCGCAAGGCCCTGAGTTTGATCCCCAGTACAAAATAAAGAAAAAGTCCTAAGTTTAAATTGGGTTCCTGAAACCCACCAATTCTGACTGCTATGGCTCCTATAACTTACCTGACCTTAAACTGTCTGCCTTGTTAGTGCCCTTGTAAGGTTCTGCCTTCCCAAGTATATAGTATATCTAAGTATAACTAAGCTTCCAAGTATACCTAAGCTTCTATCCATGGAGTTTGCAAAATCCATGCAAAGTCTCACATCTTTGGAAAGAAGAAATATTCCTCATACATATAGTATTATCTTAGAGTAAGATGCAGAGACCTATGCGCTAACAGCTAAAAGAGAAAGGAGTTGCAAATCAGTAATGAAAGCATAAATCTGCTGGAGCACAAGGTAGCAAGCACAGCTGGCCCATATGCACAACTAGGATGGGGACCCCAATGACCAACAGGAAGCAATCTGTATGTGTGTGGGGGGTGCTTAAGCATCTTCATCAACTAAAAGTCTTTATATGAAAGAGTCTTCTGTATCCTTCAAGGTGCCAGCTTTATGCTGGACCAGAAGCAGGGCTAAGTAGATTCCAGTTTTGGTTTGCTTGTTTGTTTTTTGCAGCACTAGGGGTTGAACCCAGGGCCTTGGCGATGAGCTCATCATCAGCCCTTTAAAAATTTTTTTTTCTTTGTAATTTTGAGTCAAGCTCTTAATAAATTGCCTAGGTTGGGTTTGATCTTGTAATCCTCCTGCCTCAGCCTCCTCAGAGTGCTGGGATATAGGCGTGTTTCACCATACCCAGAAGTATGGTTTATAGTGGAATCACCTTGCAATATTTAAAAATACCAATATCCCTCTCTGTCGCACAGTGAGAGTTGAAGAAGACCTCTACCCTAAAAGCCTCCACCCATTAAAAACAGGTCACATTCAGAGAATCAGGAAATGTATGAAAACTCTGCAGCTGCCCTATAAACAAGAACAAGGGAGAATGATTTTAGGAGGAAAATGTCTTCTAACCTAGAATTCTCTATGCAGCCTAGCTACAAATCAAACATAAGCTTAGAATTAAGTCATTTCTTTCTTTCCTTTTCTTTTGTTTGTTTTTTGGTTTTTTGAGACGGGGGTCAATATGTAGTTAAGGCTGACCTGGAACTCATTATGTAGCCCAGGCTGGTCTCGAACTCACAGTGAGCCTCCCAAATGCTGGGATTATAGGTGTGTGCCACTACTCCCAGCCTAGAATTAAGTCATTTCAGACATGCATGATATCAAGAAATTTCATCCTCTGTACTTTCTTTGGGGTCCTTCAAGGGATATACCATCTCTACAAAAATGAAGAATTTAAATAATTTTTAGATATAAGCCAGGACAACACTCACTTGTAATCTCAGTTACTCAGAAATCTGAGGCAGGAAGGATAGCAAGTTTGAGACCAAGCTGAGCAACTTAGTGAGCCCCTGTCTCAGAAAGTAAAATAAAAAGGGATTGGAGAAGGGCCAGGGATTTAGCCCAGTGGTTCACTGGCCTGCCTTGAAAGTGCAAGGACCCGAGTTCAATCCCTGGTACCAAAAAAAAAAAAAAGTGTGGGGGGATTGGGGATATGTAGCTCAGTGGTAGAGTGCTTGCTTAGCATATGGGAGGCCCTGGGTTTGATTCTCAATACTGCAACAGAACAAAAAACATTTAAAAGAATAAAGCACAAATGAGAAAGATGATTCTGGAAAGAGGAAAAGTGAATCAAACTCCCAAGATGATAAATGGTCAAGCGAAATTGCAAAAGAACAGAGTGTAACCAGTCCAGGTGGCTATAGAAAGACAGGGTTCCAGGAAAGGCAGCTGCAAGAAAAAATAGAACTGATAGATTTTCAAATATGTTTTTTTATCGTGAAGATTTGAGGGACAGATTAATGATACAATACAACTAAACAGATGTGGAAATAGGCAGTGATTTCCTCCAAAAAACCAAAATGGATATACAAGAAAGAAAATGTGATCATAGAACTGTATTTACAGTGGTCCTACAATATAAACACTTAATAAACATGACTGACAATATTAGAATGACCAGAGGAGAAACCTATGTAGGATCATGGTGTAAGCAAGCTCAGAAGATGTTTGTCCAAAATGGAAAATAATTTGAGGAATAGCAGTGTCAACATGGTCTTCTCAGGGCCAGGGATTTAGCTCAGGAGTTCGGTGGCCTGCCTTGCAAGTGCAAGGACCTGAGTTCAATCCCCGGTACCAAAAAAAAACCAAACCATGGTCTTCTCCAAGTATGGAGGTATCTACCGGAAGAAACGCCTAGACGAGCCAGAAGGGCTTTTTCTATAGGTGAGGATCGGGGATGGGGAGGGACAAGGCACAAGACTACTTGTTTTAGAAGCTCAGGGTCAGTAAGTGCCCCCTTCTCCACGCCCAGTTCTGCTCCAGTTGTAAGATAGGAATCTGATGGGAGAGCAAAATACTCTTTGTGTTATTGATAAGAACAAAGTTGGAGAACGCAACTTTGGCCAGAGCAGGGGAACTTTCTGACATTCCCTCAGTGAACAGGGCAGGTGTAGCCAGAGTCCCTGACAAGCTCCCACGGTGGGGTCCTATCCCTGCTTGACTTCCAGCACGGAGGAGCACCACGGAGGAGACAAAGGCATGGGCTGAGAAAACCTAGCTCCTTTTTCTAAAATTCACGGTCACATAAGAGAACTCATTTCTCCCAGGTCAAGGGCCCAGTGAAGCCGTTCCCTAGACGTTCACAGGGTGGGAAAGAGCCAGGTTCCTCTAGCAGAAGACCTACGGTGCTACTGTATCCACATGTGTTGATAATATTGATTAAAAATAATTACATTTTAAAAAATAGAAATGCAACACTTTTAGGAATGCATTGTCATTCCTCCCCCCTCTTTGTTAACATTTATCTGGTGAATAGTACATTGGCCAAAAATTTGGGTCCTGAAGTCAGACCTACATTTGAATTGACAATTAACTGCTATAATCCTTTCTGTTAATAAGTACACACGCAATTATAGTGCTTACTGGATGCTTTATACATATTGGCTCCCTCAATCTTCTAGCAAGACCATGAAACAAGTAATTATCCCCAGTTTACAAGAAAGAGAAACTGAGGCATGAAGAGTTATATAACTGGCACAGTGGTGCCAAGTAAGTAGTGAGTCATCATCTGCACCAAGGAGACTGGCTCTAGCAGTCTCCTTTAACCATGGTGCTGCCTCATTTGAGTTAAGTGATTTATATGCATTATAATACATTTAATGCCCAATAAACCTGAACAGGTGGCTGCTTTATCTCCATTTGCTTTTTTTTTTTCAGCTTTAATTGAGTTTATTGGTATATTTTAGGGATACAGTACAGTTACATTCACTGTATCCCCATTTGCTTTTAAAGGAAAAGTTTCAAGCTGGGTATGGTGGCACAGTCCTGTAATCCCAGCACTTGGGAGTTTGAGGTCAGCCTGAAGTATATAGCAAGACTCTGTCTCAAGAAACAACAGCAACTATAAAATAAATAAATAAATAAAATAAAGGAGAGGTTTCATTTGGCTTATTATCCCCATTTTAGAGGACATACTGTGAGAATGTGTCCAGGTCTGTGACTCTACCATGTGTTTCTCATTAAGAAATAATATTTGTAAAAGAAGTATTTTGGGAGTGTACTAGTGGTGAATTTTTATATATTGAAACAAGCAGGAATTTATATTCAAAACATGCTGTTCCCTGGGCAAGACGAGATTGGGTGCAGATAAGTTTGTTTGATGGCTAAAACAAACTTAAAACAATAAATCTTTTAAAACAGAAAAGTTGAAAGAAGGAGGCAAAAAGGTCACTTGTTGTCCCACATTTTTTTTTTTTCTTGGTACCGGGCATTGAACTTGTCCCACATTTAAAGTAATGGGCAGTGCTTTGATGTATTAACTTTTATCTATTTCATTCTAGTATTTCTTCTATGCATTTTTTCATGGCATAAATATAATCTTGTGTCCTTTTCACTTAATATCCCATCACTGTATTTCCTGTTATAAATGCTTCACATTATTTTAATGACTCCATATTATTCTATAAAATGTACCAGGGTTTTTTTAGAATTTCATCTGGCTTTTAACAATCTGTTATAAACAGCCTTACCAAAAAAATCTTTCGGAAAGCTTTTGACTTTCTTTGCTTTTGTTTCTAAGGATAAATTTCTTGCTTTGGAATTATTGGGTCAAAAGATATTCTTGTGGTTCAGGCTCTGTATTACTCCCCAAACCACTTGCTAAGAGTCCCACCAGCAGGGTGCCTGTTTCATTGCAGAATAGGATATATTATTTGCTGATGGTTTTGGTAGAATAAAAATAATTTTGGTAGTGTAATTTTTCAAATGAATTCAATTTTGTTACTTAAATCCTTTGTTCAGGAGAATTATCACCCTGAAATCTATTCAGAGATTTTAGTTTTTTTTCTAAAGATTGGCTTTAAAGTAGACACACTCAGGCCAGGGATTTAGCTCAGCGGTGCAGCCGCCTGTCTCAAAAGTTCAAGGTCCTGAGTTCGATCCCTGGTACCAATAAATAAATAAATAAATTAGATATACTCATATAATTATATATAATTTGCTATGCATATTCCATCTAAGCTTTTTCTTATTTCCAGAACTGGGGATTGAGCCCAGATCCTCTGCACTGAGCTACATTCCCAGCCCTTTTTTATTTTGAGACAGCATCTTGATAAATCACCAAGTTGCTCAGGCTGGACTAGAACTTTTTTTTTTTTTGGTACTGGGTATCAAACTCGGGACCTTGTGCTTGCAAGGTAGGTGGCAGAACCACTGAGCTAAATCCCCAGCCCTGGACTAGAACTTTTAATCCTCTGCCTCAGCCTCACAAAGTGTTGGGATTACACACATAATCCACCATGCTGGCCCAAGCTACTTATTCAACATATTCTTTATTGAAGAACCGCCTGCTTTTCAACATCCTGTATTAATACCAGACACATGGTAACAAAGGAAACTACATTTAAAAAATTTTTGTATGTCCGTTTTTTTAAACTCATTTTTCATCAATACAGCCCATGTGCATAGTTCAAGAAGCTTAAATAATGCTATCAGTCTTTTTTTTTTTTTTTCCCCTGCCCGCTACCAGGAATTGAACTCACATCGTTGCACTTGCCAGGTAGGCAATGAGTCTCTGAGCTAAATCCTTAGCCATGCAACCAATTTTTTGCTGCGGAAGACTTGTTCTTTCTCACTGTGAACTTCTAGAGGACGGTTTCGCGGGGCTCCTGACCTTGAAGAAGTGAGTTCTCTGACGTGACTAGAGAATTCTGGGTAAAAGAATTCTCTTTGCCCAGCCTGTGCTTTTGTCTCTTCCTTGTTGCAGCTCTGTGCTAGACGTTGGGGGAGGGAGGTGAGGCCCCACCACAGGAGTCTTCCGGTCAGTGACTCAGGGGACCTCTACCCTGCTTGCTGGTAGAAGGTAGGAAGGCTCCCCTGCTCTGAGTTACATCCTCCAATTTTGGGTTTTCTTTGCTAGACAATCCACTTTCAGCTCATTACTTCTGGTGGCTCCTCCTTTTTCCCCTCCTCCTCTTCCTCACCCCTACTTCCTTGGGACTTAGCACTGAGCTGTTACATCGCCAGCCCTTTTTAAAGTTTTTATTTTGACCACAGGGTCCTGCTAAGTTGCTGAATTGCCCAGGCTGGGCTCTAACGTGCAGTCCTCCCACCTCACCCTCCCAGAGTGCTGGGATCACAGGCGTGTGCCGCTATACCCAGCTCCTTCCTAGCTCGTGCATGCTTGAGAATTCTCCATGAGCCCGTGTCCAGTACCCGCTGCCCCTCATCCCCACCTCCAGATGCTTCCAGCTGACTCGTCTGTGTGGCCTGCGGTACCGTGTTGAGCCTGCGCTCAGTAGGCCGCGGAGCCGCGTGGACATTGATTAGCGACCTCTGCCACCCGCCCGAAGAGAGTAGCGGGCGACAGGCAGCATATCTTCCATGTCATCCCCAGCCTTCAGAGTCCAGCCCTCGTCTCACTTTCTCCATGAAATCCCACATTACTCCTGTCCATATCACCTAGAATCTAGGTCCTAGATTCTCTTCTCTGAGCGCCTGTCACTCTCAAGCCGTTTTCACTGTTTGACCCCTGAATAGTTGGTGTGCTTTCCCAGCTGGATTGGAGTTTATTTGAGGGCACAGATTGGGCAGTATATTTATTCTATGTTCCCTTGCTGGGCCCAGTGCAGGGCTCTTCTAAGGTAGCAACTGTACAGAATCCACTGGATTGCTAGGTTTGGGTAGGTAAAGCAGGACAGGAGTAGAAAATGTGCCCTCTGCTGGTGTGGTTGAAAAGAGCGTTCCTCTGAATATTTGCAACCTTCATCTGACCTCTGGAGCAAATAAAAAAAGGTTTCTTTATAACATTGATTGAATTGTACTGAGGGTCCTAAACCCTATGAAGAAGGATCCTGGACTATATCGTTGTGTTTTGTTTTTTGTTTTTTTGAGACAGTCTCACGTTGTAGTTCAGGCTGGTCTTAGATTCACTTAGGTAGCCCAGGCTGGTCTCAAACTCAGTGATTCCTCTGCCTCAGCCTCCTGAGTGCTAGGATTACAGGCGTGTGCCAGCGCTTCCCAGATACATTGGATCTTGATGTCATGAAATATTCCATTTGTTTCAAAAATGCCTAGCCTGGAATGTAGTTCAGTGTTGCCGCATCTGCCTGGTAAATGCAAGGTCTTGAGTTCAATTCCCGGTACCAAAAAACAAAACAAAACAAAGCAAAGTAGGGATAATACTGGGTTACAAATAAAAGACATTATACCAGGTGACATAAGAATGAATAGTAAAATGTATGACTCCCCCAGTGTCATTCTTGAGAAAGAACTGGAATTCTAATAAGAACACAAATTCAAACATCCAGGGCAAAGTGAATGGCTGTTGGATACCGTAAAAGCAACTAAAGTGATTGATGGCCGCAGGATTTCATGTTTTTACTTTAGTAGAAATTTGAAACTTGGGGAGGTTTCAGTGCATTGAGATCAAATGTTTTATTGATGTATTTTCCTAGAGCAGATGTCACATATAATGTTTATATTTGTGCTGTTATCTTACCATGTACATATAATACAATTAAAATCTTAGAAACGTTTGTGAGAGTATTTCTTTGGGAATATTCAGGGTTTTTGTTTGTTTGGTTGGTTGGTTTTTTGTTTTGTTTTGTTTTTGGTACCAGGGATCGAACTCAGGACCTTGCTCTTGCCAGACAGGTGCAGTACCACTGAGCTAAATCCCCGGCCTCAGGCATGTTTAGTTCTGTAATAAATATTTTTCTGATGGAGATGCCAGCTGTTTTACTTTTCAGTTGGAATTGTCCTTGTATTCATCATTTCATGTTGGTGCTGGAAATTGTATCAGATGTGTATTAACCTACATTTTAAAACAAAATATAAAATTACTGGTACACATGCCCATATCTGTGCAAAATATCATATACATGTATAGTATACCTCATCTTTTAAATCTGTTTGTCCTATCATTCATGGATATATACATTTTACCATTTAACATAAATATTATCACTATTATGTCAGTGGCTTTTCACTGATGGATGTATCTAACCCTCCCAGTTCTTTAGTGACAGATTCTTGCAAACAGCTGTTCATCCTGTGTTCTAAAAGTATGTAGTGAGCACGTTGGAAAAAGAGTTGTAAACATGTTCCTTCCCAACTACCTCAGGAAAATGAATATTTGTGTATATAGACACAAAAAGGACTCATATTTATAATATTCTTTTAGAAAAAAACTAGGAATTTTATTGTGAGAGAATATTCTAGCATCTATTGAGCAGCTACTGGGTATTATTAAGGAGGTAAGAAAAGAGCTCAGAATTTTGGGGGAGCAGTAACTCACACACCTCGAGTTTAGATGTCAGGCCTCTTGTGCACACCTGTCGTCATGTGATTTGTAAAGACGTAGGCTTTGTCCTAAATGTATACAGAAACATTATGTCCAATGTTTAGCATAGCGTAACAGATACTATCTCAGTAAGTTGAAAAAAAAAATATGTTCATGACTCAGCACCCAAACAGGCAGTTCCGAAAGAAAGGATTGTTGTCATGCAGAGGAGGGAAAGAGAGGGCAAGAGCTGCCGTGTTTATTTTGTCATGGTCAATTTATTCTTTCCTCACAGAGCCTTGCTTACCTCTAACCTTGAATCCCCAGCAGTATGTTCAGCCACAGATCTCTACTGTTTAGAACCCTCATGATCAGTCAGCAATATAAAGCATGTTTATAAATCAAAGCGGACATTTTCCCTTGAACTCTCCAGAAGGAGCTTTGGCACGGACTTCTCCACATCCCCCAGGCCCAGGTGGTGAGTGTAAGACAGCAGGAATAATCCCAACCGCCTCGCCTCTTCGGTTGCACCTGGGGCCCAGTCCGCCCCTCTGGCATCTGGGAGGACACCTATGAGAAGTTTCCTCTCTAAAGAGCCACAAGAAAGAACTGCTGTGTCTGTCCTGTCACCAGCCTGAGAACGAAGTGAACACCAAAGATGGCCAAGCAGAGAGACGGGTCTTTGTTGCCGCCAGCTGTTCACTCGGCCCCGCAGCGTGACCTCCATGTTCACGGAGACCACACATCTTCCTACCGGGGAAGCCGCTGGAGTTGAGGTTTCTCTTACTTGCAGCTGGAAGCTCCTTGCTGATAAACGATTCTTTCTTTTTTTGGTACCGGAGATCGAACTCGGGCCCTGTGCATTTACAAGGCAGGCTGCGGAACCACTGAGCTAAATCCCTGGCCCTGATAAACTATTCTTAAAAGAAATGACTCATGGGGAAATCATCCTCCCAGCTTCTGATTAACTCTGGCCTCCAGAGATAATTATCTGGGCCATCAGATATATAAAAGTATGGAGGTCATAAGATTAAAATTATAGTGGTTACCTTTAGGGAGAGGGTGGGGATAGTGACTGAGAGGGGCTTTCTGGAATGCTAGTAATTTGTCCATCTGGGTGGTGGCTACATGAGTATTTTAACTGTGGGATAAATTTATTCAGCTGTACACTTAGGATTTGTGTCCTTTTCTGTCTGTTGTGATAATTTTTTTCTTCTTCTTGTAGTGCTAGGAGTTGAATCCAGGGCCTTGCCCATGACAGGCGATCACTGTGCTACCAAGCTACACCTTAGATCCCATGCTTCAGTTTTTAATGTTGAGTTTTTATGAATATTATATTGTAACTAGACTAGACCTTAAACAAATCGTTTGTATCATGACTGGAAGGATATGGATGGGTGTCATTGTTGTTTTCCTATGCAGTGAAACGAAGCTGTAGGCACATACTTCCTTTTATAAATGCCCCCAAAGCTCATTGTACAGCTTTCCTGTTGCCGGTGTGTGGCCAACACACTCTTATCTCAGCCAAAGTGTTTCCCCTTTCAGTTTTGGTGGGAGAGCCTCAAAACCTCACACACAAAGGACGCCATCATTTTTAGAATCTAGTCACAATTCATATGTATGTGTGTGTGTATATATATATATATATATATGGAATAAAAACAAAAAGAGTCTCTACACGGAGGGCTTTGTCCAGCAGGATTCTCAGAGAGGGATGTTAGTCAAGGGAGGGTCCACTCCAAAGAAACCACTAGTTTTGGAGCAAAGCAACCATTAGCCTCATAGAGTCTACATTATTGAAACCTCTAGTTCATGGAGGAAGAGGCACAGTGTGCTTAGTGGTTTGTGAAGGAAGAACATAGGGGTTTGGGAACCAAACTATGTGGAGACACACCTGGTTCTACTACGGAAAACCCAGCTGAGCTGGGTTTTTCTGTCTACGACTGTTTCCAAGTGGACCTGGACACAAAGGAAATACCCTCATGAGGGAGAGGACACCGGGAGAGATCCCTTCATGAAACCACACGGGGAATATTCTTGGTTAGTGGTCAGGTGGTGGAATTCTCCTTTAGAGACATAGAGCCCTGTCCTGTTGAGCGGCCGCAGAGACCCGCAGCGCCAGAAGGTCAGGGAAATGTGCAGACAAAATAATATCTTCTATTTGTGTTCCACCTTACTCCTCAGGGTGCTTTCACATTATATTCTCATTACAACCTTGTGAGGTAAATTAGATATTATCGTAAGAGAGACAGTGACTAAGAGGACAGGCGTTAGAGTCAGGCCAACCTGGGTTTGAATCTTGGTTCTCTTACTAGTGAGTGGTATTGCACAATTGACTTCGCTTGTTTCGGTGCTTCTCCCAGGAACATTTGGCAACATACAGAGACATTTTCCTTCCCTCCCTCCCTCCCTTCCTCCTTTCCTTTTCTTTTGGTTCTGCACCCAAGGCCTTGTGCATGGTAAGCCATGTGCTGTAACCTGTGAAGACCTGTCACTGGTGTGTGGCCAACACACTCTTATCTCAGCCCTTTCAGTTTTGGTGGGAGAGCCTCAAAAGCTCATGCACAAAGGACTCCATCACTTTTAGAATCTAGTCACAATTTATATATATATAACTGGAATAAGGAACGAAAAGAATCTCTGCATGGAGGTTAACCACCTGGAGACATTTTTAACGGTCCCAACTGGAAGGGCACCAATGGCGTACAGGGGGCAGAGACCAGGGTGCCGCCAGACATGCTCAGTGCATACGACAGCCCCTTCCCTACGACAAAGAATTGCTTAGCCCCAAATGTCCACAGGGCTGCTTTGAGAAATCTTGTCTGAACCTCAGTCTCTTCACCCGTAGAATGGGAGCACCATGTTACCTCATTGGATCATTATGAAGTTTAGGTTTAAAATCAGTTGAAATTGGACTTTCTGTTCCCCACCTACTCTAAGAACTGGCCTCTTAGGACCACACTTTTCGTACAGAATCAGAGTTCTGCGGTCTGAGTGCCAACCACTGCCTCCCTCCTTTAGGATCATGGCTCAAGCCCCATTTTGCCCAGTGTGATTCTATCCCTTTGTCACAATTGATTGGACACTTGATCCAAACTGGAGCCGTAAGAAGCCTTTCTCCAATGAACTTTATAGTTTGTACCGAGAAATTCCAGGCTCAATCTGACTGGGGTCAAGAATGCAGAAGAGAGGCTGGGGATTTAGCTCAGTGGTTCTGGTGGCTGCTTCACAAGCGCAAGGACCTGAGTTCGATCCCCAGCACCAAAAAAGAATGCAGAAGATACAAACCAGGCGGTCATGATGGTCATTTTCTTCTATACTGATTGGGATACAAAGCTGGCCATTTGTAGCAACAACAGCAGAGAACACAGCCTCTACAGACAGAAAAGCAGCAGTAAGAGACAGAGTCACCAGAGTCTGCCCCTGGCTGCACCCTACCCTTGGGCAGGCCCGTTCATCCTTCTAACACTTTTGCCATGAACTGGCTTCATTTATGTCTCTGCCACCCAAGAGGCACCGAATGATTACTGATAATATATGTAAAAGCACTCAGCACGATGCATAGGGTTGCAACCCTGAATAAGTGGTAGTCATTATCCTTCTTCACATGTTAGAGATAAGAAGGTTGAGACAGAGTAAATGATTTTTCTTGAAAATCTGATCTGGAATCGAGTCTAGGCCTCCAGACACCTGGACTCCAGTTCTTTTGGAGACCGGGTCCACTATGTAGTTCGGGGTGGCCTTGAACTCACTGTGGAGCTCAAGCAGGCCTTGAACTTGTGGCAATCCTCCTGCCTCAGCCTCCTGAGTGCTGGGATTACAGGCTTGTGCCACCATTCCCTGCTGGACCCGAGTTTTGTTTGTCTATTCCTTGACTTGTGAAATAAAACTTTCAAAAAAGGGCACAAGTAGATATCTACCTATACATGGTTCCAAATAATTCAAAACACCCTGATGTATCCTTTAAACAGGACAAGAATTAGAAAAGTGGTTATAGCCCGGAAGACCTTCCTGTGCTCCTCCCTGACATGGATTTCCCTCTCCCCACCAGAGGTAACCAATTTCCTGTTTTTTTGTTATAATAATTTTTAATAGTTTTTCCATTTACCTATGTAACCTTAAACCACGTGACTTCGTTTTAATTGTTTTGGAACTTTACATAAGTGAATCATACTGTATGTGTTCTTTTGTGGCTTGTTTCTTTCAACACCATGTGAGGTTCTTCCTTTCTTTTTATCTCTCCTCTTCCCCGTTCCCTCCTGTTCCTCCTCCTCCTCCTTCTCTAGTAGAGATCAAATCCAGGGCACTCTACCACAGAGGTGTATTCCCCCGCTTTCAACATATATTTCCTTGCTAAGTTGCCCAGGCAGGACTCGAACTTGTGATCTCACTGCCTCAGCCTCCCACAGTGCTGGGATTACAGGCATGAGCCACCACATCCAGCTTCGCCCAAGCTTTTACGTGCAGCTGTAGCCCATTTATTTTCTTTGATATACAGTCCACAATCTATCGTTATTGGATGTTGGGTTATTTCCAGTTTGGGGCCAACAATACTACTCTAAGCTTTTCTGTCTGTCCAGGCTGGTGCATGTGTGCAGGAATGTCTCCTGAGGTACCCTAGGAGTGGATCTGCAGTATTTGAGGCTCCCGTATTCCCTGTCCTTGTCAGCTTGCCTTCTTTTCCATATAGATGCCAATACCTGGGGGCCCTGGGTAGAGTGCTGGGGAGTGCCAGGTGATGCACAGAAATGTAAAACAGGATGCTTCATCAAAAAATTGAATGTAAAGTAATCATGAGATCCTGCAATTCCACTCCTAGGTATGTGCCAAAAGAATTTGGAAACATATGTTCACACAAAAACTTGTGCACACAAAAAACCAACCCACCCCCCCAAAACAGACTTGTACACCAATGTTCACAGCAGCATTATTCATAACAGCCAGAAGGTGGAAACAACCCAAATGTCCATCAACTAATGAATGGCTAAAAAAAAAGGGTGATCTACCCACACGACAGAACATTATTCAGCCATAAAAAGGAATGAAACACTAACGTGCTACCATACGGATAAGTTTTGAAAACATGATGCTAAGTGAAAGAAGCCAGACATGGGAGGCACATGTGATTCCACCAGGGCCAAATGTCCAAAGCCAGGCGTGGTGTCCCATGCTTGCAATCACAGCACTCTGGGAAGCCGAGGCAGAGGGTTGCAAGTTCAAGCCCAGTCTCGGCAATTTAATGACTTGGTGACAACTTGTCCAGAAGAGGAGAAGAGGGAGGGGACTGGAAGGGAGGGGAGGGTCCAGAACAAGCAAATCCAGGGAGAAAGAAAGTAGATTCGATTGCCAGGGGCTAAGGAAGGGAGAGATGGGAGATGGCTTCTAATGAGTATGGGGATTCCTTTACGAGGTGAGAAAATATCCTGGAACCAGTGGTGATGGCCTCATGAGTTTGTGACTATACCAAAATGCATGAAATTGTATTCTTATGTGAATGTTATGCTGTGTGAATTATATCTTCATTGAAATGTAAATAAAAACCAGCGCCCTTAACATTCATTTATTTATTCCAAATACATGTCTTCGGTACCTAAGACATGCCAGACATTCCTCAGCTCCTTGTTGGGGGAAACAGTAGTTAATGAGTTAGAGTGGGCACTGCCTTGGTCCCAGCAAGTAACAACTGGCACATTTAAAGGAGTCACGGGGGGAGAGTTTCACGAAGAGACACTTTCAGAACCGTGGGCAGGGTCAGGAGAAACCCTAGGTGAATGCAGGGTGAGACATTTCAGAGTTGGTGACAGCCTTTAATGTCCCCACCCTGAAAGGGTAGAAAGTAGTTACCAACAAGGGCTGTTACAGGGGCTTCAGGCTGGAGCTGTATTGGGAGGGAGCCGTGCGGCTTCCTTGGCCTCTCCTTCCCGTCTTCTAGTTGGGCCTCACTTCAGGGCACGGTCCTGGAAGCCAGAGGGGACCGGAGCTGGGGCAGTGGAGTCACTGGGTGCCGGAAGTACTTCCGCGACAGCTCTCGGCGCCCTGATGTCAATGGGCCTTCTGGGGTAGAGAAGGCCAGGAGCCTGTGGGGTAAACATGGAGAATGGGCAGCACATAGGGAGTGGAGAAACCACCACCACCACCACCACGGATAATAATAATAATAATAACAATGACAGCAAAATAATATCACAGGATTCAGTCAACAAAGGGGTGACCCGAACCAGAGCATGTGTGGGTCCAGTACCTTTCCAGGCTTTTCCAAGGATGAAGTACTGTTGAGGCCCCAAAGGATGATGGAGAAACCGTTTACAGAAATTGAGAAGCTTGGAGAAGAAACGGATGAAGAGGACTAAAGCAAGAATCTTCTCCGGAGTGTAGCAAAGAGAACATATGCCAACACGGAAAGAGCAACGCCAGGCAGGTGAGACTCCCCGGGGCTCCTGCAGGCCGAGCCCGAGGCTGGCCGTGGGCCGACACCGACACCGACACCGACACCGACACCGACACCGACACCGACACCGACACCGACACCGACACCGACACCGACACCGACACCGGGGCCTGCCTGGCGGAAGCCAGGACGTGTGTGGACTGCGCCTCCCCTGGAGGCTATGCCGCCCAGTGCTGGCGCAATACCCTGGCCCAGCTGCCGGAGCTCACCCGGCTCCTTCCAGGCTCTCTTGAGACCTTTGCCACGTCCCGGGTCCTCCTCTTACAAAGGCAGAAAGGGCCAGGGGAAGGGAGGGGCCCTGAACACCAAATGTGACACAGCTTTGAATAAGCAGGAGCTCCAATCTGATAGCCAAGGTGGCCTCGGGGTGAAATATGGTCTTGTCAACCGTGAAGGGTGCAAAAGCTACTTAGAAAAGCACCCAGGCTGGTGAGTAATAGTGTGGCATTTGCAGCACCAACAAAAGAGAGCAGCCCAGCTCCCTGGCTGGAGCCAAGAGGAGAAAACAAGACAGAACTGTGGGTCTGAGCTGGCACATCCTTCCTCCCACCAGGGGTCTTTGGGGAATCCCTGTCCCAGTCAGCCAGAGCCCACCTTTGGGGGCTTCTAGCTCACACAACTTGGCACAAGGCAGTATTTTCAGCCATAGAGGTCTCTCCCTTCTGGCTCCTTGCCCTGCAAGTTGCCCACAGACTGGAAAACAAAGGCTCACTGCCCTCCCTGGAGACCTGGGCTTAAGGGATGGGCCTTGTGCAGGCTGGGCGGATGCTCTGTTGATTTTTTTTTTTTCCAAGTGCAGAGAATGTGACAGCCAATTCCTGTTGGAAGTGGCTTTGTTTTCTTTGGAGCATAATACACTTTTCCTTTCTCGTGATTGTTCCAGTTCAGGTCATGTTTAGGATGATGATTCCCTAGCTTAATTATGTGCATACCAGGACTGGGATTCTTAACCTTTTGGGGCACAGATCCCGTTGCAGCCCAGACAAAAATTGTGACCCTCTTCCTAGAACACACACATACACACCAAATGGAACATTTAATACCAATCCTAGCAGGTTAAAATCCTTTGGGCTAAGGAAAAGCTCTCCTATTTCCTCTTCTGAGCCTGTACCAACTTTCTTTTCAGTCTGGATCTTCAGATTCCCTTTCTTTGTCCCTTATGGGGCCGGCATTTCTTGCTTGCTCCTGCCTGAATTAATCCCATGTGTTGGGCCCACTGAGGAGCAGGGCCTTTCCAGCTCGGGGCAGCCTCCAGTTGGCGGCTCCGGGCCAGCAGCACTGCAGTATTTCAGGCAGCAGAATATTCTAGTGGGATTTGTAAAGCCCTTGTCTCATCTGTGCCTCTTTGTTACCCAGGGGCTGGGCCCCGGGAGTCTCAGCAGATTCAAGAAGGGTGGCACAGCTTTGGATGAGGCTCTAGGGAGACAGGCGTTGTCTGGTTTTGTTAAATTCCAGAAGCAACTCGATTTGCCAAAAATGCCAAAAATAAAAGGACTGTCTAGACACTTACATATTCAAAGCCCTAACCAGAAGAAGCTTGACCCTGACATCATTAATTTATGCTTCTGTGGTGAGACGAAGGGGTTCCATTCTATAACAAACAAGGACAGCGTGCCTGCCATGTCCAAGAGGCACCCAGTAACGAGACACCTGAGTACCAGGTAATCATGGGTAGGGGCAGATACAAGGATCAAACTAATGTGGGATGAAGTGATGGCAGATGGGACACGGTCAGAGACGGCTCTGAGAAGGCAGCGTTGGCGTTGAACCCTGAGCACAGGTGCTGCTCCCTTATCCACTTATCCTGCTTCACTTTCTGCCCTTTCAGTTAGCCGTTCACTGTGGTTGGAAAATAATGAGCGGAAAATTCCAGAAATAAACAACTCCCGGAGTGTTAAGTTTTATAGCATCTGAAAAGCGGGGTGAAATCTTGTGCCGCTCCACTTCGTCCCTCCCGGAATGTGAGCCGCCCCTTTGGCCTATGGTTCCATGCTGTATACGCATCCCGCCCGTTCATATTCGGAAGGAGAGACCACATTTACTTAACTTTTATTACAGTAGATTGTTGTAACTGTTCTATCTTATTATTAGTCGCTGTTAATCTCATAGTGTGTCTAATTTAGAAATGAAACTTTATCATAGACGGGTACATACAGAAAGAAACAAATACAGGGTTCATTACTACCACGTTTCCACCAAAAGAAGACCAAGCTGGAAAATAATTGGTCTCAAAAACTAGAGATCAAAAATGCCAGCCCTTAGCTGCCTCACAGAGTAGCCCTTGAGCAAGAGGATAGTAATGGCAAGGATAGGCTGACTTCAGCTGGCATTTTTGATCTCTAGTTTTATTTTTCAGTGAGGTCTTATTTTCAGGGAAAGAGCAGGTATCAGAAGTTTCAGGCATCCACTACGGGATTGGAACATCTCCCTTCTAGATAAGAGGGGGCTGCTGCGATGAAAAGGAAGCAGCCATTTGGAGAAGAGTTCTGGGCCCAGGGAGCTGCTACTGTAAAGGCCCTGAGGCTGGAAGTGATGGCCTGCGGAGGAACAGAAAAGCATGTGGGACGGCCCCCAGTGCTGGCGGGGGAGATGGAAGATGAGAGGGGAGAGGGAGGCAGGGGCTAGGTCACACGGACTTTGCAGGCCACGGGAAGGAGCTGGGATTTTGTTGCAAGTATGACAGACAAATAGAAAGCACAGACCATTAAGCTGGGTGTGGTGGCCCATGCCTGTAATCACCGCACTCAGAGGCTGAGGCAGAAGGATCAGCGGGAGTTCAAGGACAGCCTGGGCTACATAGTAAATTCAAGGCCAGCCTGAACTACATAGTGAGACCCCATCTCAACAGATCAACCAATCAATCATAAACCAGGGAACTGGTGCCTTTTTAGAGCTGGTCTCCATGGGGAGGAGGGTATTTGGGGAGAGCTAATGTGGAAGTGGAGATCTGTGGGAAGCCAGTGAGTGGTTTAGTGAGAGGGGCCTAGCTAGTAGTAGGGAGAGAGATGTGCACTGTTTTGCAGGTGAACGCACCTGGCACAAATAAACCCTGGACAGAAAAAGTTACAAATGCATGGTGCTTGAGACCCATAGAAGCTTTTGATTAGTACATTTTAGAAGAGCCAGAGTTATAGAGCTCTTCCTAGTCCAGAGTTTCCTGTTCTGGCCCTTCTAGGAAAATGTAAATGAAAGTGAAAATAAAAAATCCAAATCCAAATCCTAAGGGAAGGTTGCTTGGATGATCTTGTCTCTGCAGAATGTTAATCTGCTCACAGGCAGGAGGAGGGAGAGTGAGTTGATGTGTTAAGTGCCAACTATATGCTTTCTTTTCATCTCATCTAATCTCACAATAACCCTACCAGACTCAGGTTTTTTTTTTTTAATTACCATCGTTTTGTTTTGTTTTTTAATATGGGCTTGCAGTAAACAGTGATTATATTCACCATGAGAAGTTGATGTATATATATGTATACATACATACACACACATATGATTCTTTTTACTTTTGTTGTTTATATTATTTTGGTTTGGTTTTTATTTTTAAATTCAGGAGACTAAAGTTAGAGAGTAACTTCAGGTAAATTGCCCAAGGTCGCATAGCTAACAAGTGACCGAGCTGGGATCCAATCCCATGTCTGTTGGTTGCAAATTCTTTCCACATGGTTCTGGCTCGTAGGACCAGTTCAGCACACTGGGGTGGCCTTAATGACACTGAGGCTCCTGGGTTCCAGCTACTCCTTGGGTGACAACTGGTCTCCTTTGGGGGTCTACCTACTCAGACCATGGGGTGGTGCTCTGTACAGAGATGTCTGCAAGTAGCTTTAAAAGATTTTCCTAATGGTCAAGCTTTAATGATTCCAGAGAATCCAATGAAGAAAGAGGGAGTTTGGGTCCCAAGATAAACAAGCCCATTATCTAGCAATGAATCAACTAGAGTGAAATCAATTAGGGATGACTAAAAGGTAGAACCGATGCCAACTGTCTGGACTCTTGAAATGAGAACTGATTCACGGAGCAGCACCCAAGAACCAAGACCTCATGACAGATCCTGTGTAGTAAAGCTCACCCCCATTGCTCTGGGGCCAGAAGGAGGGCTCTGGGGGTGCCCATGTTTCCAGGGAGATCCCTAATCTGTCCCTGCAGCAGCACAGGACTATGTGTAACACCAGAGCCCCCCCAGATCTCAGAACTCCCCTTTCCCTTCTATAGGGCTGGAGATGAAGCCCAGGGCCTCGGGCGTGCTGGGCAGGTGCTTTAGCACTGAGCCATGCTCCAGCCCACGTCTCAGGGCTTCTTAGAGCAACTGAGAAGGGAGTAGGCCTCACAGGTTCAACTTGGCCCAATTGCCAGGGACTGTGTCAAGGAAAGGCTGGTACAGCAGTCCCAGTGACAGCACGTATGAAAAGCCAGCCCATCAGGTAAATTCAACAGGCTGATCACACCCAGGGTACAAAAAAGAATGTGGCACTGTGTGCCCTTTTTTTGGCGCTTGTAGCTCTCTGGTAGGTGAGTATGCTGTTACTAGGCATCAAGCTCCTAAATGGCAGGAGCATTATTACTGTTGTTTCTCTCTCATATATACTGTGCGTTTTACTGTATTAACTCAGACTGACCAGCAAATCCTGTGTCCTCACAGTATGACATTTCAGCCAGAGCCAGAAGCCCACAATGAGGAAACTGAGGCATTTAGAACTGCACAGTTTAGAATCAGATCGCGTGTCCAGGTAGGAAGGTTTGCTTTCCACATCTGCAGGATGGAAGAAATGGGGTACATGGCAGAATGTGGCTGTAAGGGCTAAATGTTTGGTACGTAAGTGTTCAGTGCAGAGGCTGGTGTACAGCAACCTTCAAATGAGTAAACATTTCTATAATTACCCGTAATGGCTTGTGTGGTATTTAGGAACTTTCAATTTGTCTAATTAGGACCCGCATCGTAACACTACAACATGACACATATTTTTTACATTTATATTTTTATTATATACATATATATTTTTTGGCTGTACTGTGGATTGAACAACCAACCCAGAGTCTTCACAATGAGCTACATCTGCAGCACCCCCTTTTTCTTGTATGTGGGATTGAACTCGGGTCCTTGTGCTTGCGAGGCAGGTGGCGGCACCACTGAGCTACATCCCCGGCCCTGTAGCCCTTTTTAATTTTTTTTTTTTTTAATTTGGAGACAGGATCACACTAAGTCGCTAAATTTCTCATTGCAAGTTTGCACCACCATGCCCAGCTTTAATTTTACTATATTCTTAGAGCAACCATTGACTTCCAGTATGTAATTCCAGAACGTTTTCATCATTCCAAAGACAAGCTCTGCACCCATGCACAGCGTTCCCCATGTGCCCAACCCAGCCATTGACCATCACTACGCTCCTTGTCGCTCTGTATCTCCTGGCTCCAGTCCAATGGGGTGGGAACGGACAGGCAAGGCTAGAACACGCCCACCCGGCGTCCTGAACATAGTCCCGGGCAGGAGTTTTTCCAGCCGGTCCAGGTACGGGGGATGGATTCTAAGAGCATCATAGGCTCCTGCATGTGACTCACACTCGATGTCCCTGCTTCCTCCCCACACACCGCCCCAGGTCCACTCAGTCCTGTGGAAATGCTCCTCAGACGCTCCTCAGCCTGCGGATGATAAGAACTCTGAGGCCCCCAAGGGAGGAGTGGAGATCGGAGTCTCCACACACCACACCAGGCCTGCCACAGAAACGCAGATCAGTTAGGGAGAGTTTAGTTAGGTGTCCAGCGAGGTGGGGGGCAGGAAGAAGGTTTGGCACCAACGATGGATAAGAGGAGTGGATAAAAATGCTACCCTTGTCAACCCGGAGGAAGGAGAGGACATGGAGGAGGTTTGTGTCCATGTCCCTACCCTGCCCCACTCAGGCTCCTCCTGGTACTTTGGAAATGTCCCGCAGCACACCCGGGAGCCTCCACAGCCGGCATGAGGTGGTGGGGACAGGTGACATGAGTGGGGCCGTCCTAGAGCCCTGCCTGCAGCTCTGCAGTCACCTGCAAGGGCCCACGGAGGGGAAGGAAAGAAACGGTTCTGAGGCTTTCAAAGCCCTCTCGCCAGGAAGGGAGGGAGGACTCTGGTGGTGTCTAAAGAAAAAAACATAGAAGCCTAAGAGGTGTTACAGGGAAAAACGTACTACGGAGAGTAAATGCCTGTGATTCTATCTGCGTGACACCAATGTTACATTTGATTGTCCAGAGCAAACCGTGCCTGGAAGAATTCTCACTACGCTGCCAATAATAAGCTTCAGTCTACCATTAGAGTCATTTTTTAAACAGCTGCATGCTACCATATGTAATTGAAAATATAGGAAATTCTGAAATTATCTTTAATCTTTTTATTTGGTTTTTAAAAAGTTATTATTAAGTATGTAGTGCATCAGATGAGAAACCGCCCTCCTATTCTTGTCATCATGATGACACAGGTAACTAATATTCCTCCTTCTTAAGGTATCCTACTAGAATGTCTGAAGGCATACGTAAGAAAATTATAGAGGTTCTGTTTGGTTTTTGTTTGTTTGTTTGTTTTGTTTTTCTCGTGCTGGGGGTTGAACTCAGGAGCTTGCACTTGCAAGGCAGGCAGTGGAACCCTGAGCTAAATCCCTGGTCGTACATAGATATTCTGAAACCACCTTCATTGAGCTCTATCTCTAGGAAAGAAATTAGAATCCAAATCCAGTGGCCAGACATAAGAGCTCTGACAAACACACATAATCAGACATATCTATCAATGGCTAATGGGTATAAGGTTCAACCCTGCAGTAGGTTTTCAAAAACCTGAAATGTATTTATATATATGCATATCATTATGAAGGAATTAGGAAATGCAATAAAAAGAAAATCATTCCAAATTCCTCATCCCAAACAATGATGATTAATATCAACTGAACTTTATTCTAGACCAGGCCTCTCCAGTACAGTTTCTGAGATGATGGAGATGTTTTCTCTGCTGTCATTTACAGTAACCACTGGCTCCATATGCCTACCGAGCACTTGAAATGTGGCTACTGAAATTGAGAAGCTGAATTGTTAATTTTATAAGTTAATTTTAACTTAAATAGACATAGATGCAGCTAGAAGCCACTAAGGTAGATTCTCACAATTTTCCACCATGCTTTTGTTTTGTTTTGTTTTGTTTTTGAGACAAGGTCTCACTATGGAGCTCCGGCTGGACTTGAACTCATGATCCTCCTACCTTAGCCTCTTGAGCACTAGGATTACAGACATGCACCTTGATGCCTGGCCCAGACCCTTTGTGGTGCACATATATACTGAGAGGATGGAAAGAAAAGCCAGGAATGTGGGCTACTTTGGCAATGCTGCCCCCAAATCTCATAGGCATGATTACTAATTAACCTAAAAATTCTACTTTTGGGCATTAACACAAATAAATGGTTATGAATTGGCTCAAAACCTAGCCCTGGGAGTGCTTATTATCATCAAAAACTGCAACATTGTGGGAAAATATTTACCAACATGGGGATGTGTTCACAACTGTCTATTAAGTAAAAGGCAGGCTACTAAGCAAGATGATTTTATTAAAAATAGAAACAGAAATAGCTTAGAGTGATATATTTCAAACTGCTGAGTCCATAGCAGGTACTCAGTAGGTCTTTGTTAAATGAATGAGTAAATATTAATGAATCAAAAAATTATGAGTGATTTCTATTTTCCTCTGCACCCTTATTTTCTAACTTTCTGTGGTGAACACTTATACCTTTGTAATAAGAAAAAATACGTCTTGAAAAAGGATTGTTGTGTCATAACACTTCAGAGCTGAAAGGAAGTTTGGAGACAAAGGCACACATGGCTGAGTAGTGGCAGAAACCCAGATTTTCTGACTACACACAAACATCTTCCAGAGCCAAGGAGAAAATACTGCAGGCTCGTCTCCTGTTCTGGATCAGCCCTGGCCAGGACAGACTCTCAGTGTGGCAATTCAAAAGTGGACTTAGGGAGGAAAAATAAAGGGGATTAATGTTTCTCAACAACATACAAATAGCAGGAGAAATCTCCCCAGCCAACCACAGGCCTGGCCAACTTTGCGGTAGCCGAGCCTCCCTCCCCCACAGTGTCCTGGGTTGAGGCGTCAGCAGGGACAACCTCCAGGACTCCCTGTCCAGCCAGCATGTGAGAGAAAGGTCTCTGTCCCTTGCAGGAGGAAGCCTACTGTCCCCACATTTTGGCTCTTCTTCAGAGCTGTCCTTTTTTCACCATTCTTAGCAGAATTGCTAGGTGCCCACCTCAGATGTCCTTTCGTTTTATGCAGCCTTCGCGGTTGGCGTTTGGGTTCGACTTGGAAGTAGCTAGCTGTGCTTTATTATATGAAAAGGTTGTTGGCACCTTGCAGCTCTGAGTTCTGGGACTCGTTTCTGTTTTATCCAATACGTTTGAGAACTGATGAGATGCTAAGTGCCAGTAGAGACAAAAATGCACAAAAGTGGGCATTTACGCCTGTAATCCCAGGACTGAGAGCCTGAGGCAGGAGGATCACAGGATTCAGCCCAGCCTTGCAAATTTGGCAAATTATTTTGAGATCTTGTCTTAAAATTAAAACAAAACAAAATAGAGAGTCTAGGGATGTAGTTCCGTGTGAAGGCCTGGAGTTCGACACTTCTACTGGGGAGAAATTGGGGTTGGGGGTTGGATCAGTGGTCGAGTGCTTACCTAGCATGTGCAAGGTCCTAGATCCCATCCCCAGCACAGCAGGAAAACAAAGCAAAACAAAAAAGCACAACAAGGTACTTACGAGAAATCAAAGCAACTTATGCCCCCAAAAGACACTTGTATAAGAATGCCCCAGTGGTTTTATTTGCAATAGCCCAAACTGGAAACAACTCTTGGTCACCAGGAGAAGGAATAAATAAATTGTGACTTGGGCACCGCTCAGCCACAGAGAGGGGTGAGGCACTACTGTCCAACATGTGTGAGCCCTAGGTGCATTATACTACATGAAAGAAGCCAGTGCAAAGTACAGTGCAAGTTCTTTTCAATTCCATTTCTTTGAGCCGGGGATTTAGCTCAGTGGTTCCGCCACTTGCCTTAAGGAGGGCAAGGAGCCGAGTTCAATCCCTGGTACCAAAAAAGATCTCCATTTATTTGAAATTCTAGGACAGGCAAAACTCATACAAGGCTTAAAAATAATCAGACATGTAGTTGTCTCTGGACGGGTGGGTGGAGGTACCAGGTGAGCAGGGGTAGAGACAGTAGGAGTGGAAATGCTTTGTATTGTGAAAGGGACCCTGACCTGCCTGTATCCCATGTGGTAAAATTGTGCAGGAGCAACTAAGTCCAGTGGCCACTCCTATAATCCCAGGGCCTTAAGGAGGATTGCAAGTTTGAGGCCAGCCTGGGCAATAATCAAGACCCTCTCTCAAAATAAAAAATTTAAAAGGCTGGGGGTATAGCTCTATGGTAGAGCACTTAAATCTGTGATCTCAGTCAAATAGTGAAAAAAATCAGACTAATTTAAATAGAAGGGGTCCTCCATGTATCTGATCAGTACTCCTCCGAACTGTCAAGGCAATTTACCAGAAGACACAGTACCAAGTTCAATCCCAGTACCTGCCCCCCAAAAAGAAGACACAGTAGGGAGAAAAGGCAACCTAGGAGTGGTAAGGAAGTATCCGCACATCCTATATCTGACGCAGAGCAGACATCTAGAACATATAACTCCTACAACTCAAAAACAAAAGCAGGCACAGTATTTGATTAGATACTTTTTCAAAGATGTGTCACACATGGCCAATCAGCACTTGTGTAAAAATGTGCTCAATGTCACTCATCATTGGGAAAATGAACATCGGAGGGTTGAGGTACCACCTCCCACAAGGTAGGATGGCTACCGCCTGACAGACCTGAGGCTGGGGCTCCGGCTTGTAGGTAGAGCACTTGCCTAACATGTGCAAGGCTCCGGGTTCAATCTCTGGTACTGCAAAAAGTAGGAAGGGGGGAAGGAAAGAAGGAAGAGGCAGAAGGGAGGGAAGAAAACGGAAGGAAGGAAACCAGAAAACTTCCTGTTCAGGGATGTGGAGAGCCGAAACACGAGTGGACTGTGGTGAGAATATAAATGATGTAGCTGCTATGGAAAAGAATATGGTGGCTCCTCAAAAAAATTAGCACAGAATTACAATGAAAATTAGCAATTTCCGCGAAGATCCCACAAGAAGTGCAAGAAGGATCTCAAAGAGAAGTCTGTATATCCATGTTCGTAGCATTAACAACAGCCAAAAGGTGAAAGAAACCCAAGTGTCCATATCCAGGTGAATGGATAGACCAAATATACATACATACAATAAACATTATTCCTCTTTAAACAGGAAGGAGGTTCTGTCAAATTCTACATAAATGAACGTTGAGGGCATTGTGCTAAGTGAAATGAGCTTGCCGCAAAAAGACAAATAAGCCACGCGTGGTGGTGGCGCACACGTGTAATCCCAGCACTCGGGAGGCTGAGGCAAGAGGTTCGCCACAAGTTCAAGACCAGTCTGGGCTACAGAGTGGATTCAAAGCCAACATGAACTACATAGCAAGACCTTGTCTGAAAAAAACAGACAAGTACTATATGAGTCTACTTGTGAGAAATATTTAATAGATTCATAGAAACAGAAAATAGTATGGTGGATATCAGGGTTTGGAACAGTGGATAATGGGGAGCTGCTTCATGGGTGGCAAGTTTCACTTTGCCAGATGAAAAAATTCTAGAGATCTGATATATAATAATGTGAATATACTTAGTACGACTAAACCATATACTTTAAAAAGTTAAGATGGTTCTCCTTGACCTAAGGGTTTGTGTTGAAAAGTCTGCTGTGATTCTAATGGGCTTCCCTTTGCATGTGATTTGTTTCTTTTCTCTTACTGCTTGTAGTATTTTGTTTTTCTGTTGGATTTCTGGAATCTTGATTATTATATGTCTAGGTGTAGATTTTTTTTGATCGTGGCTAGTTGGGGTTCTATATGCCTCACTTATCTGTATGTCTAATTCTTCCCTTCTGTTTGGGAAGTTTTCTGTCATTAATTCTGTGAAGAGCTTTTTTATATCATTTGTGTTTTCTCCTGTTTTTTCATGAATTCCTATCAGTCTTATGTTATTTTTCTTTGTATCGTCTAGGAGTTGTTGGATTGATTTCTCATGATC
>NW_022900944.1:33552131-33558701 GCF_012274545.1 Fukomys damarensis
AAATGCCCCCAACTATATAAAACAAATATTAAGTAACATGAAAAACCAAATAAGCACTAATACAATTGTAGTGGGGGATTTAAATACCCCACTATCACAAATTGACAGATCTATTAGGCAGAAAATCAACAAGGAAATAATAGAACTGAACCAAGCTTTGGAACACATGGATTTAATAGATGTTTATAGAGTATTCCACCCCCAAAAACCAGAGTATACATTCTTTTCGGCTGCACATGGATCATTCTCCAAAATAGACCACATACTGGCTCACAAAACAGGTCTAAATAAATGCAAAAAAATTGAAGTCATCCCCTGTTTATTATCAGATCATAGTGCAATCAAACTAGACATCAATAGCACAAGAAACTATAGAAACTTCACAAGCACATGGAAACTGAACAACACTCTCCTAAACAATCAATGGATTACAGAGGAAATTAAAGAAGAAATTAGACAGTTTTTACAAATAAATGAGAATGCCAATACAACATACAGGAATCTTTGGGACACAATGAAAGCAGTTCTACGTGGAAAATTCATAACATTGAATGCCCACACTAGGAAAACAGAGCGGGCTCAAATAAACAACTTAACGATGAAACTTAGACTCCTAGAAAAACAAGAGCAAGAAAAACCCAAAGCTCGAACAAGAGAGGAAATTATAAAGATCCGAGCAGAAATCAATGCAATTGAAATTAAGAAAACGATACAAAAAATAAATGAAACAAAGAGCTGGTTTTTTGAAAGAATAAATAAAATTGACAAACCCTTAGCTAATCTTATCAAAAAAAGGAAAGAAAAGGCTCAGATCCATGCAATTAGGAATGAAAAAGGCGAAGTCACAACAGATCCGAAAGAAATCCAGAGGATCATGAACACCTACTTTGAGAACCTGTACTCTAATAAAATGGAAAACACAGAAGAAATGGACAGATTTCTAGATACTTATGAATTACCAAAGTTGAACGAAGAAGATAAAAACATTTTAAACACCCCAATCACAATCAGTGAAATTGAAAATGTAATTAAAAACTTACCAACAAAGAAAAGCCCAGGCCCTGATGGATTCACTGCTGAATTTTACAAGACATTTAGAGAAGAACTACTACCATTACTCTTCAAACTTTTCAATGAAATTGAAAGAGAAGCTATACTTCCAAATTCATTCCTGGAAGCAAGTATCACTCTGATTCCCAAACCAGAGAAAGATACAACCAAAAAGGAGAACTACAGACCAATCTCCTTAATGAATATAGATGCAAAAATCCTTAATAAGATACTAGCAAACAGAATACAGAGGATTATTAAGAAGATCATCCATCATGACCAAGTCGGATTTATTCCAGAGATGCAAGGGTGGTTCAACATACGAAAGTCAGTGAATGTAATACATTATATTAACAAAGTCAAGGACAAAAACCATATGATCCTCTCAATAGATGCAGAAAAAGCATTTGATAAAATTCAACACCCATTCATGATAAAAACCCTGCAAAAAATTGGAATAGATGGTCTATACCTCAATTTAATAAAGGCTATTTATGAAAAACCATCAGCCAACATCATATTGAATGGCCAAAAACTGAAAACCTTCATGTTAAAATCAGGAACAAGACAAGGATGCCCACTATCGCCACTTCTCTTCAATATAGTTCTGGAAACATTAGCCACAGCAATTAGACAAGAGAAAGAAATTAAAGCAATAAAGATAGGAAAGGAAGAAGTTAAACTATCATTATTTGCTGATGATATGATACTCTACATTGAAGATCCAAAAAACTCCACCAAAAAACTTCTAGACTTAATTGACAGATTCAGTAAAGTATCTGGATACAAGGTGAATACCCAAAAATCAATAGCCTTTCTATACACAAATAACAGACAGACAGAAAGAGAAATAAGGGAAAAAATTCCTTTTACAATAGCATCCAAAAAAATGAAGTATCTAGGAATCAATCTAACAAAAGAAACAAAAGATCTCTACACTGAAAACTACAGCACTCTGAAAAAAGAAATCGAAGAGGATATAAAAAAATGGAAAGATATCCCCTGCTCCTGGGTAGGAAGAATCAACATAGTGAAAATGGCCATACTACCGAAACTGCTATATACATTCAATGCAATGCCAATTGAAATTCCAACACTATATTTCACAGAACTAGAAAAAAGAATCCAAAAATTCATTTGGAACCACAAGAGACCTAGAATAGCAAAAGCCATTATAGGCAACAGTCACATGGCACCAGGTGTAACAATTCCCAATTTGAAACTATACTACAAAGCCACTGTGATAAAATCAGCATGGTACTGGCAAAGAAATAGGCCTGAGGATCAATGGAACAGACTGGAAGACACAAAAACAAATGCAGATGTACTCAGCTACCTCATCTTCGACAAAGGAGCTCACCATCCTCAGTGGAGGAAAGATAGCCTCTTTAATAAATGGTGTTGGAAAAACTGGATATCAACCTGTCACAGATTAAAATTAGACCCTTATCTTTCGCCATGCACTAAATTAAAATCCAAATGGATTAAAGATCTAAATATTAAAACAGAAACATTAAACTTGCTGGAAAGTAAGTTAGGCAGAACTCTGGAAGACATTGGTATAGGAAAAGACTTTATGAACAAATCCTCAGTAGCACGGGAACTAGCAGAAAGAATCAACAACTGGGATCTCATCTTACTAAAAAGCTTCTGTACTTCAAAAGAAACCATTAGCAGAACTAAGAGACAATCTACAATGTGGGAAAAAATTTTTACCAGCTGTACCTCAGACAAAGGACTATTATCAAGGATATATAAAGAACTCAAAACAATCAGTCCCCCCAAATATAAAGACCCGATCCAAAAATGGGCATCCGAAATGAACAGACATTTCTCATACAAAGAAGTGAAAGCAGCAAGAAAATATATGAAAAAATGTTCCACATCACTGGTCATTCGAGAGATGCAGATGAAAACAACACTGAGATTCCACCTCACCCCACAAAGAATGGCTGCTATCAAGAAATCACACAATAACAAATGTTGGCGGGGTTGTGGGGAGAAAGGAACCCTCCTCCATTGTTGGTGGGAGTGCAGACTAGTGCAACCACTATGGAAATCAATATGGAGATACCTCAAAGAGCTTGGACTGGAGGTTCCATTTGACCCAGCCATCCCTCTGTTGGGTATCTTTCCAAGAGAACTAAAAGAATCATATCACAGAGAAGTATGTGCACCCATGTTTATAGCGGCACAGTTTGTAATAGCTAAATCTTGGAAACAACCTATTTGCCCATCCGTTGGAAACTGGATAAAGAAGTTGTGGTTTTTCTATAAAATGGAATATTACTCAGCCATAAAGAGCGAGAGAATAGATTCATTCATAGGAAAATGGATACATATTGAAGATATACTCCTAAGTGAAATAAATAAGTCCCACATGTGTAAATACCAAATAGTTTCCCTGGTGTGAATATTCTGCAACAATGCATAAGATTCTAATAAGATTACTGACATTTAGAAATGGGAGGAAAGGAGCTAAAGGTGTAGGGAAGGTGTGATACGTAGGGGAAGAACAAAAAGGGAAAAGAAAAAAATGTGAGAGAATGAAAAGATGAAAATAAAGTGTTTGTAGATGGGGAGGGGAGGAGGGGGTGAAGGGAGGGCAGAGGTAAGGGGAAAAAAATGAGAATCAAGACTTGCCATGTAAAGGTACATGATCCCAACAATGAATGTAACTGTACTGTATCCCTAAATGTACCAATAAACTCAATAAAAAAAAAAAAAAGTTAAGATGGTAAATATTATGCCACATATGTTTTATGATTTGAAACATTGTCAAAGTCATCAACAATAAGGGAAATCTGTGAAGAACTTTCACAGCCAAAAGGAGCCTAAGGAGATGAGCGTTCCATGTAATATAGTAGCCTAGGTGACATCAGGCAAACCAAGAGAATTTGCATAGGCTTTGCTTAATGTGATTTGTTTTTTTCAGTGCTAAGGATTGAACCTAGAGCTTTGTGACTGCTAGGTAAGTGTTCTACCACTAACCTACAGCTCAGGATGTTATCTAATAATAATATATTGATCTTGGTGCCTAATTGTTTAAAAAATGTATTAAATATTCATGTGAGATCTTAATACTACTGTAGTGCCAACTTGGGCTATATGGCAACTTTATTATCTTCATTATTTTTTAAAACCTAAAAGCATTCTACAAAAGAAGGGCTATTAAAAATACCAATGTAGGTCCAGCCTGCAGAGAATGTGGTGGCCGGGGGTGTGAACTTGGAGTTGGTCTTCTGGGTTCAAACCTTGGTTCCCGCACTTCCTGGCTGTGACCTTAGCCGGTCAGTTCCTTCCTCTGTAAATGAGGGTGATCCAAGGCCTCCTTGCTGGAGGCACTGTGAGGAGTAACACATTTTCCCTGCGAGGTACTTAGCATCACTTCCGGCTGGCTACAGATGTTGCTATCCTTAAAGGGACTAGAAATAAAGGTGGCTAATACAGTGGCTGAGTGTCTTCAGAGGCAGGCAGTCCGGATTCAAACTCTGGTTCCTGCAGTGTCTTCTTATAAGCTCTCAGACCAAACACAGGCCGAAGCCTCAGTTTCCTTAGCTGTAGAATGGGTTAAATAATACTATGGCTGGGAGGATTGCTGAATCCGTGTGTGCAGAGTTCAGGCACAGTGCGGGTGCCATCAGCCCTTGGTCTTCAGGAGCTGAATGGGGAGAGGACCTGCTCTGCGGGACCCAGGGGAGGAGCAACTGTGGCCGCCTGTTTATCCAGAGAGGGCCACTGAGAGAGACCTGCTGCGGCTTCCGCGTTGAGGCTCTGATGGGCCTCTGCATGGCCTTCCAAGGCCCTGTGTGGCCTCCTCCCCACCCTGAGGTCTTCCCAGGTCCCCAGTGTTGGAACAGAGCCTCCATCTGCTTGCTGCTCTCTCACTGACTGGTCTGCACTCCGATTAGGTCCCTTATCGCGCCAGCTCTGCCCTGCTTGGCTGCCTGTCACATTCAATTCCATTCCAGGGCATTCATCCTGCGCTGGGCCAAGTGTCCCTGCGTGTGTGGCTCTGGGAGCAGAGCCTGGTCTAGGCTTTCCCAGGTTCCCACCCACAGTCCTGAGCAGCATCTGGAACACAGTGGTTTCTCAGGATGTGGTGGTTGAAAAGAATAAGAGTAAAGAGAAACTGGCTCCCAGGGTCCTTGGCGCAGGGATTTCAAGGGACCGAAAACATCCACACACCTTCCCCTTCAAAAATACTTCCCTTTGCCTCAATTCCTCTGATAAAGGCTTCATTTCTTTGATTGAAGCCAGATAGGACCTTGTACCTGATGAAAATGCAATATTCTGTCCCAGAGTCCTAGCAGGAAGCAGAAGGCACATTCAGAGGGCTTAGCTGGAAAAAAAAAAAATTAATTAAAAACAAAAAAGAAATGAGTAAAAATGCTCTTTACAGTGAAGGAGACAGGACAAACAGAGTCTGGCAACAGCCAGGGCTGTTAGCTCCTGAGGGCCAGAGGGCCCGAACTGTGAGGAGCAGCCTCGAGGGGACAGATGCAGCCCAGAAACAGGAGGAGGGGCAGGTGAATGTCCAGGGTGCTGTCCTCTTGCTCTCCGACCAGAAGCCAGAGGGAAAGGGGGCCTACGTCTTAATCCCCAGGAATTAGCCTCCCAGGGGTAGAGAAAAGCAGAAAGAGTACCCTCTCTTACGTTCCCCAAATAAAGACAAGCCTTGCCTGTTTCCAAGGGTGGCTCTGGAGCTGCCACCTAGAAGGGTATAGGAACAGCAATCCGGAGGGGCAGGGAAACCACAGCTGTGTAGCAGCACTGGGACTCTGCTTAGATTTAAGTAGCCCGGAGTTGGGGGCCGCGCAGGCTCTGGGGCATTGAGTCTCTTCCCCATCTCTTCCTGCCTTCTCCCACCTGTCCCAGCGCCTCAGCACAGCTCTGTCGTTGGAGGACTTCTTGGCTTCCGAGGAAACCCCTCGCCAGGACTCCCCTGGGACCCAGGGACCCCACTTTCTGGGAATGTTGAGATTAGTCAGGTTGTCTTCCAACTGGCATCAGGGGCTGGTTAAAACTGCCGCAGTGTCTTCACCTGAATGACATCAAGAGGAACAGAGGGGCAGATGAAGGGAATCCTTCTGTGAGGCTCAGGGGTCATCTGAGGCTGCCACGCTCACAGAATACTCCAGGGACAGGAGTATAAGCAGCACCACCAAGCTTGTTGGAAGCCAAGAATCTCAGCGCAAGCCCACATTATGCCTTTCATAAAGTCCTCAGGCAATTCTTAAGCACGTTATAATTTGAGAAGGACACCCCCACTCGGTCCTTTCTGCTTAGGTAACCCAGCCTGCTCATCTTACCTTAGCCTGTGCTTCTTCCGCCTTGGTGCCTTTTGCATTCAGAAAGTCACTCAACAAACATGGAGTCCACGCTTAGCACTAGGGATAAAGAAATTAATAACAGACTGGGCCTAAGGGGTGTGGCTCCATGGGAGAGCATTTGCCTACCAGGCATGTAGTCCTAGGTTCAATCCCCAGCCCTGACAAAGAAAAAAAAAAAAAAAAAACC
>NW_022900944.1:33558977-33567934 GCF_012274545.1 Fukomys damarensis
CAGCCAGGTGTGGTAGCACGCACCTGTAATTTCATTACTTGCCTAAAGCAGTAGGATTGCGAGTTCATGGCCAATCTGATCAAATTGGTAAGACTTTGTCTCAAAATAAAAAAGGGATGGGGATGTCGCTAGGCACTAGAACACTTGCCTAGTATCCATAAGGCACAAGGCAACTGTATTCAAGCCCCAGTACTGCACAATTAAAAAAAAAACAAAAACTTTTTAAAAATGAACATATGGAAGCGAATAGAAAACTTCAGTGGAGGAAATGCTAAAAATAGGGACACTGTGTGTGAGGTGGGTAGAGGGGACAGAGAACCCCCACCTCCTGGGGCAGACTGGTTAGGGCAGGCACCCTGCAGCTGCAGCCCTCTCCCCTCATCCGCTTGCCCACAGCCTTCCCTTCCAGCCCACCCTCCTCCTGTCAGCGCACTGCTCCCTGGGCCTGCCCTTCTCCTCCCCTGGCCGTTTCACTGTGTGCTCAAGTTTCACGTCATTAACTCACCTCATTTTATTCTCCCAATCTAATGCCTAGAAAGCACTAAATTCTAAATGTGCGAGGACCAATGAATGCATGAGTGATGTGGTACGGATCGTAAGTGCACCAGGTGGGAGTGAGACCTGCTGTTTGCCCGTCATCCGTCAGCCAGCTTTGCAGCGTCCTTATTCAGCGCTTCCTGTCTGTATGTGGCTTTGGAAAAGTGTTTGTTTCTTCCTTTGAGGGTTCTTCAGGAGAAGTATGTAGAGCAAGCTAGGAGACCTAGCATAAAAAAGTAGTTGAAAGTACAGGCTCAAGCCAGATGCCTGGGTTCAAATCCTGGCTTTGTTATTTACAGGTCAGTGTCTTGGGGCACGATACTTAATCTCTCTACTGAAGTTTGGACCTGAAATGTTAAAAAGCTTAGTCCTGGACTGGGAGTGTAGCTCAGGGGCATTGTGCCTGCCTGGTAAGCACAACGCCTGAGTTCGAGCCCTAGTACTGTAGAAGAAAAAAAAAAAAAAGCTTGGTCTTAACCCCTGTGTTAAAAACTTAGTCTTCAGCTTGGCACTATTGGAAGATGATGGAACCTTTAAGAGATGGGGCCTTGTGAGAGGTCATAGGTCACCGAGGGTGTACCCTTGAAGGGGATTCTGGGAATCTGGGCTCTTCCTCTCTCCCTACCTTCCTGGTAACCATGACATGGGCGGGTGCCCCATCACAGCTCCCTGCCGGAATAGGCTCCTCATCCGAAGCAACAGGGCCAATTGATCATCGACTGCAACCTCCAAAACTGTGCTAACGGCAACACGACGCAGATAGAGTGTCACAGTAATGGGAAGCCGGTTAACACATTTTGTGTGCTTCAGTTTCTACATCTATCCAACGGGGATTATAAAGTACCACACGCGTAGGGTTGTTGGAGGGATTGCATAGAATGCTGTGTATAAAGTGCCTAGGAAGCACTAAGAGAATGTTTGCTATGGAGAACTTGCCCTGTATTGAGGCCTGCGATTCATTTGCCTGATCTCAGGTAGTCACAAAGGTTTGAGAACATCGTACGTGAATGGCGAACAGCGGGAAGCTGATCTTTCCCCGACACGCATGAGAGCTGGAGGAGAAAGGTCTGTGTCCCCAGGAGGAGGGCGTCTGGGCTGTGGGCCATCCCGGTCAGTAACCACTTTCATGGGAACTAGAAAGATCTTCAGTCGCTCTCCGCAGGTGCTCTGTGATGGATTCCTTTGTTGGGTCTCCCTGACCTCCTCCTTTTTGAAACCCCTGGGCTGAGTGCCCTTCTCCACTTCCTCTCACTGCTAATTGGAAGTCAGTGGGTTGGCTCTGGCAGGCAGATGGTGATACCCAGGCTGGGCTGGCATTGAAACTGTTTTGTAGAGTGTTTAGTTAGTGAGTTCTGAAGGCCGGAGGGCTGGTGTGTTTAACCTGGGCGTTCTCTGCACCTTGATCAGAGGAACTATTTCTTATGCCCACGGAGCTTCCATTGCTCTTTCCCCTTCCTGTGAAATAAGAGTTACGGTGTGTACCCTGAATGATGAGAATGAGCAGCATCATGGGCAGGTTTCTTACTCTGGACCAGTTCAGAGTAAATTAAGTCAAGTGTGTAGCTCAGAGGTGTTCTTGGCAATGTGGGGGATTTTGTACCGTGGCTTATTGCTATTCTGCCTCTGATCTGGAGGAGCCGGAGAGGTTTCTGTTTTCTGGCCCAGACCCAATTCAACAGAAGAGTTAAATCCTGAGGAGCAAACAGGTGAGGTGCATCAGTGCTTAGACTGGGACCTCATCGACGAGGGCCACGAGATGTCCCCAGACCTGAGGAAAGAGAGAGAGCAAGTTGAGAGGACCATTTTCAAAGGTGGACTCTGCAGTCACAAGGACAGTGCCATAGTCTGTAAGCTGGGGATCCTAACAGCTGCCAGCAGATGTTATCAAGTCAGACACCTGTCACCACCAGCACCGACACAGCGGTGGCTTGATCACGTGGGTAATTAGCAACCAACCATCTGACCTCTACTTCAGTTTTCCTCTCTACATTCAGTGAAGGAGCTGTGACACCACAGTCACTCTTGTCCTTGACAGAAGATTGTCAGGAGGTGTTTTCTTTTTTCTTGAACTTTTTATCTAGAAACAATTTCAAACTTACAGAAAAGCCGCACACAAAGTATAAGGAGCTTCTGTATATCCTTCACCTAGAATGGCTCCTCTGAACACTGCTACATTTATTCTCTATGTTTCCACACACGCACACACATGCATGTAAATGTATGCACATGTATGTAGACAGTCATACCTCAGTACCTGTGGGGTGTTGGTTCTAGGATCGTCCAAAGGTACCGAAAGCTACGTTTCCCTTATAGGAAATGTGTATTATTTTCTCAGAACCTGTGTACATTCTCTCATATATTTTATATCATCTGTAGATTATTTATAATACCTAATACTATAAGTGCCATGTAAATAATTTTTTATAGTATATTATTTAAGACAAATGATGAGAAAAAAGTTGCATCTTCACACAGATCAACTTTTTCTAATATATTCGATCCAGGGTTGGTTGCATCCACAGATGTGGAACCCACAAGGTACAAAAGGCTAAAATAGACTTTTTTCTTGAGTAACTGGAGCGATAAGCTGTAGGCACATCCACTCCCTAAAACTTTATTATGCATTTCCTGAGAACAAGAATGCTTTATTATATAAACATAAAATAATAAAATTCAGAAAAAGGTAACATTCCTCCAATGCTCTTATCTAATCTATAGTTCATGTTCCATTTCTACCAATTTCAATTATCTACAGTAACTTTTTTCCTCCAGTCCAAGGTTTAACTGAGGATAAGAGTTAGCTTTTGTGGCTGGGATCCTCTAGTTGTCTTGTTTTTAATCTAGAATTGTTCCTCAGCCTTTCATGTCCTCGGGAGTTTTCTAAATAAAAATACATCTAAAAGCATTCTTGTGACTGTGACTTCTCTGAGTGCCAGCTCAAAGAAGAAGAAAGAAATCTTGTTCAGCTCCTTGCCTTTGAAGCCTCAGGACAGGCAGGTCTGACGACAATCTATTTTCATCACGCCTGGGCAATTGGGGCTTATCCATCTACACGGGTCTCAAACGATCCTGAGATTTGCTCTTGGGTACACAGTAGATGCTTAAGAAGTACTTGCTGATTCACCAGGAGAGAAAGTGGATTTGGCTACTGGATTAAAGAAGCTAAATGATATTCCAGGAATGTTTGCTAATGTAGATGGACAAAGGGCTGCTCCTCCAAAGGTGGCTACCGGTGCATTACTCCAGGGGTAGTGTGCAGGCTTGCAGCTCTTGGTCTTATTTCTCAAATGCACTGAGGTTCCCATTCTTCTTGGGTTCCCCATGAACAGAGTCAGGAAGCCCTACTGTAGGCTGTTAAATCAAAAAATTGGAAGCAAACCATAATACTGTTACAATCACACATCTTTTTTTTTTTTGATACTAGATTGAGCCCAGGGGCTTTTCACTGAGCTGCATTCCTATCTCTTTTTCTTTTTCATTTTGAGACAGGGTCCCATGAAGTCAATAAATTACCCAGGAGGGGCTTAAACTTGCCATCCTTCTCCCTTCAGCCTCCCAGAGTGCTGAAATTATAGGCCTGTGCCACCACACCCAGCTTAGGATCCTACAAACTTTAACACTTTTTTTTTTGCCTTATAAATTCAGATTGTCTCACTAGCAACAGAATAGAGCTTTGAAGTCAATCTGTTTGTAGCCAGTCTCCAAGGAGGTGCCTAATGGTCCTCTTCTCTCCTGGTATCTACTCCTGCATACAGTCCCCTTCCACATGAATCAGGGTTGACACACATGAACGATACAATATGCTGACAGTGATGATGTGTGACTTTTACACAGCCTCTGGTTTGGTCTCTTGGCTAAGCTCATTTTGGAGGAAGTCACGTACTTTGAGGACACTCAGGCATCCCTGTGGAGAAGGCCTGTGGCGAGAAACTGAGACTTCCAGCCAATAGCCAGTAGTGCTAATTGGAAGCCATCTGAGTGAACTGCCTTAGAAACAGATACTCCAGCTTCAGCTGAGCCTATAGATCACTGCCAATCTGACCAGCATCTCATTGCAACTTCAGGACAGACCTGGAGTTGCCCTCAATACTTGACCAACAGAAATTACGAGAGATAATTGTCATTTTAAGCCACAGAATTGTTTTGTTTTGTTTTGTTGAGACAGGATTTCACTTTGTAGTACAGTCTGGCCTCAAACTCATGGCGATCCTCCTGCCTCAGCCTCCCAAGAGCTGGGATTACAGGCCTACACCACCACACCCAGGTGAGCTACAGAGTTTTGAGATAATTTTCCACAGAGCAATAGATAATTGACTCACTATTGGGTTGAAAAGTGTAAAAGAGCAAATGTCCCAGAAATTCCATTCCTAAATATTTATCCAAGAGAAGAAAAACATGTCCATACAAAATTTGAATACATTCCTAGAAGCATTGTTCACAATACCTAAAAAGTAAAAATAAGCTAATGTCTATCAGCCAATGAATAAATGAAATGTACATACTATGCAATGGAATATTATTCAGTCAAAAGATAATAGTTATAATACATGCTACAACATAGGTGAGCCCTGTAAACATTATGCCAGGTGATAAAAGCCAATCATAAAAGACCACACAATGCATGATTGTATTTCTATGAAATATCTAGAATAAGCAAATCTAAAGACAGTGGGTTTGTGGTTCTGTAAGGCTAAAGGGAATGAAGGAATAAGGGGTGACCGATAAAGGGTACAGGATTTCTTTTTTGAGTGGTGAGAAAAGTTTTCTAATTGTGATAATGGAAACCAAGGAAAATCAAGATGGCCTGTAATTATTTAGCATTAATAAAGGAGGGGTAATTAGGGTGTGTGTGTGTGTGTGGAGGGTTCTTTTGGTTTTGGCTTGGTGCTGGAGATCAAACCTAGGTTCTTGCAGATACTACTCGCGCACTGATCTACTGAAATGTAACTGTAGCTGTGTCTTTAAAAATAACATTGTAGGGCCAGGGATTTAGCTCAGTGGTGCTGTCGCCTGCCTTGCAAGCACAAAGACCTGAGTTCAATCCCCAGTACAAAAAAAAAAAAAAAATGTGTTTAAGGTAAATTGTGGTTTCATTTTACAGGTGATAAAATTGAGACCCAAGGACACTTCGTGATGTGCTCTAATTTATATGTGTAACACATATCATAATTGGGATCCTCAAGCTAGAACTTTCAGTTGTTCTACTGCCTCTACTGACATGCAGTAGGATTGAATGAAGGGCATTAAATATTTTATGAATGGTATCCATGCTGATCATCCTCTTCCATAAAGCATAAGATCTGAGATTCAGTTATTCCAGATATCTGAAGCCTTGAAGACATAGCAAATACATTAATGTACACTATAAGAAACATTACAAATTATACGGGAACTTCTCAGATTTCTCAACTCATTATTTTTTCTCAACTCATTCTTAGTCTCTTACATGGAAATGAAAAAAATCTAAGATCACTTAGCTGATAAATTTGTAGGATCCAGAAGTCTGCTAAAAGTCCTATTTAAAAAATTGCTAAGTGAACTCTGCCAAGAACTCACTCACTCGAATGTTCCCAATCAGGCTTCTTTTACTCAGTTCAGACAGGAATAATGAATCAGCAAAGTGCAGCTGTGCTAGCAGCCCTGATGCCACCCTGACACTGGTTAATGCTGTATACTTCAGTCAACACCGGTAATTGTTGGTCTCCAGATGCTGTTGGTCAGCTCTTCTCAGGTGCTACTCTCTGGAGCTCCTCAGGGCTAATGGCCTCTAGTGTTTATTGCTTTTGCTTTTAAAGTAACTGCTCTGTCCATACTACTCAGAATAACAAACTTAAGTAGGTTTACAGGACCTTCGAAGCCCATGCTGTCCAAAAAATAAATCAAGAGGAGATTTATAGAGCCACCACAGCAAGGCTTTATTTAAGAGACACAGGAGTAAGCCAAAAGAGCCCTCTTAGACTAACAAAAGGTTGAAGGGAGCGTTGCTTATATTGCAGCTGCAGGTCTGTGATTGGTCCAAATTCAGGTCCACTGATTGGTCCAGCTCGGTGCCTGTGTCCAGGGAGGCCTCAGCTATCATGACGAAAATGCAAGGAAACCTCAACCAGGTAGTAGCTCTTTGATTGATAGCTGTCCCATCTCCAGAAAAATGTCAAGAGAAACTAGAGAACCTTCACGAGGTCTAGCTGTGTTCATCACAGCTTACCGGGGATTGGGAGGTTGAAAATATTAACAATGGTTTCCCTCCTGGATCTCTGCCCCCTCAGGAGTGGTTTCACCACCACATCTTTGAAGAGGTGGAAGCTTCTGGTAGTGAGACAGAGCGGGAGGGGCATGGCATCAGGTACCCCTCTGGCTGTTTTAAGAAAAAATAAATGGGGGGAGGGACAGGCACTTGTCTTTCATAAATGCCTCACCTGGCTGTTATTAGTGTAAGTAAGCTTTTTATTTTTATGTAAGAAAAAGATGCCTTGCCATCATCAAAGTAGGCTTGGAGGATTTCTTAGGATAGAGATGGAGGTAGAGGAAGAAAGGAAGAGGTCCATGTTGAAGTCCTAGGGTAAAGCAAACAACATTTAAGGGACTGTCAAAAACTGCATTACTTAAGATAAAACGTCATTTGCATGATTTTTTTTTTTGTACCAGAGATCAAACTCAGGTCCTTGAGCTTGCAAGGCAGACAGTGGAACCGCTGAGCTAAATATCTGGCTGAAATGTTTTTAAAAATCAAAATAAATGCAAAAAAAAAATCCATAATGAAACTGGCTGTTGGTATGCACCTGAAGTCCCACCTACTCAGGAAACTGAGGCAGGAGAATCACTTAGGTCCAGGAATTCAGCCTGAGCAACACAGTGAGATCCCATCCCTTCAAACAAACACTCTACAACAAACAAAACACTAATATTTTATTTATTTATTTATTGGTACCAGGGATTGAACTCAGGTCCTTGAGAGGCAGGCAGCGAAACCACTGAGCTAAATACCCGGCCCACACCAATGTTTTAGATGGAGATTTAGCTCAGTGGTGCTGCCGCCTGCCTCCCAAGCACAAGGTCATAATTTTTTTTTTAAGGTCACAAGTTTGATTCCCGGTATCAAAAAGAAAACATACATACACACACACACACCACCACCACCACCACCACCACCACCACCACCAGTATTTTAAGAAAAAGCCTGGGATGGGGGGCAAATGATAGAACTTATGTAAGAGCAAAGTCGATCCATCTTATTGTTTTGTTGCTCATCATAGGTTTTTTTGCTTTTTTTTTTGTACTCAGATTGAACTCAAGCGGTGGCACCACTGAGCTAAATCCCTGGCCTCATGGTAGATTTTTTTGCATTAACTTTTTAAAAAATATTGCATTATCATATAATTTACCTTGACTGCTGAGTTTGTTGGCAAGACCTTAACTTTTGTACTTGAGGCAAATGCTTCACCTAACTAACCTTACCCACTCCTTCCCTGTAGATCTGCATGAATTCTTCCTGGGGAAATCTAGAACAGCTCCCATACCAGCCCTAGGAAGCAAGCCTGGCTGTTGTGACCTGAGCTCCAGGAGTCTCAGGAAAAGCTGCTGGTGGAGGACTCAAAATACATGTTAAGCCTTAACCATACAAATCAAATTGAACCTCTCCTTTGTGCAAGTTGAAATCTCCACATGTTCCTGAAGTTCCTTTTCCTCTAACATCCAAGTAAGAGGCCTGAGAGGCCTTAAAGAGCTCCTGAGGAAGGAGTAGGACAAATTGCAGGATCTCTAGCCCCCTCTGCCCTCCGCTACTGCTCCTGATGATGTCTGTCCCTGCCGGAGCTCTTCCCCTGGGGTCATCTCCGGCAAATGCTTTGTCTCATGTGGACATTTCCCCCCTCGCCCCATAAGGAACCAAGAACAAGGCTTTTGTGTGGAACAAAATTTTCCTGAAAGTTTGTGGGGTCTAGAGAGGGGTGTGTGAAGTATAGTCCAGGCAGGAAACTATTTAAAATTAAATAAAGGGCATTTTTTGGATCAACGAAAACTAAGAGAATTCATTACTAGCAGACTTGTGTTATAAAGAAGTTTTTCAGGGTGAAAGGAAATGTGGATCTTCAGGGAGAGTACCAGAAATAGAAAGTATAGGAGTAAATATAAAAAAATATTTTTTCCTCTACATTTCTTTAAAATCCTACAAAGTTTAAAGCAAACATTTTAACCCTGTACTGTAATGTTTATAGCTTATGCACATATAATACATCTTTTAAATTTTTATTTTTATAATACATATTTTAAAGAACACAACATTAATTCTAAACAAACTGTGAAACATTAACAATATATACTATGGGGCCTGGGAGTTAGCTCAGTGGTTCCGGCACCTGCTTTGCAAGCGCAGGGACCCGAGTTCAATCCCTGATACCAAAAAAAAAAAAAAAAAAAAAAAA